>NC_079440.1:9543985-9666485 GCF_903798145.1 Danio aesculapii
TCTGTCTCTCCACCCTGGGCCTGGCTTTACTCCATCATCTCTACTTTTACCACGTTCAAAGAGCTGGAATGAAAATTCGCATTGCAATGTGTCACATGATCTACAGGAAGGTCAGGTTTTCTTTAAACACATAAATAGTTTACCTTTGAAAATAACATACTGAGGAGGTGCCAAAGTAGTATTCAAGCAAATGGATTTGTGATAATTACCTTATTAGTTTGTGCAGCTTTATTATATTTACAGCTTATAGTTGCTCTGTGTTTAATAGGATAGTTCACCCAAAAATGTTTATTTTGTCATCATTTACTTGCTCGTTACTTGTTTTAAATCTTTAGGAGTTGGTTTCTTGTGTTAAACACAAAAGAATATATTTTAAAAAACTGGAAACTGGTAACCATTTGTACATGGTAAACATGGTAACCAAACTGGTAACTGGGAAACTGGTAACTTCCATAGTATCTGTGTTTCCTACTATGGAAGTCAATGGTTACAGGTTTTCAGCTCTCTTCAAAATATATTCTTTTGTGTTCAAAAGAAGATAGAAAGACATTCAGCAAAGAATCTGAAACAGGTTTGGAACAAGTAAAGGGTGTGTAAACAGTGAGTGCATTTTCATTTTTGGGTGAACTACGCCTTTAAGTAAAACATCAGTTTTGTTTTATTTTGTAAAAAGCTGACAACTTTATCAAATCTTAAAATAAAAATGTTTGCATGGAGTAGCAAAAAAGTTACATGTTTTTAACTATATATATATATATATATATATATATATATATATATATATATATATATATATATATATATATATATATATATATATATATATATATATATATATATATATATATAATATTTTTTTTACTTCAGAAGAGTTCAGAAATTTGTATTTTTAGTGGAATATCTCTGATTTTAAGTCACAAAAACATGAAAACTTGAATTATTTAGTCCAAGAAAATAAAAATGCTCTAAATAACAATATTTTATTTGAAATTGTTATCAGACCTGTTATAAAATAAAACAAAAATGAACATTTTGCTCCAACTCATACACAATAAATTCAGAGAAACTGCTCATTTTCAACCTGTCTCTTAATTTATTTAGAATTATTTTGAGAACGATGGGGCTTTTTTTAAAGAATAGTCCAAAAACTTCGATCTACAAATGTTATAATACTGTATATTATGTACACTCACCGGCCACTTTAACTGCTCGTTAATGCAAATTTCTAATCAGCCAATTACATAGCAGCAACTCAATGCATTTAGGCATGTAGACATAATCAAGATGATCTGCAGCAGCTCAAACTGAGCATCAGAATGGGGAAGAAAGGTGATTTAAGTGACTTTGAACGTGGCATGGTTGTTGGTGCCAGACGGGCTGCTCTGAGTATTTCAGAAACTGCTGATCTTTATAGAGAATGGTCTGAAAAAATGATCCAGGCGCAAATGCCTTGTTGATGCCAATCAGAGGAGAATGGCCAGACTGGTTCGAGCTGATAGAAAGACAACAGTAACTCAAATAACCACTCGTTACAACTGAGGTATGGAGAAGAGTATCTCTGAACGCACAACAGGTCAAACCTTGAGGCAGATGGGCTACAGCAGCAGAAGACCACACCCGGTTCCACTCCTGTCAGCTAAGAACAGGAAACTGAGGCTACAATTCGCACAGGCTCACCAAAATTAGACAATAGAAGATTGGAAAAACATTGCCTGGTCTGATGAGTCTCGATTTCTGCTGCGACATTTGGATGGTAGGGTCAGAATTTGCCGTCAACAACATGAAAGCATGAATCCATCCTGCCTTGTATCAATGGTTCAGGCTGGTGGTGGTGTAATGGTGTGGGGGATATATTCTTTGCACACTTTGGGCCCATTAGTACCAATTGAGCATCATGTCAACGCCACAGCCTACCTGAGTATTGCTGTATTGCCATGTCCATACTTTTATGACCACAGTGCACTTATCTACTGAGTACAATTCCAGCAGGAAAATCATCTCAGACTGGTCTCTTTAACATGGCAATACGTTCACTGTACTCAAATGGCCTCCACAGTCCCCATATCTCAATCCAACAGAGCTCTTTTGGAATGTGGTGGAACTTGAGTCACATCATGAATGTGCAGCAGACAAATCTGCAGCAACTGCGAAATGCTATCATGTCAATACGGACCAAAATTTCGGAGGAAATTTCCAGTACCTTGCTGAATCTATGCAACGAAAGATTAGGCAGTTCTGAAGGCAAAAAGGGGTCCAACCCGGTACTAGTACGGTGTATCTAATAAAGTGGCCAGTGAGTGTATATGTACTAAATGCTATTTTTTAACACTATGGTAATAAATGTGAGTGATAGGACTTGATTAGTAAGTTAGCAAGGGTAACATCTTATCACAGTAAACCATTTTTTTTCTTCTTCTTTTAGGCTCTGTGCCTCAGTGCCGCAGCAATGGGCCAAACAACCACAGGGCAGATTGTTAATCTTTTGTCTAATGACGTCAATAAATTTGATGAGGTAGGAAATTTTCATAACTTCTCGTCTTCCTCCATTCGTGCCACAGGTCCTCCTTTTCCTGTTTTCGAAGCGGGTCTCCTGTAGTGTCTTTTTTTCCTTTAAAGAGTCAGTCATGGCACTTTGTTTGATCAAAGTATTGTTTTCCAAACTTCAATTCCAGTTAAAAGAGCCAAAGGCAGCAGGAGTGATTTACCGTAAAGGGTTTGAGTTACCAGGGAACAGATTGGCTGTGATTCAGAGCACCAGGAGTGGTCACAAATAGATTGTCTTAAAGGGATAGTTCACCTAAATATGAACAATACCCACCATTTACTCACATTCAAGTTTTCCAAAGAAGTGTGTGTGTATTTTTGTCTTCTTCTGTTGAATGTTGGTCACCACACAGATAATACTAGACTTGTGTAGTAAGGAAAAAACTATATTATGGCAATTGGGACTCATTAGTTTATTATTTTGTACAATACTGGTGGCCAAATGCTTTTAAAAAGAGCCATACAAGGATTCTGACATTTAAAGAAAAAACATATATTTAGTTTTTACATGTAGTAATATATATAATAAGTTTAAAGTGTACGTAAATATATAAAAATAAATGTTAATGCAAAACACAATATATTTGCGTAACAAGTGCACAGTTAAAACCTAACCTATCTAAGCATTTGATAATAAAAAAACAGTAAAGAAATTAGGTCTGTGCAATTTAATCGAAAATTGATTTTGATTTTGGCCTCTAAATATTATGATAAAACATTTAATGAATGATTAATTGCATAATATCCCACCTCCATTCGGCAGTTCGAGCTCATTCCTCTGTGTTAGCTAAGTTTCACATGGAAATTACTGAAAGTATATTCATGGCTTCTGCAGCATGGGATGTGCTTCATTTGTTGACGTGTATTTGATTCATTTATGTTATTAAAAGTGTGAACAAGAGCTTGTTGTTTGCATGTGCTCGGCCTCAGAGATGAGAAAACACACACACATGTAGAGTGAGGGAGCCTAAATGGTCGAATGTATTCAAAAGTTGTATCAAAACCCAGTGCTTATTCACATTAACCCTTGTTTGTTATGTAATAACTGAACACAAAGAGAGAGTTGAAAGTGAAACCATAATCAGAACGCACAATTTCTTAAAGCAACAGCGCATCATATTCTGCTGCAGACTGTTTTTATCATTATTAATCAAACAAACAAAAAAGAGGCAAGGTCAAATTCACTCACTGCTCTCGACTGAAGGACTTTTCATAATAGATTTAATAAGAAACAAATCAAGTTTAATTCTGACACTGAAGATACTTAAAGCACAGTTTGATTCACTTCTCAGCCTATTTGTTAATTTTTTTTTGTTCTATTGTATTTATTTTTGTCAATAATTGTTGGTATTTATTTATTATTTTTTATTTATTTATTTTTTTACTTGGTCCAAATTTGCTTCAGTATGACGGACTGTGAAATTTTGTGATCTTTGAAAAGTATAGGTGTAATAGCAACCTTATTTACAGGGAAATAAACTCCCTATATCTCCACACTATCTCCAACTCTTTTTGGTTATATGGCCCACTGAAATTCATTTGAAATAATCATGATTACAATTATGACCAATATAATCATGATTATGATTTGCCTATAATCAAGCAGCCCTAAATGAAATACAATCTTTTTTTGCACCTGTTTGTAAGTTCATACATGAAAATACAACCCCACATCAGTAAAAGTTGGGACAGCATGAAAAACGCTAATTTACTTTGACTTGTATTTCATTGCAAACAATACAACAAATATTAATTAATGTGTTCCTTATTTTTATTGTTGTTGTTTTTTTCATGAAATAAATACGTACTCCAATTTTAGTTCTTGCAACACATTTCAAAAAAAGCATTTACTACTTTGTAATGTTGCCATTCCTTTTCACGACACTTAAGAGACATTTAGGGATTGAAAACACCAAGTGATAAAGTGTTTCATGTGTAATTGTGTCCTATTTTTCCTGAAAACAAGTCTTAAGGTGGGTGTTATGACCTTGGTTTAGGGTCAAGGACGTAACATAAAAGAACACTGGACAAATCACTTTTAGGAACCGTTGGAGTCGGGTTTGTTTATTTGTCTTTTTTTTTGTCTTTTTCTTTTTTTAAACACCCAAAACATGAATCCAAATACCTCAGAGAGGACCTACAGAAAAATAATAAACAAAAATGTATCCCCCACTCAAGCACCCAAATGAAACTAAATGCACCTAACAAAATAACAGAAATAAAAATACAAAAACTACAAATCTCCCTGGCTATATATAAAAACAAGAGAAAATATTTAAAGAAAAAAAAATGGTGGCGTCCAACCGCTACTACTACTCACGTGTATATACAAACTACAATATTTACAATAACAACAAACAAACCAAAAACAAAATAACAAGTGGGAGGGGGGGTTTGACACGGATGGATAAACGACAAACAAAAGTCAAAAATTATACATACACCAATGGGAAAACACAATAAAAAATAACACTTGAAACTATATATTTCTCTATAACACCAAACGCAAATCAAGATACTAACTCGCTCTCCCGCTCCACGCCGGTTTCTCTTTTTTAAAAGACGCCCTGGGTCACAGCCAATCCCAGGGCACATCGGCTGCGTAATAAAGGTGGAGCGTGTGAAGAGGAAAAGTGAGAGAGGGAGAGAGAGAAAGACACACACACACACACACACACACACACACACACACACACACCTGCGAATGCAATACTATGGGGTCGTAGTTGTCGCATTTTGTGCTTCATTCTCTATTGGAGACAGGTCAGGGCTGCAGGTAGGCCAGTCAATTACTGATTCATCTGACCACAGTACGTGTTTCCACTGTTTGATGGTCCATCCCAGATACCTCCAAGCCTCCAAGTCAATGACGCTTCTGGACACCATTAGCTTAGGGCTTCCTTTGGCACAGTTAACTGGCATTTGTGGATGAAACTACGTTATGTGGTACAAGATAAAGGTTTTTCAAAGGAGTCCAGTGCCCATGTGCTGATACTGTTGTAGATGAATGAGGATTCTTGATGCGATGCCGCCTGAGGGATAAGATCATGGTTGTTCAGTTTAGGCTTGCGTCCTTGTCTTTTACACACTGAAACTTCTCCAGATTCCGTGAATCTTTCAATAATGTTCTGCACTGTTGAAGGTGAAACATCGGTTTACATTAAATACCTAAATATCTGTCTTTCTTTGAGGAACATTGTTTTAAACATTTCAATAATTTTCTTAGAGCCTTGCACGGGCCTTTAATCTAAGCCCTAGCACCGGCCCTGACCCGAAGCCCGTCTTTTTTCCGCCAAACAGCTGTTAAAACTGTTACAGCCATTAAAATAGACCAGATTCGTATTAGATAGAAAGTTGATGGTTTTTTTATTCATTTTTTTAATCAAAATAATTTTGAGAAATTTGAGGTTTTTTTGTTTGTTTGTTTTGTTTTTTTAAAATGTAAGTTTTAGTTTTGTAAGTGACCGATATCCAGGCGGTATGTGGTCCACAGTGAGTTTACTCCATTTACAAGTTGTGCATTGTGCATAACCAGTTGGCTCATCGTTTAAAGTTGTCACTATTTGAAAAGTTGACCAGGAGTTTGCCTTTCTCTAGTGTTTTTTCCCCGTTTTAAGTTCGCCGTTTAAATTTTTCTCTTTGTTCTCCATTGCACGTGGCTTGAAATCTCTATGCACAAGGCATCCCTGGCACTTCCGGACCGCACGCATTAGATCTCATTCAATTATTATTATTATTATTTTTTTAAATGTTCTAAAGCAGACCCGAAGCCCGATATGCGTGCCAGCTATGACGTGGAAATTGGCCCGAAGCCTGGCACTAGGGGCATAAATTCGGGCCCTGACGGGCTCGGGCTCAAATGCAGAGCTCTAAATTTTCTCACGTATTTATTAGCAAACTGACGATTCTCTGCCCACCTAAATAAGTAGATCTTTCTTGGATGCTGCTTTTGTACCAAGTCATAATTACAATAACCTGTTGACATCCCCTGTTTTAAATCACATCATTATTTAACCAATTTACCTGATTACTAGCCCTAAACTGCTCCTGTCCCAACGTTTATAGGAATGTGTTGCAGGTCTGAATGACAGTAAAGGATGTACAGTATATTTAAAAGTGAAATGAAGTTGACCAGACATTGTGTTCATATTGTCTGCAATGAAGTACAAGTAATTTTTTAATCACAACTTTTTTTTTTATTACTGTCCATACTCTCTTAACTTTTTCTGATTTGGGGTCGTATATGTTGTTATCAAACAATATGGAAATATTCCATACAAATTTCGCCCAGCCCCATTGGCAAATTAAAATGAATAGTTAACAGATTTAAACTCTGTCTCATGTGGCAAGGCTTCTGACACACACTATAGCTCTCTCATTATCTTTATTCCAGTTGAGAAATATAGTGATGAACAGTTATGTAAAGTGTTGGCTGTGAGCCGCGTATAACAGCTCCATAAACCACACATATTAATTTGAAACCACACTCATTCCAGCTGAGCTCTTAGTCTGTATATTTGAAGTAGGAACATCATTGTTCTCCATCTGTCCTTGGAGACGTTCTCCTGCATTTTCCAGCACACATCATAGGGATTTAGAGAAGAATAGCAGGAAGTTCTGTATGTGTTCAGGCAATGTTACCTAAAATTAGCACTTTGAAGTTTAAGCCTCTTTTTTTGTGGATTCTGCAGTAATCTCTACAATAATCTCTACTGTTTGAAAAGTGAATGTAATAAAAGCTTGTGCGCCCTATTCTAAGAACTACGCTAAAGTATTGTCATGTGAACTAGAACATGCAATGTCAGGGTTTTGGGCCAGTGTTTAATAGCCCTGATTTATTTGGAAAATCAATGCTTTATATTTAAATTTTCAAACATGATTATGTAAATACAGGTGTTTTATGATAATAAATGTATGCTATTCCACATTTTAAGTACTTTGATATTCACATGAAAATATATGACTTTTTATTATATTTATTATTATATTTATTTTATTCATTGTACTTTTTATATTTCTAATAAAATATATTTACTTTTTTTTAAGTTTTAGGTTCTAAATAGAAAATAATATTAAAATATATTTAAATATTATTTTTTGCTGTTTATTGTTATTGCTTTATAATGAAAACATTTGTTAGAATGTTATAATCCACTTGATTTAATGATTTTGAAAGTATTGGGACACTAAAGTACGGAGTAATTATGTTAAAATGAATTGCTATCCAATGAATATTATTGTATTCAAATTTCATTCATTCATTTTCTTTTCGGCTTAGTCCCTTTATTAATCTGGGGTCGCCACAGCGGAATTAACCGCCAACTTATCCAGCGCTTGTTTTACGCAGCGGATGCCCTTCTAGCCGCAACCCATCACTGGGAAACATCCATACACACTCATTTGCACACACACATACACTATGGACAATTTAGCTTACCCAATTCACCTGTACTGCATATCTTTGGACTGTGGGGGAAACCGGAGCACCCGGAGGAAACCCATGCAAACTGACCCAGCCGGGGCTCGAACCAGCAACGTTCTTGCTGTGAGGCGACAGCACTACCTACTGTGCCACTGCGTCACCCTGTATTCAAATTTATAATTATTATTATTATTATTATTATTATTATTATTATTATTATTATTATTATTATTACACCATTTCTGATTAATAAATTGAGTCTTTCAGATCATAAGATACTTTTAAAAAGGTAAAAGGAAATTGTACCAACTACGTAAAAACATGGTATTACGGTAATAGCACATTTAAAATGTATTCAAATATATTATTGTTGTTGTTGTTATTATTATTATTATTATTATTATTATTATTATTATTGCACTATTTTAGATTAAATAAATGTAGTTTTCCATAGCACGAGATGCTTTCTAAAAGAAATTGTTACCAAACATATACCAATCATATAACAAAAACATGGAATTATGGTAATGGAACATTTAAAATTATTATTATTATTAATATTATTATTATTATTATTATGCTATTGCACTAATTCAGATAAAATAAATGTAGCCTTGCAGATCATAAGATACTTTTAAAAAGGTAAAAAGAAATTGTACCAGCAAAACCATGGTATTATGGTAATGGCACAGTAAAATCTCCACCCACTCCCTCTTTTTTTGGTTGCACTTTAAAATAAAGTGTTCTTGTTACAATGTAACTATTAATTTAATGAGTATTATTTATATGTAATACACACATCTAAACAAAACAGTAAAAAAGCATAGATATTTAAGTATAATTTGTATTAGGTAAAAATATTTAAAATCTAAATATTAAAAAAATTCTCAAATATATGCATGCGTGTGTGTGTGTGTGTGTTTGTGAGGATACCTTTTATTATTTTTTTATGAAACTTGTATGATTTAATTTATGTGCTGCTTTTTTAAAATTTATTTCTGTCTCTTTTCCTAGTTGACTATTTTTCTGCACTTCCTGTGGGTGGGACCTCTGCAAGCCGCAGCTGTGATTGGTCTGCTTTGGCAAGAGATTGGACCATCGTGCCTTGCTGGGATGGCAGTTTTAGTCTTTCTAATGCCACTTCAGACCATGTTCGGGAAACTGTTTTCCAAGTACAGGTACAGTCTCAGAATCGCTCTGACAGGGAATCTTTTAAATTGGATCAGGGAAAGGAAACTATGAGAACTATGAGGCTAATCAGTCACATGAGGCTCTTCATGTCATGATGAATAGTGTCAGAAAGCTTCTCAAAAGGCACATTTATATCTTAAAAACCTGGCCAACAAATCTATGCACTTTGTGTGCGTTTTTAAGTAGTACTATGTAATATATTAATATATGTTATACACTAGAAAATCTAATGTGCTACTACATTACATAATCACGAAATGTTTACAGTTTCAAGAGCATGGAGAACTTAAGGATTGTGTATTTTGCTGTTACAGTAGTTTTAGTCTGTAATGTGATGTTAATGATCTTCAGGAAGGTCATTTATATGAAGTAATGTTGGTACAGTTTTACCACAGCGAATTGCAGTGAATCATTGTCACGTTTTCAGACACGTTCTTTGCTTATGGCTTTATTTTAGGTGCAGGTTTCGCTTGTATAATATAATACAATATAATAAATAATAACATAATAAAATAGAACAGTAATAATATAATTTTCCCAATTTTCAATATATATTTATAAATAATACATTTATAAGAAAGCTTTTTGACAGTTCATGAATAACAACATGAATACCAAATTAATTGTTGAATTTTTTTAAATGTGTGGCTGGGGACAATTAGTGATTTAAAAAAAAAAAATAATACAATTACTATTAGAGATTTTTTTATTGTTTGAAAAAAGTTTAAAAGTTTGAAAATCTATTTTAAACGTGTGTGTGTGTGTGTGTGTATATGAAAAAAAAATGGGTCTATTCTACGCAAGCTATGATGACTTTCACCTTGATATTTTAGCGCGGATGTATACCTGACCGGTGAGCCGTCTGACAAAAAAGTGTGTGTGCGTGCATGTGTGTGCATATTTATGTTTGTATGTATGTGTATGTATGTGTGTATGTATGTATGTGTGTATATATATGTGTATATATATATATATATATATATATATATATATATATATATATATATACTGTATACATACATACATACATACATACGTGTGTGTGTGTGTGTGTATGTATATATATATATATATATATATATATATATTTATATGTATATATATATATATATATATATATTTATGTGTATATATATATATATATATATATATATATATATATATGTATGTATGTATGTATGTATGTATGTATGTATGTATGTATGTATGTATGTATGTATGTATGTATGTATATGTATATATGTATATATATATATATATGTATATATGTATATATATATATATATATATATATATGTATATATGTATATATATATATATATATATATATATATATATATATATATATATATATATATATATATGTATATATATATATATGTATATATGTATATATATATATATATATATATGTGTGGGAAGCACTGTGTATAAATATACATTTATTTATTTACCTTTTTTTTTTCATTTAAAAAAAATACATTTAGTTTTTTTTTCTTTTTAATTTTTGTCAAGAAAATGTTGTTTTCAGGTCATGATTATAAGTTAATTCTTAAAGAGCATAATTTGGGACACACTAACATTTTTTATTTATTCTGCAATATCTTTTTCTGCTTCACAGGAGTAAAACCGCAGCCTTGACTGACAGTCGGATACGCACTATGAATGAGGTGGTTTCTGGCATACGTATAATTAAGATGTATGCCTGGGAGAAGCCATTCGCAGCGCTGGTTAATGATGTACGAAGGTAAATTGCGTAGACTTATTGAGTCTGTTTGCTCTGCTTAAGCTTGCGATAGGTCAGCAGATTGCCTTACTGACAAGACTGCATTCGTCCAAAGGTTTTATGGCTGTTACTTATTTCAAGGTTGAGACTTGAAGTACAGTCTGAAAATGTCTGTTTTAACGAACTGTAAAACTTTGGGTCATTCAAGGTAGCTATAGAAAATGCTTGTGCTGGTAATTTTACAAGTAAATTTATTTATTATCATTTATTACATTTTTTGGGAGAAGTAAGATCAGCCTGTCACTCATATGAGATCCAATATTAGCAAACCACAACCATTCTCATTTATTCCCAATGGGCAAAATCAAGGCCTGCACTATTTTCTTTGCTTCATTTTAGAAGCCTTTTCATTTGCTTACCTGTAAAGCATATTATTTTATATTTAGGGTTCATACAGTCCTTGAAAACCAGGAAAAGTCATGGAATATTGTCATTTTCCTTAGAAATGTTTTGGAAGAACAAATAAACCCAACATGTGTTTATATCTATTTTTACATATAAAAATACTACATAGATTGTCAAAATTATTTTTGATATGCTGTAATAAATTTGAATGTGCATTTTTTTTTCTTATCTACCACGTGAACGTAGACATCACATGAAACATTAGGTCATGAATATTTAACTGAAAGTTTTGGAAAAGTCATGGAAAAGTCCTGGAATTTATATTATATTATATTATATTATATTATATTATATTATATTATATTATGTTATATTATATTATATTATAGTATATTATATTATATTATATTATATTATATTATAGTATATTATATTATATTATAAAATTTGAAAGACTATTAAAAGAATTTTATACCGAGCGCATTTGATGGATGCTTTAAAAAAGGATCCCTGGGAAGAATTTGGAAGAAAGTTTTCATATATCGAACTGAAAAAATCATATCTAATGTTCTTATTGTAATTATTTTCAATGGCCTTTTTGAATCAAGTTGTTATTATTTTGTAATATGTTTTTATCTCTGTTAATCTTTCCATGTAATAGCAATAAGTTGCTGAGGTGGCAATAAATAAACAAAGAAACTTGCTTAAATGTCACTCCAGGGAATAAACTTTTATTTATTTTATTTTAAAATTATTTTTTCTGTTATGATCATTTATATTTATTCAAAATAAATGTCTGTACAAAATAGTTTTGACCTTATTTTAAAGACATTGTTAGTAAGGATATTAACCACATGTACAGTGCATCCGGAAAGTATTCATAGCGCTTCACTTTTTCCACATTTTTTATGTTACAGCCTTATTCCAAAATGAATTAAATTCATTTATTGCCTCAATATTCTCCACACAATACCCCATAATGACAATGTGAAAAAAGATTTTGAAATTGTTGCAAATTTATAAAAAATAAAAAACCTGAAAAGTATTCACAGCCTTTGCTCATTACTTTGTTGATGCACCTTTGGCAGCAATTACAGCCTCAAGTCTTTTTGAATTTGATGCCACAAGCTTGGCACGCCATTTTGCCCATTCCTCTATTCTGACTAGTCTTCCAGTTCCTGCTGCTGAAAAACATCACCACAGCATGATGCTGCCACCACCATGCTTCACTGTAGGGATGGTATTAGCCTGGTGGTAAACGAGGCCTGGATTTCTCCAAACGTAACTCCTGGCATTCACTCCAAAGAGTTCAATTTTAGTCTCATCAGACCAGAGAATTTTGTTTCTTATGCTCTGGGAGTCCTTCAGATGCCTTTTGGCAAATTCCGGGTGGGGAGTGGCTTCCGCCTGGATTGTTGGATTGCTGCACAGATGGTTGTCCTTCGGTAAAGTTCTCCTCTCTCCACAGAAGAACACTGGAGCTCAGACAGAGTGACCATCAGGTTATTGATCACCTCCCTGACTAAGGCCCTTCTCCCCCTTCTCACTCAGCTTAGATGGCCAGCCAGCTCTAGGAAGAGTCCTGGTGGTTCCAAACATCTTCCACTTACGGATGACGGAGGCCACTGTGCTCACTGGAACTTTCAGAGCAGCAGAAATTTTTTTGTAACCTTACTCAGCCTTGTACCTACAGACAATTTCTTTGTCTTCATGCTTGGTTTGTGCTTTGACATGCACTGTCAACCCTGGGACTTTACATAGACAGGTGTATGCCTTTTCAAATCATGTCCAATCAACTGAATTTACCACAGGTGAACTCCAATGAAGCTGCTGAAACATCTCAAGAATGATCAGTGGAAACAGAATGTACCTGAGCTCAATTTAGAGCTTCACGGCAAAGGCTGTGAATACTGATGTACATGTGATTTTTCAGATTTTTTACTTTTAATTTGCAACAATTTCTCTTTTTTCACATTGTCATTATGGGGTATTGTGTGCAGAATTTTGAAGAAATAAATTATTTAATCCATTTTGGAATAAGGCTGTAACATAAATGTGGAAAAAATGAAGCGCTATGAATACTTTCTGGATGTACTGTATGCTACACCAATACTAGGGGTTTGCGATTATTGTCCAGAAAAAGCAAACAAAATATTTTGGGGGATTTGTTTTGTTTGTTTGTTTGTTTGTTTGTTTTGTTTTTTGAGTATTTTAAAGTTTAAAGTTGGTTTAAAGTTACTCCAGTAAATGCTCTAACTGGATCTTTGTGGAACAGTTTTTTTTTTCTTCTGTTTTTCTTCTGTGTCAGTATTGTTGCATGTTAGTGCTGCTTCGTCTGCCTTAAAGCTAGTGTAAGATATTTGTGGTTTTTCAGTTTCTCATAGTGATGTTCAGTGGTCGCGTGATTGAGACCGATTTTCTATTTTTATCAAAAATATGGTTCATTCTCCTGCACTTCAAAAATGTGTAAGATGTGCTAAAACTACATACTGCTAGTGGTGATAGACTTGTGGTTAGACAGTGACCGCAAATTCAAATCCAATCTTGTGGTCTTTTGCTAATAACAGTTTCTAGTCCATTTTCCACTGTCCCATCAGCATAGAAGCATTAAAAAGACCAAAGCAAAGTTAATCACACTGGTAGGAAGAAGGGTCACAAAACTATGAGGATTTTTGGTGTCAAAGTATTTATCAAAAGTGTTTATCATATTTTGAAGCTGTGAAATCTCAGCTCTAACCTTGTGGTTGCATAAACAATGCTGCTTTTATCTGTGCTTTTGCATTTAATGTCTCTCTTTCTCTTTTTTTTTACTGTAAGAAGACTGAATGAACTTTATTTAGCTGACCTTGTAAAGTATATATTAATATTATATACATTTGAAGCCCGAATTATTAGCCCCCTATATTTTTTTTCCCCAATTTCTGTTTAACGGAGAGATTTTTTTTTCAACATATTTCTAAACATAATAGTTTTAATAACTCATTTCTAATAACTGATTTCTTTTATCTTTGCCATGATGACAGTAAATGATATCTTACTAGATATTTTTCAAAATACTAGTATTCAACTTAAAGTGACATTTTAAGGCTTAACTAGGTTAATTAGGCAAGTTAGCGCAATTCGGTATTGTATAAGTCATTGTATAATGTTGGTTTGTTCTGTAGATAATCAAAAATAAATATTGCTTAAAGGGGCTAATAATATTGACCTCAAAATGGTAAAAAAAAACTGCTTTTATTCTAGCCAAAATAAAGTAAATAAGATTACTCCAGAAGAAAAAATATTATAGGAAATACTGTGAAAATTTTTTTGCTCTGTTAAACATCATTTGTTGAATATTTCACAAAAAAATTCACAGGAGGGCGAATAATTTTGACTTCAACTGTGTGTATGTCCTCCCAAATATTTATGATCTTGGACACAAAGTGAATTGTTTATTTATGTTTGTGTTTGTTGTAGGAAGGAGATCTCCAAAATCATGAGCAGCTCTTACCTGCGTGGGTTGAACATGGCCTCGTTCTTTACGGCCAATAAAATCATCCTGTTTGTGACGTTCACGGTGTATGTGCTGGTGGGAAACACCATGTCTGCGAGTCGTGTGTTTGTGGCCGTGTCTCTGTACAGCGCCGTCCGCCTCACCGTCACCCTGTTCTTCCCTGCTGCTGTCGAGAAAGTGTCTGAATCTGCCATCAGCATCCGCAGGATCAAGGTACGACCTTCTTCATCACACAAACTAGACTGAAAATAAGCTTAATGTTCGCATGGTCATGGAAAATGTAAAGTTGTTAGTTTCAGGATGTTTAACAGAGCAAGGAATTTTTCACAGTAATTCCTATAATATTTTTTCTTCTGGAGAAAGTCTTATAGGGTTTATTTCGGCTAGAATAAAAGCAGTTTTTAATTTTTTAAAAACCAATTAAGGGTCAATATTATTAGGCCCTTTAAGCTATATTTCTTTTTGATTGTCTACAGAACAAACCACTGTAATACAAGGACTTGCTTAATTGTCTTAACATAATTTTTTATATATATATATATATATATATATATATATATATATATATATATATATATATATATATATATATATATATATATATATATATATATATATATGTATGTATATGTATATGTGTGTGTATATATATATAGATAGATAGATAGATAGATAGATAGATAGATAGATAGATAGATATATATATATATATATATATATATATATATATATATATATATATATATATCTATCTATCTATCTATCTATCTATCTATCTATCTATCTATCTATCTATCTATCTATCTATCTATCTATCTATCTATCTATCTATCTATCTATCTATCTAACAGAGATATATATATATATATATATATATATATATATATATATATATATATATATATATATATATATATATATATATATACCTGCATGCATAGGGCTTGACATTAACTTTTTTGATCACCAGCCATTGTGGCTAGTAGATTTCCGACATTACTAGCCACTCGCCATTATCACTAGCCACAATTTTGTTGTTGTGAAAATATATTTTATATGCATAAATTTGACTTTAACATGCTACATTTATTTTAATTTAAATTGTGTGTTATGTCCACATGCCTCCTCGTTCATTTCTTTTTTTGTGTGTGTTGTGTATGAGCTTGCTTTATGTGCATGAGCAAATAGGTTGCATCGCATTGCAATTAGTTTTTATTTCACATGACTTTTCAGGACTCAAAATTAAGGATTTGCCAAATTTATCTCTGACCCCATCAAAAATAAATAAATAAGTATTTCTTAGCCACATTACTACACATAATTGAGGGGTTAATCTCCTATTAAAGCAATAATTAATAATTAATTATTAATTGATAATTAAACCATATTGGTATCTTTTGCTCGCATGAACACAATTATTTTTGTGCTGCTTTTCGATTCTAAGATCACATTTGCACACATTTTGGACCATCCTTATTGTCGAACCCTGTTTTTAAGAGAACTTGTCAACCAGCCAGAGTGGCTAGTGGGAGCGGCTGTCTTACTCGCCACAGCTGAAATCTACACGCATCTACATGGGTTGGCGGGTGTCAATGTCAAGCCCTGCATATATACATACATACACACATGCACGCACACACACAAAAGCATGCACGCTTGAATACATATATATGTGCAATATTTTCCGTGACTTTTCAGTGTGTGTGTGTGTATATATATATATATATATATATATATATATATATATATATATATATATATATATATATATATATATATATGTATATAAAATATATGTGTATATATGTAAAATAAAGTCCTCTTAATGTATATTTCCCATAACATTTTTTTATGTTATAACAATAAATATGTCTTCCATGTTAAAAATTAGAACATTTTTAGCCTAAATCTGCAACTTTATCGACAATTAACATGGATTTTAGTTTTTTTTATTTATTTAAATAATAAAACTAAAACATTTTTGTCACATTTACTGTAACTATTTTAATTTAGCTAGTTGACAATTAAGCAATTATGTTTGATTTAACCTTCATTTTCCAAGATAACTAAAGCTGAAATAAATACAAATAAAAACTGCATGGTTATAATAAAGTAAACGCCAAACTAAATTAGAGAAGCTGAAATTTTAAAGATGTAAAAATTAATCAATTATAGTTGGTTTAACCTTCATTTTCCAAAACAACAAAACAATCAGAAATAAATACAAGTAGAACTTCTTGGATATATTTAAAGTCTAGAAGTAAGAAAACTAAATTAGAGAAGCTTAAATTTTAAAGTAAAATGTAAACAAAAATACATTTTAACTATTAAATATTTTAACTATTAAAAAAGCTCCTAAGATGTATTTTTACAGTAGTATATAGTGGTTATTAGATAAATCAAATGGCAGATCAATTAAATATTGACATCACTCACTATAACTAACAGGCTGGCACTGAATCTGTGCTTGCAGAAATCCACTGATTTATTTTAGCCCATGATTAAATCTGTTTATTTACTTCTGCCAATGTATGTAAATGTATATTTATTCACTTATTATATTAATTTCAGTAATATGAAAATGTTTAGAGGATAATTTTACAATACAGTTGAATTTTTGTCTGTAATTAGATATATTATATGAGACTTTGTTTACCAAACAAGTGGATCTAACTGGATTTCCATTGTAACCCCTTAAATAAAAGTTGTTATTATTGAGTTATAGTAGTTATTAGGTTTTTAGTCGTTATACTCGCCAAATCATTCCACATAAATACACAGATTTTACAAAATTTGGCACAGAAAGAGCAAAAAATGTCCACACATTCTGTCTGGCCGTGCTATTAACTTCTAATCTCTTGCTGCTCCGTCTGCTCTGATATGCTGCAGGTGTCGTTTTCAGGGTTAATTTTAGATCTACTCTACAGTTCCCACTGACTCAGCTAATGTTGCATAAGTCTCAACGTGAACCTGCACATTTTGTAATCATGGAGTGTCTGTTTAGAGAAAGCTGAGGATGTTTTTTCTCGTTTGACCTCACACTGAACCCACTTCTTCAACTTGTCAGAAACTCTTAATTTGCGTTATCCATAAAAACTCCAAACTGCAGCGTCATGACAGCAGTTTTCAGTGCTGGTCTTGTGTCTGTGCATCACATGTGTCTCTGTGGTCTGTCTGTCTCATGCAGAAGTTCCTGTTGCTGGATGAGCTTGTGAAAAATCACCTTCCGCTTTCTCAGGAGGAGAAGAAAGAGCCGTCGGTGGAGATGCAGGATCTTGTATGCTACTGGGACAAGGTGAGATCACAACAAAGAGATACTGAAGGTACAAGCTTGGAACAGGAAGTCCTGTTAAGTACTGTGTATCACAAAAGCATGTTGGCTTATTCAGTTCCTTTTTTTTGTCCAATTAATAAATTAATAAGGACACTAAGCCAGGATACATCCATACACACTTATTTACACACATACACTACAGACAATTTAGCTTACCTAATTCACATATTCCACATGTCTTTGGACTTGTGGGGCAAACCGGAGAATCTGAGGAAACCCACATGAGCACGGGGAGAAATTCAACCTAAATAATTCTAATTAGATAATAAGTTGTTATTATTATTATTATTATTATTAATATTCATAATTATATATATATATATATATATATATATATATATATATATATATATATTCTCTCCCTTTTTGACAGACTCTGGATGCTCCAACATTACAAAATGTGTGTTTTACTGTGAAGCCGGGTCAGCTGCTGGCTGTAATTGGTCCTGTGGGAGCTGGAAAGGTCAGTCCCAATGCTAATACTCAAGTTTTCTCAAGCTCTCTAATTAAAGAGGACCTATTATGCCCTTTCTTACAACATGTAAAATGAGTCTCTGATGTTCCTAGAGTGTGTATGTGAAGTTTCAGCTCAAAATGCCACACAAATAATTGTTTATAACTCTTTGAAACTGCCCCTTTTAGGCTTTTTTCCAAATTGTGCGTTTTGGTGACTGTTGCTTTAAATTCAAATGAGATTTTGCTCCCAGCCCTCTTTTCAAAAGATGTGTCACATTATTGAGCGGGGCTCTCTGCCTCTGATGACATGTACAAATGTAGACTGTCAATCAAAGTGTTTCTGTAGACTTTTGCGTAATGGGTCCCCTTTAAAGCAGTAGCTGTCTTGTTAATCAGAGGCTGTTAGTAGTTATTAATCTTCAGCTCTGTCCTGCAGTCGTCTCTCCTCAGCACCGTTCTGGGAGAGCTTCCGGCTGAGAAGGGTGTGATAAAGGTGAAAGGAGAGCTGACGTATGCCTCGCAGCAGCCCTGGGTCTTTCCAGGCACCATTCGCAGCAACATACTGTTCGGGAAAGAGCTGCAGCCTCAGCGATATGAGCGAGTACTCAGAGCCTGTGCGCTCAAGAGGGTAAAATCATCCATCATATTGTACACACCACACTCTTGGCTCCTACACCTATTTGTAGGGTAAACTTCTTTTTGTTGCAACAGGCTCAATTAATTATGCATTGCTGTGCATTACAAGATTTGGGTCAGTAAAAAAATACTTTATTTTATTTTATTTTATCTCGTCAAGGCTGCATTTCTTTGCTTAAAAAAGGCCAGCACTCAATAATTTATTAAATAAATCAGAATAAAAAAGTAAAACTAAATTTCATGACTGAAACCTTTGTTTTTCTTTGCTTCTGTGATTTATTTAATAAATGAGTGCAGATGTTCTTTGGTACTTGTCATTTGAAGAAATTTGGTCACAGCACCAAACTTATCTGGAAGAGCGCTGCAATTTTACATTTTGATTTACCTAAAAGAACAAAAACAAAGCAGTAATTTCGTGAAATATTATTACACTAACAAATAACTTTTACCTTTTATATTCTTTTTTTCCTAATGTAATTCAGATGGGCAAGCTGAATTTTATGCTTCATTACAGCCTTCAGTGTTACACAATCCTTCAGAAATCATTATAATTTATTGATTTGATGCTCATGTGAAATATTGTTCCACAACATGTGTTTTATCCTTTTATTCCTTTTTTATTTATTTATTTCTATCTTTTATGGATTCATAGAGAAAAACATTGAATTCATTATTATTTTTTGGTAACTGTTAGGGATGTAACGGTATCAAAATTTCACGGTATGAAGAGACTCGAAAAAAGTGCCAGAAGTGTTTATTAAAGTTTGCCCGAACACTGAACATATCAATGGCATACAAATGTTTATAACTCTTTGAAACTGCCCCTTTTAGGCTTTTATCCAAATTGTGCAGTTTTGGTGACTGTCGCTTTAAATTCAAATGAGATTTTGCTCCCAGCCCTCTTTTCAAAAGATGTGTCACATTATTGAGCGGGGCTTTCTCCCTCTGATGACATGTACAAATGTAGACTGTCAATCAAAGTGTTTCTGTAGACTTTTGCGTAATGGGTTCCCTTTAAAGCAGTAGCTTAAATTTTATTTCATAATTTCACGGTATGAAGAGACTCAAAAAGTCCCAGAAGTGTTTATTAAAGTTTGGCCGAACACTGAACATATCAATGGCATAAAAATTAGCCATCTATCTGTAAACTTTGAAACAGGAACTTTAATTTTTCAGTTTTAATAACAAAAAATTATTAAACCATGTAAAAAAGTTTCAATTTAGTATTCTTGAAAACTTAGCAGCCTACTTATTGCAGCAGGACCATGTGCTGAATGAGTATTTGAGAACACTCGCCTCATTCACTCACACACTCATTCAGACAGAGACAGGTGTTTTTTTTTTTAAAGGAAAATTAGCATATCAACATTATGTGGTAAAAGCTGGGATCTCTGGGCATTTACAATGTCCCCAACAGAAAAAAAACCTCTCTCACTTGGGACTGAAGTTGCTGGGACAGAGAGATATGACTTGGCCAAGGTTGACAGCGGTGGGTAACATTGTGCATTGTCTTTCCACTACTCTAGAGGACAAGCCATGAGTGAGATAGAGGTCTCTTTGCGGTACAAGTCAATGTCTGCCTCAATCTGAGCAGTGTGCTGTGTTCTGCTGTCCCCTTGACTAAAAGAATCCCCATCATGTTAGTCGTATTCCCTGACTACTCCCCACAGTCTGGCAGTGCCTACATACCATTTTTTATTTTCACCTTTCTCGTTTCTTTTCAGTGACAAACCGAAATGCTTCCCCACATCCAATTTAAAACTCGCTTTTGGTTCGACCATTTCCAGCTCTTTTCCTTCGCCGCTTCTAGCAGCACCCTCCACTTCCGCTCCATTTTACTGGATCTGTACCAACCTTAGATATATATACTAGATATCGCATACAGACCCTGAGCATGCGTCAATAGTGCCGCCACATTGGTACAGTGCTCCCAGGACAAACGTCATTCAACCGCACTAGTCAAGACAGTGTGCCAACGTGAAGATGCTGGATTTTAGCGCTGCGTACAGGTGAAGTAACGAGCAAACAAAGAAACAAAGGCAGAATATTTCATAGGTAAGATTTCGGTTTTTACATTTTTGTATGTTATGAACTTTTGGGCTAAACAAGTCACGATATTGATGATAATACAGCCACTTACTGTACTGATCATAAGGCAAAGTAGCATCAACTCGCACTCAATACCATGCTTATGCTAGTTTTGTTGAATAAAATAAGCAAACAATGCAAAAGAAATATGACAACGAGATGCTGCGGTGCTAGAAATAGTATTATTGTCGGCTAGTGAACGAGTCGTTCATAACGGAGATTCATTCACAAATGAATCGCTCACTCCGTTAAAATGAAAAGTGACAGCAGGAAAGGGGTGTGTTTCAGGACATGGATTAGATCAAATTTAACAGGGAGGGTTGATAGTACATTTCCATATAAGTTACACAAACACTCGTTCTTTGTCAGCAATGCCCGTGCCGTTACTTATTCATCCATGTAGAAATGTGAAAAATGTGAAAAATATAAAAATATTTGCATTTTGACCACCGACCAAACTCCTGATCATAGATATATGTGTGTATGTGGCTCTGGATGGCCACAGTCCTCCACTGCAGCTTGGTCCCACATTCATTTCAAAGGAGCGCTACCCTGTACTAAAATGGCGGCTCTGTTGACGCATTCCTTCCAAAAGACAACAACAAGGTAGGCGACATCTAATGTAAATATCTATGTGTAGCAACAACAGACCGCAAAGGATGATATCCACGCCTGGGCTGATGGGAATTGTAGTTCCTGTTACCTCCCGTTTGCTCCATTCGCCTGAACAAACTTTTCTCAGAAGACCTATCATTTTATCGAGTTATGCGACCATGGTAATATCGAAAAAATTTGCTATTGCAGTGCGACGGTATTTACAACACCGTTACATCCCTAGTAACTGTTTAACATTTTTATTGTTAAATTCATTCATTTAATGTTTAATATTATCATTAATGTCATAATTATCAATCATTGTTGGATAAAAGTGTTCGTCTTACTCCAGAAATCATTAAGATTATTATTTTGATTATTATTTAATTATTGGATCAGATTTCAAATGAGTGTTTTTAAATGCTGAGTGACCTCAGTCTGTGCCCTTTTGATTATATTTTGCGTTTTTATTGTATAATTGTTGTAGCACGCATGCATTAAAAAAACATTTTGTTATAAATCTCATAACACAGTAAATTAAAAGCCATTGTATAAAGCGTAACTTCATATCTACATATTAAATGCATATAAAGCTGAAGTTGTAGTGTACTGCAGTGTACTGTAGTAATATCGTAGTTCTGTCTGTGGTGCAGGACATGGAGCTGCTTCCTGATGGGGATTTGACTGTGATTGGAGACCGAGGAGCAACTCTCAGTGGAGGACAGAAAGCCAGAGTCAACCTGGCCAGGTATTAAAACCTCTGAACCCTTCATTTTACACGATCATATTTTATAGAAGAGATTCACTATTACAATAAAACCCTTTCCCATGTGTCTTATCTTAGACCCAATCCCAATTCAATTTTTTTACGGAAAATATTTTTTTATTTATCTAGCCATTCAGCTTAGCCCTACGCCTTCAAACTAAAGAGAATTGGGACACCAGTACCTCTTCACATGAACGCACAAAACAAGGGTTGGGGGTAAGAGAAAGGGCTAAGAGTTGGGATTGGGCCTTAATACACTATTCTAAACAAGAAAAGAAGAAGAATTAACAAATATATAGACCTAATTTCACAGACGGAGTTTAGATTGAGCCAGGATTAGCCCATAAATAGGCGTATATTTGCAAATGTGAAGTGTATATTTAAAAGCTGTTTATGTGTGTTTTAGGGCTGTGTATCAGGATGCTGATATTTACCTGCTGGATGATCCATTGAGTGCTGTGGATGCTGAAGTGGGCAGACATCTGTTTGAACAGTAGGTTCATGCTCTTTATGAATGCTGTTGGACTTTACTTTTTCTCTTTGCACTGCTATTTTTCTTATAATACAGGTTTATAATGATGCTCATCACTTTAGTTCAGCTTTTTCAATTTTCCTTTATTTTGTCTTTGTTTAGCCTTGGTTAACACTGGTAAGATTGGTTAGCGTTTTTCTTGCTTCATTGCAGGTGTGTTTGTGGTATTCTGAAGGACAAGCCCAGGATCTTGGTGACCCATCAGCTGCAGTACCTGAAGGCTGCAAATCAAATCCTGGTTTTGAAAGAGGTGAGCTGAAGCGCATCAGTTGAAACTGCTTTGCAGGGATGTCATGAAACATTTGCAACTGGAGAAAATCTGATTCTCTCTCTAAAAAAAGAAAGAGACAAATAATTAATTAATGTTTAATTAATTAATTAGTATACATTTTTATTTTTTATTTATTTATTTTATTTAGATTTTTTAATTTTTTTGTTTTTATTTATTTTTATTTATTTTATTTAGATATTTTTTAATTAATCATTTTTTATTTATTTATTTATTTATTTTCATAGTATTATTTTTTATATTTGTATTTATTTGTATTTATTTTATTTGTATATTTATTTATTTTTTAAATATTTTTTTTGCCATAGTTTTATTTTATATTTGTATTTAATTTTATTTATTTATTTTATTTATATATTCATTTATTTTTTTAATATTTATATTTTTTATTTATTTTTATATTTTTGTCTTTGTATATTTTACATTTATTTTTATATTTATTTTTTATCTATTTTAATTTTTTATTATATTTTATTTTTATTTATTTATTTATATTTATATTTATTTATATATATATATATATATATATATATATATATATATAATAGATACATATTTATCTATTAAAATTTAACTTATGTATTGTTTGTATAATATATATTTTATTATTATTTATTGAACGAATAAATGAGTGAAAATGAGCTCCATTTGACCTCTCTCAGGGGCACATGGTGGCTCGAGGCACGTACTCTGAGCTTCTGCAGTACGGACTGGATTTCACCTCTCTGCTGAAGAAGGACGAGGAAGAGGAGAGCGGCTGTGAAAAAGGAGAAGCTCCTCGATCACCACGCAGTCGCACCGTTTCCCAGAACTCCGTCCGTTCACATTCTTCATCTGTTTTGTCTGTGAAAGATGACTCTGATCAGCTGCCGGTACGTGTGATGCTGACTTCAACACTTGAAGGATGAGTGTAAAACATAGTAGAATTAGGGTTCTCAGTTTAAAGGGACAGTTCACCCAAAAATGAAAATTCTGTGATCTTTTACTCATCCTTCACTTGTCAAAAACCTGTTTGGATTTATTTTTTCTGTTGGAGACAAAAGAAGATATTTCGAAAAATGTGGGAAATATGTAACCATTCACTTTCATAGAATTTGTTTGTATAAGTCAATCGTTACAGGTTTAACATTTTTCAAAATACTTTCTTTTGTGTTCAATAGAAAAAGGAAAGCTCATAAAGGTTTGGATCCATTAATAGTTGGTAAATAGTTTTATTTAACTATTACATGCAAAGTCACTACAGGTGGGAATAAAAAATTAACTAAACTAATAGATACTACAGTAACAAACCTCCATGGTTGATTAATTACATTAGGAATTGCAAATATTTAATGTATGAAATGTGCAAAAACATTGTTTAAATATGCAAATTTTGGGTGTCACAATATATAGGATTGATAATTGTAATATTCAAAGCATGAAATACTGATATCATGTTAATTTGTATATATATATGTATATTACAGTATTTGAAAATAATAGAGCTCACGACAAGAACTCGACACATAAATACTCCAGTGCCAGTACCTGGTTGATTTCCAAGGTTTCTATAGATATCGCGATGTATATTGATATCATGATTTGGTTTAACCACAATAATCGTGGTGTGAAAAGCCCAATATGGTGACAGCGCTAATGTAAATGATGCATTCTTTTAAATGCATTCAAAATATGCATTCATTTGCATACATTTCTAGCACAAAAAGTCAACATTTTAGATTCACTATTTTTAGATATTAGAGTCAGATTTTTTTTTTATCACTCCATAATAAATAAAATACTGCAAACAGGCAGGAAAAGAAGCAAAGGTACAATTTTCCTCAGAATAAAATGATCAGGCAAATTAATATGAACACATCCCTCTGTACAATTTTCAGATATGAATCGATATGAATAAAATGAGCTGCTGAGGTGAAGACTTACGGCTTAAAAATAGAAAATAGACTTTAAAATATGTGTTATAATTGAAATTTACAGTCATTTAAAAGTAATATTCTTAAAGGTGTATTTTGGATGTTTTCTTTATGTCCGAATGGAAAAAAAATGCCCATAATCTTTAAATTGACATGTACATGGAAAGAAAAAACTGTGTTTGCCTCCATTGTCTTATCATAATTAGATGAATTAGTTATGAAATAATGGTGTTATTAGTGTTAATTTGTTAATATTCAGGTTTTAAGTCATTTTACATTTCATTGGTTACTAACTGGGATGCAAGAGAACAGCTCACTGCTTACTGAAGCCTATAGAATGCAGTTATATCTAAAATTCAAGCTGTATGTATGTTTTAAATGTTTAAGTTAAACAATAATATAAGACCAACGAGTGTAAAAAAAAAAAAAAAAAAGGGCTGGTTTGGTCCATTTGAAAAATGCAAGTACACAAGTCAACACTGATTCTATATAGAACTGTTCAGTAAGTCAATTGTCTGTTATATTTAATATACAATGTTGTTTAGTTTAGTTTTTTTCATTTTTGCCAATGAAAACTTTATAAGCTATCTAAAGAATTCATGCTAAAGTGAGTCAACCAAATTAATATGGAATTAATTTCATTAATTAGTTGCCACATTGTGTAATTAAATTAGATTAAATTTGATTGAGATCCCTAATTAGAATATATACATAATATAATGACTTCTTATTGAATGTGACACTGAATAGTTTTGTATTATTATAACATGTGAACAAAATACTGTATATTCAAATGGAAAACTACTGAAATGTTTGTCTATAGCTCCATCTAGTGGTTTGCATCATTTACTTGCTGATCATCAAGATTTAAGTACTGATGTGTAATGCGGTTTGTCTTGTGTAGGCTGAGCCTGTACACACTATGGCAGAGGAGTCGCGCTCAGAGGGAAACATCGGCATGCGCATGTATTGGAAGTATTTTCGAGCCGGAGCAAACGTGGTGATGCTGGTTTTACTGGTGCTGCTTAATCTGCTGGCGCAGGTAAAACACTGTAGTTTTACTGAAAGACTTCTTGTTTGGAGATAGAGATTCATTCTGACACTCTTTTCTGCTCCGTAGACTTTTTATATTCTTCAGGACTGGTGGCTTTCATACTGGTGAGTGAGGTTTTTTATTTAATTAATATCTTGACTGCGCTCTCTTGCAGATTCCATCTTAAAGTACATTATTGCATTACTATCATCTATTTTCTCAATAACCAATTATAAATATGTTTTGTATGGAACTGGATACACATTCATAAAGAACGTTTTTGGTATGTCTACACATAAATACTACAATTGGGAGTCAGGGTGATTTAATTTTTATTTATATATTTAACATGCATTTTATTCAGCAACAGTTATGAATCAAAATGATCATAAGCAGCACTTTCAAATTAGTTAATAATCATAATAGTAATAAATGTGTATTGGAATTATTTCTGAGCATCATATGACACTAAAGATCAGCATAACAGTGCTAAAGATTCAGATTAGCAATCAAAATAATATATGCAAGATTAAAAAAAATATATTATATTATATTATATTATATTATATTATATTAAACTACATATTGCTAGTCAAACTATAATATATTATGCACCTTTAAAATCTTGTTTGTGTCTCTCTAAAAGTCACTCATTTTCAAAAATAATTTATAATAATCATTATTAATATTATAATTAATTATATTTATAGTGTTTGTAACAAAACATAATTGAGGTCAGGTGTAATTTTGTCTAAGATTGACTAATGTGATGTCATAATGTCATGATCGGCAGGGCCACAGAGCAGGAGAAACTGGACCAAAACAATACCAATACCAACAATACCAGTGTCGGAAACACGACTCAACAACTCGACCTGAACTTCTATTTGGGCATCTATGCAGGTTTGCTCATCTGAAGTCAGCAAAATATGGCTACACTTTAGGTCACACTTTATTTTGATGGTCCGTTTGTTGGATTAAGTCACATTGCATCTACATGCCAAATAATTCTCATTAGATCATAAGTAGACTGTTAGGTTGGGGTTAGTGTTGACATGTTTCTTATAGTCAGTTATATGTCTGTTTAGCAGGAGTATCAGCAGATATTAAGCAGACAGTCTACTAATACTCAAATGGACCATCAAAATAAAGTGTTACTACACTTTAATTTATGGTGTCCTTCTTATAGTTAAACATGAAAGTACTCAGTAATACTTACTCAGTAGTACCAAAAATGAAATTTCCTTTTCATTTACTCACCTATAGGTCATTTAAAAAGGCTTTTTTCTTCAGTAGAACCTTAAAAAAAGGCTTTGAGCAGAATTCGTGGTCCTTGATGATTCATATAATGGCAGTGAATGCTTATAGTATTTTTAGATTAAAAATAAACACATACAAACGAGTCTAAATCAATAGCCATGGCTCCTGATGACACGCTGAAGTCTTGTTAAGGGAAATGAATAGTCCGTGCAAGAAACTGAACATTTATTATTATCTTTTCAACTCACTGCGGCAGAAAAATGCAAGCGTGTTGTATTTCATAGAGCACGCATCCTATTTGCACACACAAGCTGTTTGAAATAACGAACTTGAGCTTGAACTTGACTAACTATATAAGACCTGCAAATTGCACAGCCCCATTTCCAGTTGAATTTAAATTAACCGAAATTTTACAAGGTCTTTTACAATATGTCCAGACTCAAAGTGACTAGGTCTACTCTATGAAGTATGAATTATTAGCCCCCCTGTACTATTAACCCCCCTGTATATTTTTTCTCAATTTCTGTTTAGCATGGAGCAGATTTTTTAACACATTTCTAAACGTAATAATTTTAATAACTCATTTCTAATTAGGTGAGTCATTGTAAAGCGATGATTTGTTGTACAGACAATCAAAAAAATAATACTTATAATATTGACCTTTTAAAATGTTTTGTTTTTTTTAAATCTTTTTTTTTATTAGAAAAAAACAAAATATTATAATATTAACAAAATCACAGATGCATCAGAAATAGTCAATAAGGATACAGATGGGTACTGAAAAGATTAGGGAGAAGAAAAAAAAGAAATAGGGACAGACATTTGCACAGTGTTATTTTAAAACAATAAATAGTGTTGAAGGTAAAAAAATAAAAATATATGTCTCAAATACTTATCGTGTATACAGTGTGGCTGTTTACTAAATCTACGTTGTCTGTTTAAAATTAGTCATGTATAATTCTTAGAATTGGGTTCCATCTTGCTTCAAATATAGTCATCTGGAGTCTAAGGCAAGCTATTCTTTCCATTTCATAAATTTGTCTAATTGTTTTGATCCATTGTTCATATGTACTTGGCTCTGATCTGAGCTAGTTAGATGTACATTAATACATTTTAGTGCTCCAGAAAGCAATATTTGAAGCAAATAAGTAACTCTTCTTTCCCCCATGCTTTCGGGTACAATACCTAGGACTGCCACAGTTGGATCAAAGGGAATATGAATACAAAGATATCATCCCAGAACTGCTGCGGTTTTGGACAATACCTAAAGATATGAGAGTGGTTCCCTAAATGATCACCACATTCTTTCTAGCGTCTATTAGATGAGCCTATTCTTTTCTTTGCTACAGTTTGTGGGGTATGGAAATATATTGAAATGATTTTCCATGTAAATTCTCTCCATACTTAAAATGTTTTTAAAATGTGTTTCATTCTAGCCGAAAAAAACCCAATAAGACTTTCTCCAGAAGAAAAAAAATTATAGGAATTACTGTGAAAAAGTCCTTGCTCTGTTAAACATCATTTGAAGAATATTTGAAAAGGACACTGTAAAATAAAGTTTTACCCAAAAGTCTAAACATAGACATGCTGCATGGGTCTGTATGTGTTATATATGTGTTAAAAACTTTTTTATCTGCCTAATCAGGTTTAACAGGTGCCACGATTGTCTTCGGCTTCATGCGTTGTCTGATTATGTTCAATGCTCTGGTGAGCTCAGCAGAGACGCTTCACAACCGCATGTTCAACAGCATCTTGAGGACCCCGGTGCGCTTTTTCGACATCAATCCCATTGGTGAGTGCAGAAACATATTGACTTCTCACATTCCTGTGTGCTTGTCAAGCTGAGTGTTGAATTTAGCCAACAGAGGGCAGCAGATCCTAGAATAATTTATCTGTCTTTTACTGTTCAATGGAAAAAGTGTCTCTTTTAAAGGGATAGTTCACCCTAAACTGAAAATTCTGTCATCGTTTACTCATCATTCACTTCATGCACACCAGTTTGAGTTTAGTTCTTCTGTTGAACACAAAAGATATTTTGAAAAATGCTGAAAACGTGTAACCATTGACTTCCATACTATTTGTTTTCCCAGTAAGGTTGTCAATGGTTTCAGACCTCACCTTCATTGATGTTGAGTAAACAGCAGTTTTTGAAGCCTGAGTGTGAAGTGTTGGATTGAAGTGCGTGCGTGCGTGTGTGAATTGGTGTTTTTCTTATGCTTGCCTCTGGAAAATGATGATCCATATTGATAAGCCCTGAAGTATTTTGAGGACAACTTCCTTTTATAATCCTTTTTTTCTACAGCAATGACAATTTACCTACAGGATCTGAAGCAGTATTTGGAGATTATTTCATATGAAGCTTGTTTTCTTATGTCAATAATAAAATCAATTGTTCATTTAGTAATTAAAATTGCCATAGCTTATTTATTATTTTGACTTTGTGTCATTTTAAAACTGTATCTTTTGCAGAGCATTGCTATTGTGTTTAACCAAACTGTTTTGGAAATAAACAGGCTGCAAATATATCTAGATACCAATTCAGGGTGTTTTCACACTTGTAGATCGATTCTTTTGTTCCGAAACAGGGATTATAATTGCTACAATGTTTTATGTTGTTCTTGGTGCGGTTCGCTTTCGCATAGCAAAGTTTCTAAACGGACCAAACTAGTTAAAACAAGTCACGTGCGAGTAAACTCTCATCACATTGGTCAGAGTTTCAGGGTTTGTTTTTCACAGTGCCACGGATTCCACTCAACTGTCATACATCATTATTTTTATTTATGACCATGAGATATTATAAGCGACAAGGTGCACGTTAATTTTGACATGAACAGACATTGTCACCAAATAAAAATCAGAGAGGACTTTCTAATACATAGCCTCATTTCAGTTGTAAAGTTTTGTAAAAATTGATTCATCCATTGAAGCAGTCAATCAATTTAAAAAACGTTTGACTAGAATTATGCATTATATGCTTAAATTATAGAGAGAAATAACAGATTAACCAAGACTGCAGTCAGATCATGAAGCAGATCATTGTTGATTCTGTCGAGGTGTCAGTGCAGAAATGAACAAAACAATAGGAAAACAATAACAAAAATTGTTTTTTTATTAATTAATTCCTAACGGATAAACGGCACTCGGTAATATTTTAGCATGCTTTAACTTTCGTATTTGACATGAAACGCACATTTACCAGTAGGAATGACATCTCGCCCTACTCATCATTCTCTTCATATAGCTCTGTATATATGACTATTACATAACCATAGTACACTGTGATATAACCTGGTTCATCAGTTCGTTGGATCGTTTTGCTTTCTCACTACAATCGATCCGCTCCAGAGTTCGTTTCAATCAAGCTAAGACCACCTCATTCATGGCGATCTCGAACTGATTGATTTGGCATGGATCAGAGCGCGATTGCGGGTTTCACATATGCCAAATGAACCACGTTAACTAGGCAAACAAGACATGTTCCGAAACAACAAATGTTTGGGACGAAAACACCGTTAGGGTGTCACACACCAGAAGTGCCGCTCGGTGACGCACCGTGTAGCGCCACGCAGCGCCATGCATTTTAGAATTCTAAACATAGGTTTCTATCAGGGTGCACACACTGGCACCGCATGTCAGCGGCTGTCCATGCCGCCCAGCCACGACTCAGGACACTGTTAATATTTCTGCTGTGCCACAGAGCGCCATCTAATTAGTTGCATTTAAAATAGCATGCGATTGTGCACATCTGGTGTGCGATACTTTCAACTCTCATCTGGTGTGTGACGCCCTTCAGATACCTGTCCTTGAAATAAAAGTAAAATTAAATTAATTAATAAATTAATAAATAAATAGATAAAATAGAAAAAACTGAAAATACATTTATAATATAATAAATATAAATTTTATATATATATATATATATATATATATATATATATATATATATATATATATATATATATATATATATATATATATATATATATATATATACATATATATATATATATATATATATATATATATATATATATATATATATATATATGGGAGTTATAGCATAAAGTTTGTAATAAATTCTTGTTGAATCAAAAATATTTCCAAACTAAATATCTATATCATTATTATTTTTAACACACATATATATGTAGATAATGGTGGTGTCCTGATATGGGCAGTATCCTCTAGTTTCTTCTCACCATGTAGAGAACAAACATCAGATCTGGGTTCTGTGCCATCGAGGTCTCCTTATCGGGGTGTTGCTGTTGATAACACCAGCAAAAAACGCATTTACAAGTCTCAAAAGTCTAATAGAGAGTTTTATGGCTGCTGAAAAGTCAGTTGGGGCCTTTTTTCATGATACTGTTATCAGCACTGAACATGTGAGGCTCCATTACAGAGAGATGCTCTCTAGAAATCACTTTGTGCAATGTTTATGGTTGGAATAAGCTCATAATGATTGATCTTCTACTACTGTTTTCTGTATTTTTTTTTCCTTTTTTTCCCTCCTAATCTGGGGTTGTAAGGAATAGTTGACTCTATTGGGTGTTTATATTATAATATCTGTCAGCTCTTTGACTTTGGGACTCGTAATCTCTTCCTGACAATTGGGCAACTGTTATCCAGCAGGAGCTGTTGTTGATCGAGTTCTCCTTTGTTTGCGTTATTTGTGTTTAATCTGTCATTTATTATCCTTCAAAACACTCCAAGCAGAGGTTAAAGGCTTTTATGGTCAATACTATCACAACCAATTAGATAAAAAGTAAATGGCAATATGGTATTGTTACTGATAACAAATGCAACAAAAAAAACATATCACTGTCAGCATTTCAGATTTTATTGTTTAATTGGTGGTGCTTTTCTCACTATCAGTTGGTCAAAGACAAATAAGACCTTCCAAGAATTTTTTTCCTCCTTGAAATATACTATTCACCCCCTAATTGTCTCACTCTTCACTTCATTGCAATTAAATCATAATCTAATCATTACTAAGTATTTTTCTGAAAGGCCCAAAGGCTGGGACACACCAGATACCACACAAAATAGTACTAAATACTGCTTTGTTTACGTTTTGTCTGTGTGTGTCAGAAGTTTGGTTTCCCTTTGGGGAACGATATAAAAATTACTCTCATTTCAGTCAGCTTTTGTTCGTTTGGTGTGTTCATGTGCAGCTTTTTGGTCCAGACACAATCCAAATTGAGGCAACAACACAGTTAGGTTTCATTAATGCTAGTTGTTTGTAGGCCTGTCACAGTAATGAATATATCGGCTTATTGCACAACACATGAACATGACCTCAATCATTTTTGGTGATGCAATATATATCACCCATACATAAAAACAGATTCTAGCAGCATTTTAACTGATTGTGCTCTATTGGAGGTAACAGTATGGTTAAAAAACACTATATTATTTACTATACTTTAGTATATTTCATGTGGGTGCCATGAAATATGAGAAATAGAATTGAGAATGAGATATAGATTGTAGAATAATAACATTTATTATTATTTATTCAGGATCTGCGTTTTCACATTCTGATTCCAATGCCTGATTATTAAATTGTTAAAATGACTATAATTAAATGAAATATTCTTAAGGATAAAATATGATGTGCTTTGGAAGAGTGTACTTGCATTGTGATGATATTATATTGTCATTCTGGCTTTATATAACTGAGTGGCATAAAATGGTCTTAAAATGACAGTAATATAGTTTATCGCAATATGTTTTGGTGCAATATATCGTACAACGAAAAATAGATATCGTGACAGGCTTGGTGTGTCCTGGCCCTTAGACATAGTACATGACAAATACATTGTTTACCACTGTTTTTTGTTATGTGGAGTAATGGATTAAAAGACATTTATTGTCAGTCTCCAACTTGTGGGACCTTTCTTACTTACATATTTTAAACAGTAGTATTGTAGTCCAAATCTAAAGCAATAAATATCATTTCAAAGCATTTGAAATTTTTTGGGCAAAAGGCAATATTAATTTGTGACAAGATTACTCATCGTAAAGCATCTTGAGTTGTAAGACATACTTTGCTACAGCAATACGTGTTTAAAATAATTTTAAAAAAACTGGTAGAAAACTTGATTATTATATAAAAAGTTCAGGTCAAAAAGATAACATTCATGTTTTTATTTTAAGATAAAAGTTCTGACAATATTTTAACACTAGAACTATTGAGTAGTGTTGTCACGATGCTGGAATTTGATACCAATCGGTGCTGAAATTTTAACACTTGAGCGCATTCTTAAACAGCGCTGTTTTGCCATTGTGTTCACATGCTCAACAGAAATGACTGTGATGGGGTGGGAAGATCATTAGTTCACCGAACTCACCGTTGTTTACTGAGTGTAACCACAGATACAGGGACACTGAAGCGTTTTAAAGCTGTGAAGATCAGTCGATTCATTAGCAGATCACTCGTATGTCAGCTTCTAAACAGAGCAGCTGATCTGCGTGGCTTTAAAACTCTCTAGTGTCACTGTATCTGTTGTTACACTAAGTAAACAGCGGTGAGTTTGGTGACCTTTATGGCCAATCACAGTCATTTCTTTTGAGCACGTGAACACAATGGCAAATCAGCGCTGTTTAAGAACGCGCTCAAATGTTAGCGGGAAATGGATGCTTTTAAAATATCAGTACCGATTGGTATCAAATTCCAGTATCGTGACAACACTACTACTGAGATGATCATTTTGACCACTTTTCATTTTTAGAATTTAATAACTTTTTGTTAAAATTAAAACACACATATCCATAATGTAATACCATTTTCCCAAATATGTATATGTTTCTTTTTTAACATTGTTATTTTAGCTAAATTAAAAAACACACAGCTATGAGTATTTCTACCTTTTAATTAACATAGCATTAAAAAAACACATACATTTATTTCAGTATCTGCTTCTTTACCTCGTGACTTTAAATATGTGTGCCTCTGTTGCCTAGCAACTTCCTTCATTTACATAAAAGTAAATGTTTCTGTTGCCAAAAGCATAACTTTACTTCAAAAATATTTATCAAAACCGCGTATTCAGTGCCACAAAAAAAGCCTTCTCCCCTGCTTGTAAAAGTGAAAATGTTTTGTTGCTCATTGGCTTTTCCTTTTTAATTTCAGGAAGAATCCTCAACCGCTTCTCCAAAGACATCGGCCACCTTGACTCCTTACTTCCGTGGACATTTGTGGATTTCATCCAGGTATGTTTTGTAGCATAGCATCTGCTAAAAAAAAGCATACAATATGCACACAGCTGACGTTTGCTGTATTAGAGCACCCATCACTTGTGGTCATGTGCATTATTCGCTCTGGTAAACCAAGTGTTGTAGACCAACAACATATTGTGGCTTTTTCCCTGGCAAATGACAATGTGGTCAATAAGTGGCTGACAGGCGTCACTTTATGTGCTCAGAGCGCCATTGTCTAAAACTTGACAGTCGGAGGGGAAGTACAATAGTCTTTCATTTAAGGAGCTTTTCATTGTGTGGGGCAGCAGATCCTTCTTGTTCTCTCTCAGGATGAGAAAACTCTGAAGTCACTTTGGCTTTCCCACAGTCCTCTCTCCCTTAAGTGGCACAGAGCAAAGTCAGCATGTGTTGTTGAATATTACCAGTGTGTGGCTTGTAGCATCGCTCAAGCATTGGTGCATTCAATGTTTGTATGAATGTCAGCAAAGTGTCATTATTCAAGCTGTGGCTTTCTGATTTAGAAGTTCCTGTTGTGTCTTTCTAATAGTGCTTACTATTTTAATCGCGATTTATCACATGATTTTTGTCCACTTTTCTATTGTCCACTTTCATTTTAAAAGTTCTTGTAGATGTATAAAAGTGCATTAACACTTAAGATGTTAAACCTAAAGTGCAAATAAACAACTTGGGTAGCTTTTACAGTAGTATTCCTTTTACTTATTAGCAGTAAAAAAAAATGTTGTAAATCTTAACTTACAAATTGAAGTAATCAAATTAAACTGTGATCAAACATATTTGCCACTGCCAAAGCATTTAGTGATAATTAAGTGATCATTACATCTCAGTTCCTGTCATTCTGGTAATTCAATTCAATTAAATTCAATTCATGTTTATTTATATAGCGCTTTTACAATGTAGATTGTCAAAGCAGCTTATAGAAGTTGCGTCAGTCCAGTTTTCAGAGTTGAAGTTCAGTTCAGTGTGGTTTAATTTCACCGCTGAAAGTCCAAACACTGAAGAGCAAATCCATCGATGCGCAGCTCCAGAAATGACGATAGCTATGTTTCCATCCAAAGATGCGAATGAAATTTATGCGCAAAACTGGAATGTTGCATAAAAGATGTGCGAATAAAGCAGCATTTCCATCCATCAAGTCAAAGAGAACAAAATCGTCACTTCCTGATTAATTGGCGCCAAATATCAAAAGTAAAAACGGAATTTGCTGCGGTAGGATAAGCTGCGTGAATGTTTTCTTTATTTACTAAATTACTTGCGCCTCAGAAGACAAATGCCGACATGCAATGAACGCGCGGTGGGGTTTGAAGTCGTGCGATGCAGAGCACAGACGCTCTTGACAATTGTGGAGGTCATTAATATTATTATAACACTAATACTGAAACGGTTAAGGCATTTTAGAATGACTAAAACAACATTTCAGATGTTTTACAATGTGCTCAACCTGCTGGTTTGTCCATTTACACACATTTTTATCATCACATGATCTCATAACAAAATCACATGAATTTTTTTATTGCGCATACTAGAATTTGTTTGGTAAAAGTGTTTCCATCGTAGTTTATGCACATAATTTCTTATCGAAAAAAAGGTTTTTCCTATTCAGTTGTGCATATTTTTTATGCGTATTTTCAAAATTGATGCACATTTTGCCATTTCCATCAAAAGTTTTTTCGCATTTCCAAATTGCGCATATAAATAGGTGGATGGAAACATAGCTAATGTCTCATAGCAAACTAATGTTAAGAGGAGTAGGTTAAGGTTATTGATATAGAGTTGCTATGGAAGCCCTCAGGTTGACGTCAACAGAGAAGGACCGCCACTCCAAACGAGAAAGCAAACGGTCAGATTTTAACTGAAGATTATCAAAATTGCACAGATTTATTACTCACTTTAAGAATAAGAATGTGAGCTAGAAAAATTTACATTGTACATTTTGATTTCGCAGAGACTTTGAGGCGCATTGTAGGGCTGGGCAATAAAATCGGGATCGATATTTACTGAACCAACATTATTGTCAATACCAGAAAAAATAAAGATGAAGTTTCAGTATGAAGCGCTAAAGTTTTATTAAAATGTGGCTGCTGAGCATGTGGCTTGGAAGCAGTGACAATAAGTTTGGTGTGTAAGTTTCCAATGGAGGTATGCAACGCAGCGTGTATATGGGAGCGACGTGCACATGTTGTGCAAGCGGCACGCACGTGAACCATGTGCATTTTCCAGCCGCACCTAGTTTAAAAAACATCTTAACTTTTCCGAATGCCGCTAGAACACCAAGATTAATGTAAGTAGAACTAACCAATCTGCTTCACACTTTGTATGGAATATGCACATTTTAGTAATAACGGCAGACTAATTACCTGCACCCAAACACTGCAGAGTTTTTTAATTTTCTCCATAAAATTGTCATCCTCTGAAAAAATGGTTGATGGTCACCTAGTTAGGAGAGACGCCAGGGCAGCGCGGGCGCAAAGCCCATTGAATATGGTCAAGGAATCCACGTGCACGCTTGTCACTTCAGGTTAGAATAACAACATGTGCGAAAATGAGTGACATATAGCAGCAGTGAGGAGTTTGTAATTAAAAAGGGTGTAAGGATGTCACCAGAGTGGCTTTTTGGTTTCTTTTCTTGTGCGTCCCAGCCACCAGCTCCCCATCTTAAAGATTTTTTAGCATAGGGCTAATGTAGTCATTCAACTTCACAATTTGTAATGTTGCTGTACAGTATGTACCTAAATAATGATGGTTAGCTCCTTTATGGCCCGTTTCCACTGAGTGGTACAGTACGGTACGGGTCACCTTTATCAGGCTTCCACTGCTAAAAGGGTATCAACGGTACTCTTTTGGTGGGCGTGCTGTATGACAGAAAGTTTCAGTCAATATAATTTTCGCTCGAGAAAATGTCTACAGTAAAGCTGTACGGGTCGTTCCATATCATATGAGAAGCACTTCTCACTGAACAGATGCTTTATACACATAAACACTTGTGTAGAAATGTTTATTACTAACTTTTCTATAAACTTAATTTGATTATAACTGCAGATTAATGTCAGCGTGAAATAGCCTACTGTAAGGTCTGCAATTATATAAAATAAATAAATAAATGCAACATATATGAACACATACAGACCCTTACAGTCTCCAATATGTTACCAATTACAGAAAAACTACACACAGCATACATTTAGTGCTTATTTAGGTTCAAAAACAACACGAAATATAGCCCACAGTCAGAGCAAACTTCTCATCTGTGTCTTTAATCTTTAGCAGCATATGTAACCTCTTGTTAGAAAGTAATTCCAATTCATAATAGTCCAAAAGGTGAAGATAATAGTTAAAAAAGGCAGTTTGTTCACGTTTGCTGAAAAAATAATTAGCTCCTTTGTTTTTTCCAGCTTCTCCTTTGTTTTTTCACACGTCACTCTTGCGTTTGTCCGATTTTGAAAGGATCGGGTTTCAAACACATGTCAGTAATCAAGCGCACGTTATTATCATCAGCTCAAGAAGTTCATTATTTCAAATACTGACACGTATGCGAGCGCAAGCAAGAAAGCAAAATCGCTCGCGCTTTAGACTGGCTCGTAAAAAACTACGTCGCACAGGAAAGAATCTGCTCTTCTTCTTGGCTTAATGGCTGTTCATCAAAATGACGACAAGGTTTGTTTGAGCTTGGGTCGACCATGACTTGTTATTATATGTATATATTATTACGGTGTAATCTCTCAGCTGTGTATTTAAAACACAGCGGTTCCTTTGTTTTTATTCTGGCTTGTTGCGCGAGCGAAAGAAAACCAATAGCGTTCAGCTGCGTGTCTAGCTCCGCCTTTTGGTACCCTTGATACCCTGTGCAAAGGGTGACCAAAAAGTGGTACGGTATGGTTCGGTTCGGTATGATTTTTGACAGTGGAAACAGCCATAAAAGCGTACCGTACCGTACCGTACCACTCAGTGGAAACGGGCTCAGCTTACTTGAAATCTCAGATTTGATTATCATAATTTGTGTTGTTGACAGAGTTTGAGGTTTACTGTATCATTATTTACACCTTAAAGATTAAGCATTTACACTTTATCATTGCACACACTTTGTAACATTTTATATATCGAGTCTTTTTAACAATCATGTTTATTTTATTATAGAGATCAGATATGTTGTTTAAATATTTTTGTTTTTGACTTATAACACTAATTGCCTTAGTAATGTTGGTAAAAGAAAATAAAGTGGTTAAATATAAAAAAAATCCTAATAGTCCTAAATGTATTGTTAAAAAATATTCAATAATTATCTATATCGAATGATATGAAACATGATATCGTGATTTTATATATATATTTTTTTGCAATATCATCCACCTCTAGGTCATTGTTTGTATTGCCACATAATTATGAGTTTCATATGAAAAACTCCCATTGCGACTGTAAATTAATAAATGTATTTATTTATTTATTTTATTATAATGCGTTATTTCCATGAAACCGCACACAGTGCTCAGTATTCTGACATTCGTTACCTGAACATGACCACAATGACAAAGAGACCAGAGTGGCTTCCTAAAAGAAGCTCACACAGGAAGAAAAGCTCGCTCTGACGTTCTTGAGGCTCTGCTACACAGCGAATCCCAAAATCGCCAGCACAGAAATGCTTTTGTCAGGTTGTGTTCCTCTAGTCTATGGTCATTCGCACACTGACCTTAAGTTGTTAACTTGGTTTAGGGATTATAGGTGATTAGAGTGAGATCTGGTTCAGAAAGTGTCGAGTCATGCTGTAATGGCACCCTTTCAGCTTCTTTGTCAAATGTTTGTGGTTAAAAGAAGCAACCAAAGCCACAAAGTGTATTTAATGAGACAGCAGTAAACCACTGTGACGCAGGGTTTCTACCGCTCGCTTCCCATTTGGAGGACACTTTGTGGCTAAACATAATATCTAAATAAATCCTGTATTACTATATGGCTAAGTGTGAATATCTGATTGTATACTGGATGCCATTTGATTGTATTAAACATGAGCAGCTGGATTGACTGAGATATTCGTATTAAATATCAGGAGCTGTAGGCTTGTAGAAGAATACAGAGTGAAGTGGGAATTTTCTAAATAAATGGTTGATGTTTACTGTTTGAAAATGAAAGAAAATTAAGATGTAAATATCAGTACTGTCATTTTTACTGAAAATATGATCATTTTTGTTTCGCATTTTATCGTTTTGAAATACAGTTCCAGTTCAGTAGGATGACAATGTTTCTTATGTTTTATTTCGTAATTTTTTATTAAACAATTATAATATTCATAAGAAACTCGTAATTATTTTAATAAGGCAGCCTGTGAATAATCAGTTGGATACATTTTTCAACATGATCAAAAACCTGATGATGGATGTACTTTTTTATTTGTATTTTTATTTATTTATTTATTTTTATTCTGAGTTTGTTGTAAATTTCACAAATAATTACAAATTTGCAAGTAACACATTAAATCAGTGTTTCTCGACCATGTTCCTGGAGGACCACCAGCACTGCATGTTTTGGATGTCTCCTTTATTAGTGTCTGCTAATGAGCTGATGATCTGAATCAGATGTGTTTGGTTAAAGAGACATGGAAAATGTGCAGATCTGGTGGTCCTCCAGGAACATGGTTGAGAAACACTGCATTAAATTATATATTCAAATTTGGATTAAAAAGACAATGCATTTGTATTTTAATTTATAAAAACTGGGATTATTGGATGAATTCTTATGTGTTTTTTTATGTACAGTATATGTAGAAAAATAAAATTATCACAAGGTCTGTTTTTATGTCATGCACACCCTATTTAGTTGAATAAATGTTTACATTTTTTCTCCTTCAAATATGAATGGATGAATGTAGGGCTGGGCCGATAAATTATATTATATCGAATCGCAATAAAATTTATGTCAATAACAATGATAAGCTCTGGACTTTTTAACTCTATATTGATCTAAGAGCCAATCACACAGCAGAAATGTGCAACTTTGGGAATCTAAAAGTGTGCTGATATTAAATATGGACAGAATTTTCAGCCACCAAAAATGTATTGGCTGAAAATATGTTAAGCCATTTAATGGACCCTCTAATTTTTGTGGCTTCAGTAATTGTTGGGTTATTCTTTGAAATCAGGAAGCATTAGCAACTTATATCAAAATATATATCGTTATTGTTCAATATGGAAAATAATTATCGAGATTGCATTTTTACCATATCGCACAGCCCTAGATGAATGATTACCTTAGTATAATTTAATTTTAAAATTAAATCAGTTCTCACACACACACACACACACACACACACACACACACACACACACACACACACACACACACACACTGTGTGCATAATAATAATTTGCATAATTTATTTTAATTTAAAATTGTATTAATTTCAATTGTGGATGGTATATCTCAGTTATGTCATTAGCATTGTGGTATCATTAAACTCCTTTTTCTTTTATTTTAATTGTAAATGTATTTTTTTGGCCATTTTAACATTTGTAATTAAATAAATTTATAATATTTGTATTATGTTCATCACAGTTATGTCATTATCACGGATTAACTGATATTAAAATTAATGTTTTAAATTCTATATATTTTTTGCTTTTAATTTTTGTATTTTTTGCCTTTTTAACATTTGTAATTGATTTATTATATTTGTATTATTATATCTCAGTTATGTTATTATAATGCAGTAACTGATATATTTAAATTAATGTTTAAAATTATTCTTGTTTTTAGTTTTTTTTGTATTTTTTACTAATTTAACATTTATAATTAAATTTATTTATTATATTTGTATTATTATATCTCAGTTATGTCATTTTCACAGAGTAATTGCTATAATTTATTTAATATTGTGAATTATTGTTTTCTTTTTTTAAAGTTTTATTAATTTTGTTGTGTTTTTTGCCATTTAACATTTGTAATTTTTATTTATTGTTTGTGTGATTGTCAATTTACATTTTAGATTGTAAAACAAGAAAAGACAAAATTTAAAGACTAAATTTAAATATTATTTAACATTAAGTAAATAAACATTCCCCTGGAAGCTAGCTGAAATACAATAATTAAACTTTTTAAACTGATTCTGTTTGATTTATAGTTTTATGGTGTTAGTTTTATTCAGCCATAATAACCCTGACATCTCTTGTCTCTCTCTCTTTTTAAAAACAAAATTATTTATTAGTATTTTATTTGTGTTTATTTTTTATTTATTTTTGTTCTTATTTGACAGGTGTTTCTGCAAATTGTCGGCGTGATTGCTGTTGCATCTTCTGTCATCCCTTGGATTCTGATCCCTGTTCTTCCCCTGTTGATTTGCTTCCTGTTCCTGCGCCGCTACTTCCTGCGGACATCACGAGACGTCAAGCGCATCGAATCCACCAGTAAGCGTTTCCAGTTTTCTCCTGACACCCATGAAGCTTACATCGCCACCAGTAATGACTCTTCAAAGCATATTTGCTGTACGTCCTGTAAGTTTATGTATTTACGTTTTTTTCTACAGCTCGAAGTCCTGTTTTCTCCCATCTATCCTCCTCACTGCAAGGCCTGTGGACCATTCGCGCCTTTAAAGCGGAGGAAAGGTTTCAGCAAACGTTTGATGCTCACCAGGATCTGCATTCAGGTCAGTTACTTCTTCCAGGATTAACCCTTAATATTGTAAATGTGTTGTCTGAAATGTTATGTTTGCTTCTACAGAGGCCTGGTTCCTGTTCTTGACCACTTCTCGCTGGTTTGCGGTGCGTTTGGATGGGATGTGCTCTGTGTTTGTGACCATCACAGCATTCGGATGTCTTCTTCTTAAAGATAGTGAGATATCCAACTCGAAACACACACACTATTACCAAAACATAATGCTTATATTAAACACATAATGCTTTGTGAAGTGCTTGGATTTTGGATGAAGTGCTTGAAGCGGCTTGAAAATGTAGTCATTTAGTCATTTAACAAACGCTTTTGTCCAAAGGAGGCATTCAGCGATTCAATGAGAAGAGGCAATACACACAAGAAATGCTAATTATACAAAGGAACTGTTAGTGCTCAAAGAATTGTGGTCCGTTTCCACTGTCAAAATGTACCAAAAAGCGAACTGTACCGTACCACTTTTTGGGTATCAAAGCCAGGAGAATGAAAACAAAGGATGCGCTATTTTTAAATACACAGCCGAGACATTACACCATAATAATATATAGCCTACATATAATAGCGACCCATGAGAGAAGACCATATTAAGAAGAGCAGAATCTGCCATGTGTCCTGTTGTAGTTTATGAGGCCGTCTAGAAGCGTGAGCGGTTTCACTTTCTCCAGAGAGCTCTATTTGTGATTGTTTGCCGTACGTCTATATTTGAAATAACAAACTTGAGCTGATGATATCAACGTGCGTGTGATTTTTGAAGCACTTCTGACATCCAATCCTTTCAGAAACAGACAAGAGGGAAGCACGAAAAAACGAAAAAGGGAAGCCCAAAAAACAAAGGAGCAAACGTATGCCCTTTCAGCCAGCTGAATCTCTTATTTCTGCTTCTCACAGCTATGAATGCAGGAGATGTGGGCCTGGCATTGTCCTATGCCGTCACTCTGATGGGGATGTTCCAGTGGGGTGTAAGACAAAGTGCTGAGGTGGAGAACATGGTAAGTACTTCAACCACATTAAAGGGCACCTATGGTGAAAAATCTACTTTTCAAGCTGTTTGGACAGACATATGTGCATGTATGGTGTATAGACTGTCATATTGGGGTGATATAAACACATCCAGTCCTTTTTTTTTTAATTTAACAACACAAAAACGGTGGATCAATTGGAGCGGTTTTCAGACCGAACGCAACTTGATGTAGGAGTGCGGTCCCCCCGCCCACCGAATTGATTGACAGCTGCGTATTAACATGTCCCAGTAGTCACGTGTATAATCATATCAACAAGAGAGGACGAGCGCAAAGCAACCGGGAGTAAAAGGTCTGTTGAGTTTGCTAGGATCATCAATCATCATCAAATGTGATCAAGAGTGAGTTTTACAAGTTTAAAATGTTTTAAAACAGAGCATGTGTGTAATGGATTACAGCGATTTACTTCAGCTTTACTTCATCAGCACAGCCGCGTGTCAGAACAATTATAAAGGAAGACGCTTCAATCCTGGTTTGTGGACATTAAATCAGGTTTATTTTGTACATTAACATAACAGATATCCATATAGCAGTGGAGATTAACCTGTAGCCTGTCACATTTACATGCAAAAAGAGCGTGTCGTTTCCGCGCTTTGTCTGTGTGTGTGTGTCTATATATGTGTGTGTGTGTGTGAACTTTGTAACAACATTGTGTGTGACTCATCGTAACAACTCTACAACAAAAACTTATTGGTAAAGTTCTTATTGTAGTATTTCTCACAAACGCTACGTGAGATCTTCTTTTATGTCTGTCTGTTGTCTGACGCAGCCGAGGGAGGAGATTAAAGCACGCAGACAGGCATGTAGAAACGGTTGGTGGGGAGGACTAGCCTTAAAGGAGCAGTACACCAAAACCGCCTCCTGGTGCTAAAATGTATAAAATAGAATTTAATCAAATGTATAATAAAAAATCTGATGGGTGTTTTGAGCTGAAACTTTACAGACACATTCTGGAGACACAAAAGACTTATATTGAATCTGAAAAAGGGGTAACCTAGGTGCCCTTTAAATTTTCCAAATAGTTTTTTTTTTTTTTTTTTGAAAAGCGTACAGTATGGTTTGCTTTTGACAGTGGAATTGACCATAAAAGCATACCCTACCGTACAGTACCACTCAGTGGAAACGGGCCAAAAGTACTGCATCCGCTGATTGCATTTTATAAACCAACAAGAGCCACAGTTTCTGCTAAAAATCCTCTTTGATGTTCTACTAAAAATAGAAAAGTCTTTAGCCTGAGGTTGAGTAAAATTAAGTGTTAATTTACATTTTTTAGTGAACTATCCCTTTAATGCTGATGATATGGAAAGAAACTGCCTTAGTAGTTAGCAAGGCAACTTACTAGATTTTAAAACAAAGCTGTTCATTCATATTTTGCATCTCTCTCAAAAGTATAGTTCACCCAAAACTGAAAATTCGGTCATCATTTTCAATCCTTTACTTGTTTGTGTGTTTAACACAAAAGAAGTTATTTTGAAAAACGTCTGAAATCGCTAACCATTGACTGACACAGTATTTGTTTTTTCCTCTACTATTCAAGTCAATGGTTACCAGTTGTTCAAAATATCTTCTTTTGATTTGGAAGCACTACATTTTTCTCATTTTTTGCCCTATCCCCTTAACGTGTGTGCAAATTTCCATGAATTGATTTCTGATTGATGTTCTTCTAGATGACGTCAGTGGAGAGAGTAGTAGAGTACACGGAACTGGAAAGTGAAGCACCTTGGGAAACTCAAAAACGTCCCTCTTCTGACTGGCCAAATCGCGGCCTGATAACCTTTGACAGGGTCAACTTCTCCTACAGTTCTGACGGACCCGTCGTCCTCAAGAACATTTCAGCCATGTTCAGACCCAGAGAGAAGGTGAGTCCAGCAGCTCCAGAGCCTCACTTGAGTCCATCGGCAGGTGTGAACTGATTTTTGCATGTGTGTGTGTGTTCTGCATTGATCAGGTTGGAATCGTTGGACGGACTGGTGCAGGGAAAAGCTCCCTGATATCAGCTCTGTTTCGTCTGTCAGAGCCAGAAGGAAAAATCCTGGTTGACGGAGTGTTGACCTCAGAGATCGGCCTCCATGACCTCCGTCAGAAGATGTCCATCATCCCGCAGGATCCTGTGCTGTTCACGGGAACCATGAGGAAGAACCTGGACCCCTTCAACCAGCACTCGGACCATGACTTGTGGAAAGCTCTGGAAGAGGTAAACAACATGTGATGTAACTTAAAGGAATTTTAGTTGTGGCTGTTCCATCCTAGTGGAATACTGTTTTACAAAATAACATTGGCACTTAAACAAAAAAAAAGGAGAAAAAAATAATAATAAAATTATATATATATATATATATATATATATATATATATATATATATATATATATATATATATATATATATATATATAAACACACGTACGTACACTCACCGGCCACTTTATTAGGTACACCCGCCCAACTTCTTTTGTAAATTTCTAATCAGCCAATCACATGGCAGCAACTCAATACATTTAGGCATGTAGACATGGTTAAGACGATCTGCTGCAGTTCAAACCGAGCATCAGAATGGAGAAGAAAGGTGATTTATGTGACTTTGAACGTGGCATGGTTGTTGATGCAGATGGGCTGGTCTGAGTATTTCAGAAACTGCTGATCTACGGGCATTTTCATGCACAACCATCTCTAGGGTTTACAGAGAATGGTCTGAAAAAGAGAAAATATCCATTGAGCGGCAGTTCTGTGGGCGCAAATGCCTTGTTGATGCCAGAGGTCAGAGGAGAATGGCCAGACTGGTTCCAGCTGATAGAAAGGCAACAGTAACTCAAATAACCACTCGTTACATCCGAGGTCTGCAGAAGAGCATCTCTGAACGCACAACATGTTCAACCTTGAGGCGGATGGGCTATAGCAGCAGAAGACCACACCGGGTGCCACTCCTGTCAGCTAAGAACAGGAAACTGAGACTTCAATTGGCACAGGCTCAACAAAATTAGACAATAGAAGATTGGAAAAACGTTGCCTGGTCTGATGAGTCTCGATTTCTGCTGCGACATTCGGCTGGTAGGGTCAGAATTTGGCATCAACAACATAAAAGCATGGATCCATCCTGCCTTGAATCAACGGTTCAGCCTGGTGGTGGTGGTGTAATGACTTTTAAATGACTAAATGACTTTTATGCCCGCTTTGAAAGAGACTATACAGAACCCTACACCAGGATCACTTCCTCAACCAACCACTCACCTATCACACTCACCTCCTCAGAAGTCTACACCGCACTAAGTCGGATTAATGTGCGTAAGACTGCTGAACCAGACCGTATCCCTGGGCGCATCCTCAAAGCATGTGCAGAACAGCTCGCTGGGGTATTCACAGACATTTTCAACCTGTCGCTTAACCTAGCAACTGTGCCAACATAACGCGCCATGTCATAAAGTGCGAATCATCTCAGACTGGTTTCTTGAACATGATAATGAATTCACTGTACTCAGATGGCCTCCACAGTCACCAGAGCTCAATCCAATAGAGTACCTTTGGGACGTGGTGGAACCGGAGAGTCACATCCTAGATATACAGCCGACAAATCTGCAGCAACTGTGTGATGCTATCATGTCCATATGGAGCAAAATCTACCTTGTTGAATCTATGCCATGAAGGATTAAGGCAGCTCTAAAGACAACAAGGTACTAGTAAGGTGTGCCTAATTAAGTGCCCGGGAGTGTATTTTGTAAAAAAAACACTGTGATCAAAATAAGAGTGCAGCAATGATTGTAGCATGAAGAAAGATTACAACTAAAATGTCTTAAAGGAACACTCCACTTTTTTTGGAAATAGGGTCATTTTACAACTCCTCTTAGTTTAACAATTGAGTTTTATCTCAGTCTAATAGACCACTTTAGCTTAGCTTAGCATACATCATTGAAACGGATTAGACCATTAGCATCTCGCTCAAAATATATAAATAAAGTTTCAATTTTTAAAGATTGACTGTTCTGTAGTTCTTATAGCCATATTCTAGTCTTACTAACATTGTAACTACAGAAGAGTCTAGCTTTAAATAGGACAATTATCGAAACTCTTTGGTCATTTTTGAGTGAGGTGCTAATCCAATTCAATAATATATGCTAAGCTAAGCCTAAAATGGTAAAACTGCCAAAACCCAGAAACTAATTATAATTTTAGTATATCAAAGCTAGAATATGTTAACATGTTATAATGCAGACATCCCAGATCTCCTGGAAGTCTCCCGTAAATGCACAGAGACTCCCGGATGCCCGCAATTGAATGATAATCTCACGAAAATCGCACGTCTCGCGCACGGCCCTTAAATACGTTGCACACTGCATCCCTCTCAGCTCTTCAGGTACATCGCGCACAACTCACCCCCACCGCTATTCAGGTACACAGCACGCATACGCCCCCACCGCTCTTCAGATACGTCGCGCGCACACGCCCCCACCGCTCTTCAGATACGTCGGGCACCATCACCCCTATCAAAACACCCACCCCCCCCCTTCCTCTTCAGGCACCCACTCTCCCGCAACCTCCCGCAAATCATCTCTGTCTCCCCCAGAAATGACTTTTCCCAACTTGAGATGTCTGTATAATGTGCAAAAAACATTGGTTGAGTAAAGCTCTGGGTGAATTTGTTTCTACAAAACACTTTCTTCTTGAAAGCTCATGGTGATCTGATTGGCCATCTCACGCAGTGCATTGTGATTGGCCAGCTGACTTGGTGCATTGTGATTGGCCAAACACAAAATGTAACACTCTTTAATAATTTGTTATTTTCAGCTTTTAAAGAAATCGTGAACACAGTTAATAATGTCAGGGGATTTACCAAGTGAACCCAGTCATGAACCTCTTTCTGTGCTTGACTTTACATTAAAACTTTTGATTTATGTTCATGCTAGCTTGTGAAAGCAATGCTTTTAGCACTTGTTTCTGCTTCTCTTGATTTGATTATTATGTATTTAAGAAAGATGCGTAATATTGCCCCCTATCAAACAGAAGTGAAAACATGCTTATGTTTTTGTCAGTTCTCCTTTACACGTTTATGATTATAAAGGCTTCGTTTACACCAAAGTATCTGAAAAATATGGCTTTTAGCTTGTTTTTACGCATGTTATTACGTGAGCAAATATTTTAATTTCATGTCAAATTAAAATAATCATTAATAATTCATTAAATTTCTTTTGACTTAGTCTCTATTTCAGAGGTTGCCACAGCGGAATGAACCGCCGACTATTCTGGCATATGTTTTACGCAGCGTATGCCCTTTCAGCCACAACCCAGTCCTGGGAATCACCCATACACACTCATTCACACAGTCTCTCATATACTACGGCCTATTTAGTTTATACAATTCACCTATAGCGCATGTCTTTGGACTCTGCAGGAAACCAGAGCAACCGGAGGAAACCCACACAAACATAGGAATAACATGCAAACTCCAAACAGAAATGCCAAATGGTCCAGCCGGGACTCAAACCAGCGACCTTCTTGCTGTGAGGCAACAGTGCTAGCCACTATGCCACCATACAGCCCCAAATTTAAATATTTTATTTGATAATCTGAATGTCATATAAACATTAGCTAACATCAGAGAACCATAAACAAAATGAATAAAACAGGATGTGCTCCAAGTAAACATTTTATGTAAAAAGAATTTGTTTGGCAAAAAATGACAATCCCTGACATCATTTGCTAAATTAGTCTTAAAAGCCTTAAAAAAAAGCATAAAATGTGTTTACACCCAAATTGGTTCCTCCACATTTAATTGCACCACATCTGTGACATGGATTTACCACTCTCCACATGGCTGACCCAAGCTTGATCTCTTACAACAAGACTAAAGATTTGTTTTTGTAATGTGAACGTTTGCCCAATAGACTTGCATTGCGATTGTAGATGTAATGCAGTTATTAAGTGATGTCAAAGTCCAGCTGATGGAGTGACTCTGTGCTCAAAGGTCCAGCTGAAGGCGGCTGTGGAGGAACTGCCTGGAAAATTGGAGACAGAACTGGCTGAGTCTGGATCGAACTTCAGCGTGGGTCAACGGCAGCTCGTCTGTCTGGCCAGAGCCATCCTGAGGAAGAATCGCGTTCTCATCATCGATGAAGCCACAGCAAATGTGGACCCTCGGTGAGTCCCTCAGGGCCTTTACAAATAAATATAGATGACTGCCCACCTTACTTAGCAATAAAGAAATGCATGTGTCAGACTTCCAAATTAAAGTCTGTGTTAAATCAAATGTACAATGTTTATTTTAATTTATTTATTTTCATTTTAATAATTAATAATCCTTGCAAAATATTCTTGCAAAAAAGTTTGTTGTGTGTGGAGGAGCCTTTGTTGCTGACATGGCATTAAATAAAAATACATCACATTCACGTTTGGAGTGGTGTTTCTTCTCTGTTGATGTCAGTTTATTGGTTTTTAAATACTGTTAGAATCTCCAGTTTGTGATATTATCTGCATAACTAGCAGTTAAAGACTGCTCAAAACAATGAATAGAAGTGATAGAGACCTGAAGTTACTGTAAAATGGCGGTAGCTGCACTTACAAGAAAAACATTACGATGTGTGTTGTGTGTTTCTACAGGACAGATGAGCTGATCCAGAAAACCATCCGTGATAAGTTTAAGGAATGCACAGTCCTCACCATCGCACACAGACTCAACACTATCATAGACAGTGACCGCATCCTGGTGAGTTCTAGAGAGATCTATGTTATAATGTGTGCAGGTCCATTTTGACCTTTTTAGTGTCTGGAACAAAAAAATAAAATAGAGAGTGAGGTAAAACAAATCATTTATATTTTTAATAAATTAAGATTAAAACATTTTAACATTTGTAGATTTTTTTAAAAATTATATCAATTATATTTCTGAGACACATCCATGTATGATACCTCACAGACTTATTTTTTTCAAGAAACAAATACTCTTGCATATTATAAAACTCTTTAAGCAGTGTGTGTACATTTCTTGATGTAGTCTTGTCGTGGATCACAGTTGTAAGAGCAACAAATAATAACTTATTATATAAAATAAAGGTAGATTGTTCAGATGAATCCTCTGTTGAACTGCATCCCAATCATCACAAATACTGCAGAAGACCTATTGGAACCCGCATGGACCCAAGATTCTCACAGTAATCAGTCAAGTTTGGTGAAGGAAAAATCATGGTTTGGGGTTGCATTCAGTATGGGGCCATGCGAGAGATCTGCAGAGTGGATGGCAACAACAATAGCCTGAGGTATCAAGTAATTTTTGCTGCCCATTACATTACAAACCACAGGAGAGGGCAAATTCTTCAGGAGGATAGCGCTCCTTCTCATACTTCAGCCTCTACATAAAAGTTCCAGAAAGCAAAGGTCAAGGTGCTCCAGGATTGGCCAGCATGAACATGAGCATTATTGAGCATGTGTAGGGTAAGATGGAGGAGGCATTGAAGGTGAATCCAAAGAATCTTGATGAACTCTGGGAGTCCTGCAAGAACGTTTTCTTTGCCATTCCAGATGACTTTATTATTAAGTGATTTGGGTAACACTTTATTTTGATGATCCATTTGAGTATTAGTAGACTGTCTGCTAATATCTGTTGATACAGACATTTAACTGACTATAAGAAACGTTGCAAGTACATCTCAACTTACACTAACCCTAACCCGAGCCCCATGTATTGTTCAGCACATTGGTCAACCTTTGGTTGTGTTTAATAGTGCTATATAAATAAAAAAAATGTATGACATTCACAACCCTAACCCCAACCTAACAGTCTACTTATTATCTTATAAGAATTAGTTAGCATGTAGATGCAATGTAACTTAAATTCAACAAACAAACCATGAAAATAAAGTGTGACCGTTATTTGAGTCTTTGCAGAGATGTATGGATGCAGTCCTTCAAGCTCATGGGAGTCATACACAATATTTTAAAAGTTTTTAACAAAATTCAAAACAAAATTCGCATTGAAAAGGGACAAATGTAACACTATGCAATAGTAACCGCACACTCACTCATTAATGAGTCATTAATTATACAAATTATGAATCACTCATTATAAAACATATGGTTTTAATTGAAAAATAATATCCATGGTAAGGTTATCCATGTTCTGTCATCATTTACATCATTTCAGACTCTTATATCATTCAAAATCTGTGTATTCTTCCATCAAATATATGATCTTTTTAAATCATGGAGCTTCTAAAAGTGTATATTGAAAACAGGAGCCCCAAAGCTCAAAATTGACATAAAAACAACATTAAATACTACCATTAGTTTTTTTTATGTATATAAGCTGCATGACAGCCATCGATTGCCAGGTCCATTTAGGAATGAAAGTAGTTTTAGAAAATAATCAGATCCCAACCCGAAAATCTGATTTGATTTTTCTTGCAGGTTCTAGATGCCGGTCGGATCCACGAATATGATGCCCCACACGTTCTCCTACAGAACCAAAGCGGGATCTTTTATAAGATGGTGCAACAGACGGGAAAAGCAGAAGCGGCGTCTCTGCTACAGACGGCCAAACAGGTGAGCAGATCACCGGACATCCACTAAAGCACACACTGACCCCTGGGACAGTTTAATACCTACAGTTGAAGTCAGAATTATTATCCTCCTTTGGATTTTTTGTCTCATTTTTTAAGTATTGCCCAAACTATGTTTAGCAGAGCAAGTATTTCCTATAATATTTTTTCTTCTGGAGAAAGTCTTATTTGTTTTATTTTGGCTAGAATAAAAGCAGTGTTAGCCCTTGAGCAATATTTTTTTCGATTGGCTACAGAACAAACCATCATTATACAATAACTTGCACAATTACCTTGCCTAATTAACCTAATTAAGCCTTTAAATTGCACTTTAATCGGAATACTAGTATCTTAAAAAATATCTAGTAAAATATTATGTCTGTTATCATGCCAAAGAAAAAAAAAAGTTATTAGAAATTAATAATGCTTAGAAAGAAGTCGTCTTCCCTTTAAACAGAAATTAGATATACAGGGGGGGCTAATAATTCTGACTTCAACTGTATGTGAAGCATCCCGTCCGTGTGGCTGAATATGTGGCACATGTACCTGTGCCAGAAACCCACAATACGCCGCGTTTCAAAGAGCCCAGGCCTTTGTGCTGTCAGTCAGTATTAGTTTCCCCTCCTCAGCGGCATGTTGTTCTCCCTCCGGATCGGGTTCCTCTCCACCTCCTTCAGCCGGTGAGCTCATACCACGCACCGGGCCCTCTGGAGCTGACCGCCGGGCCTTTCAAACACACATCTACCTGATATTAGACCACTCCGCCTTTGTGCGCTCTCAATGCTGCCTCAATTGAGAGTATATCTGATAGTGTGGCCAACTGTTTGTCGGCCATGCTTTGTGTTGTTGGGACTTTTTTTTTCCTCTGTGTATCTGCGGGGGTTGTGGGGGGGACCGAACACCAGGTGCTTTTTCTTCGTTTTTTGTCTTTACGCTCATTGTTAGCCATGGGTGCTTTTAAATACAATGAGAGGTTTTGATTACTGCATAATAATGATATTAAATGAGGGGGGATTTTTGCTTCCATTCAGGCTCGCTGTGTTCCGTCCCCTGTGTTTAGAAAAGCATTGTCCAGGAAGGTTTGGGAAAAGAGTGACGCCTTTCATCCTGTTCCAGGTCTAATTAAAGGGTCATATACACAACGCTGAGTAGATTACTTACAATTTTGTCATACGTTACAGATTGGAAAATTAAATTGTGAGAATTTCTGTTAGTAATGTAATTGGAATGCATTTGGATTACTTTTAGATTACTTTTTTGTGAGCATATTGGTTTGAACTGGACAGTCTAGCCTGATCTCGCAAGGAAACGCTACTATTTTACGTTTTGCCAATTCGGTGGCTAATTTGTATGAATTCGTACAAGTTCAATTGTACGAAAATGTCTGATTTTAAAAAGACACCCAACCCCAATATTTAAAATGGCACCCAACCTAACCATCATTGGGGGTAAGCAAATCGTACGAATGTGATTGTACGAATTCATACGAACAACCCACTAAATCAAAAAGTTACGAATTGCCGTGAGATTGTGTCAGACAATCAGGTGCCATAATAGTATTTTTACTATGGCGCTATTGAGTGCCTGATTCTGATTGGCTGATGAACATTCTAAGATGCGTATTTACTTGCGGTTTTGTCTGCATTACAGTTTTATGTCACTATGCTGAATGATTTTAGTTATTTCATGCCAAAAAAAATCTAATCAAAACAAAATAAAAGGCTTTAGATGAGATGACAAAGAAACTAGTTCCACACACAGAAGCCATTTGAGGACAAAAAACTGACAAAGGTCTTGAAATACAACATCTAAACATGGTCTTTTGGTGTTAACTGTACATTTAAGTGAGTGATTGATGACAGGCCATTAAATTATTAGAAAATAATGCACATCTGAGATGTACTGTAACAGCCACTCTGCTTTAAGTCATAGGTCATGCATCACCACCTCAGATGTGCATTATTCTTTTAAATAATTCAACACACTGTTAAATTGCTGGCGACTCGGTGGCGCAGTAGGTTCGAGCCTCGGCTGGGTCAGTTGGCGTTTCTGTGTGGAGTTTGCATTCGCGCGGGTTTCCTCCAGGTGCTCCGGTTTCCCCCACAGTCCAAAAACATGCAGTACAGGTGAATTGGGTAGGCTAAATTGTCCATAGTGTATGTATACATGTGAATGAGTGTGTATGAGTTTCCCAGTGATAGGTTGCAGCTGAAAGGACGTCCGCTGCGTAAAACCTATGCTGGATAAGTTGGCGGTTCATTCCGCTGTGGCGACCCCAGATTAATAAAGGGACTAAGCCGAAAAGAAAATGAATGAATGAATGTTATATTGCTGATGACAATGTCAACTTTGACCCTTAAACACTGTAACTGTGGCCTGGAAGAGTTTGATTCAGGTTGTCCAATCAGATTTGTCTCTTTCACCTTCGGATGCTGTTTCAACATGCTCATGTAACCCCGCTGGTCCTACAAAACCCTACCCGCTCCGAGCTGGGATTGAACTGGCGACTCTTCGCATGGGAGTCTGTTGCTCTAACAAGGAATCTAAAGACCATGGCCTCTTGTGTCTGTCGCTAGAGCACCTTTGGTGGTCAGAGGAGTGAGGTTTACCATCACCATTACCATTTCCATCTTGCTCAAACTGAGTTTTGATAATTTTCCTATTTAAAGCCTGACTCTTCTGTAGTGAAATGGGAAAATTGTCTAAACTTTTTTTTGTTTTGTTTAAGTTTTTGAGTAAGATGCTAATGGTCTAATCGGATTTAATTATCTATGCCAAGGTAAGCTATAAGTGCTTTTGCCAGACCCCTGAGATCAGCTGAATGTATTCAAAAATGGTAAAACTCAACTGTTTAACTGTAGGAGACTTGTAAAATGAGACTATTTCCAAAAAAACAGTAGAGTATATTTAAAGCTGCAACACAGAAGTGTCTAGTCCAAAGAATAAACCATACACTATTTCTTAACATTATTAATACAATATATTTATTAATATTCATTCTTTTTCCTTCGGCTTAGTCTCTTATTCATCAGGGGTCGCCACAGCGGAATGAATCACTAACTATTCCGGCATATGTTTTACACAGCGGATACCCTTCCAGCCACAACCCAGTGCTGGGAAACACCCATATACTCTCATTCACACACACACACACACACTCATACACTATTGCCAGTTTAGTTTACCCAATTCACCTATACCATGTCTATGGACTGTGCACTCTCAGAAATAAAGGTACAAGAGTTGTCACCGAGGTGGTACCTTTTCAAATGGTACAAATTTGTACCTAAAAGATCCATATTAATACCTTAAGGGTACATATTGGTACCTAAAAAGTACAAAAGTGTTCCTCTTAAAATTTGTAGGTACTAATATATACTTTTGAGGTACCAACATGAACCCTTCAAGTACAAATGTGTACTTTTTGGAAAGGTACCACCCCAGTGACAACTCGTGTACCTTTATTTCTGAGAGTGTGGGGGAAACCAGAGCACCCAGAGGAAACCCATGCAAGCACAAATAAATAAACTCCATACAAAAATGCCAACTGACTGAGCCGGGTCTCGAACCAGTGACCTTCTTGCTGTGAGGCGACAGTTCTAACAACTGAGCCACCAAAAAACTCTTGTTTTGCTGGTTGGCCATTGGCTGTAGTATTTGCAGTGTCATTGTGTTGTTGTTGTGTATTTGTTTTGTTCTCATTCACTCTTTTCATTTCCAGGCATACACGAACCGCAGTCCAGCCCACCAGCTCAATGGTTTTGCCACCACAGGAGATGGCAGTTTGATTATATTCGAGACGGCTTTATAATAGCCTGGAAGTGCCTGATGTAAACGGGGCACAGCTTCCCCAAAATCCTCCTCCTGCGCAGGACAACAGGCACAATTTCTTCACCAAAGAAACCCGGCTGAACGGAGCCAAAGACACGTGCATGAATGTACACGCCAGAGAGGACAGGGCTGCAGGTAAACTTCGACACCAGCATTTCTCCAGTTCAGTGGAGATTGTACTGTACACCACTGTACGTTATGCTTATTAATATGTGCCTTAATGCGTAAGTGTAGTATCAGGACTGTTTTTGGCCAAAGATATGCTTGCCTTTGCTCAAATGAAGCTAGATTTGTTTCGTTTTGTTGGTGCCTTTATAGTGCATGAACCTAAAACGCTCTAACTCTAACAGCAGCAATTAAAACCGTTATAAATAGTTCACACCAAAATAACCACTCCATTGTCATTCGAAACCCGTGTGAGGTTTTTTTCTGTGAAAAATGAAAGAAGATATTTTGAAAAATGTTGAAAACCAAAAAGTTTAATTTACATTTTTCATACTGCCTTTTTTTCTGAATATCTGCTTTTATGGTCAACAGAAGGAGGAAAATTGAAACATTTAGCAATAATGACAGAATTTTCATTTTGGGGTGAAGTATCGCTGTGCTGAGAGGGCTCTTTATTTGTTTATTTATTTATTAATGTTATTAATTTTCATTACGACACTCCGTCTGCCTTAAAAAAAAAAGTTTCAGAGAGCCTACAGAAAATACTGTATTTGCTGGAAAACAATCGTTGTGTAACTTGTTTTAGGTCACACTTTATTTTGATGGTCCGTTTGTTGAATTAAGTCACACTGCATCTACATGTCAACTAATTCTCATTAGATTATAAGTAGACTGTTAGGTTGGGGTTAGTGTAAGTTGACATGTTTCTTATAGTCAGTTAATTGTCTGTTTAGCAGGAGTATCAGACAGTCTACTAATACTCAAATGGACCATCAAAATAAAGTGTTACCATGTTTTCTATTGAATATAGTGTGTCTTAGTGTTTGACACAAAGTTTGTGTGCGATGCAAACCAAATTGAACCTACATTTGTGTTTAATGTACCCCTTAATTTTAATGTTATACCCGTTCTACTTAAATAAAAAGTTATATATAATATACATTATAAATATATAATATTTTTATAGTTTTGTTTAGTGAATTTGGAACTGAGCGAATGAAAGGGATGTTGAGTGAGTTTTCTTTCCTCTGCTGCAGATTGTTTTGTATTATTTTATGGTTTTATTCATTTTCAGTTTGTTTCCTTTTATGAAAAGGAGAAAAGAAAGTTGCAGTATCCATCAAAATTGCTATTCCTATTATTGTTGAATTCAGTTCAGCCCAAAAGCTATTTTTTACCTCTGAATTCAACTTTTTTTTACCGTTAAATTAAGTTAAATGTTTGTCGTCATATCCTGTCTGTTGTGTTCCGTTTAAAATGGCTGCATGATTTCTGCTGGTTGGAACAATCAGTGTTTCCTGTTCATAAGTGTCATAAGTGTATGTTTGTGTTTTATTTGTTAAACATGGTTGCAATTGTCCTATAATATCAAGTTGTTATTTTGGGATTAAACCACTTTGAATCACACAGAATATGGTTTGGTCTTTTTTTTGTTATCATTGACTACGTCTACTGACAATAATATTTTTAAAGTGTTTACAGGAGTTGCTTTTTGAATGTTTCTTTCATGATCCCGTTTTACATGTTATAGCACATAGATTGATTAACATCATTGCGTCTCCACGCCATCCACATCTCCACTGTAATTTTGGGTGTTTCATTTTTAATTTGTCGACTTTAACTGCAGTTTGGCACTTTCACTTTCATTCAGGAACATTTCATGCATGCCCCCATGACTAACGAGATCTTGGATGCGAGTTTTAACTGCTGAAAGAATGGAGTTTTAATGGAGTTTGATCACGCACGCCGTATGGAAAAAAAAAATCTGCATTTCACAATGCAGGTGTCTGTAGTCCTTCATTGACTCGATAGATACGGAGAATAGTGTCAGGCAGCCGTGTGTGTGTGAAAATCCTGCACGATGAAAATTGTTTGATTGCAGTGTTTGCATATCTGTACTGCACTTCAATAATGTGACTAAAATCGACATACTCCACATGTCTTAATCTGATTTCTGTTTAGTTCAGTTATGATCTTAATCGGATTAAATTAATCAAAAATAACTGTTTACATAGTAGACTCTTAATCATATTAAAATTGGATTATTGGCATCCATGCCAGCATGATCTAATACAGCAATTGCCAAACTTTTAAGCCCACGACCCCCAAATAACAATGCCAGTGACTCGCGACCCCATTTGTCTCGACGGTGGTTATAAATATATAAACGTTGCACACACAACTATAGGCCTATAGAAACCTGAGCACATTGACAACGCAAAAATGCACCAATCTAATAATAATACTTTATTAATAGTCATTTATTAATTTAATTTAACATTAATGTCAAATATCTATCATATCATATTTAATGAATTAGAGTGCCATTAAGGTTGTCAAAGTTTAACCTGGTCCCAGGGGGTCCTGACCACCACTTTGGGAACCACTGATCTCATACACTGTAAATAACATTGACAAAAGTCATAGCAACAAATGTATTTTTTTACTTTATTTTAACAAGTTAATCAGGGTTTCAACTTAATTTTTTTAGTTATACAAAGTTTAACTTAATATTTGACTGATCTTGCTCATTATTTGACTGTACGTTGAGATGACTAGAAAAGTTCATTTGATTCAACTAAACAATTTAGGACAGCAATATATATTTTTGTTTTTACAGTGTACGTTCACTTTACCCAGCCAAAAACAAAGTTTGGTCCACAATATGTAATGTCAAATATATAAATAAAAAAAAAAAAACAATTTTATTGCATTACGTGTAATAACAGCTCAATTGGAATACTTCTGCATTAATCCAGATGATTTATATGGTTAAGAATCCATTGAAGTGAATGAAACCGGAAGTTGAAATGTTGATAAATGTTGCTATATTACATTTGCGTATGTCATCCTGTCCGATTTGTATCTGTGTACAGTCAAAATAATCGTGTTGGACAAAATCACAAAAGACCGCATATATACTGGGATAAAGCTAGTGTGTTTTAAGACCGTCTTATCACATTTCTATATCAGTGATTAAAAGCGGGATCCGGGTATCAGGCGTCAGTGAGAGGGCGGAGGAAATCAAGATGGACGACGTGGAATCGGTTTACTAAAACAAAAACATCAATGAACATTAGAAGGTATGTTGAAAGAAACGGTACGACTTCTCGTGTAATCACTGAATTCAAACAATAGCGACAACAGAGCTTGTAAACAGAAATGTCGTTCCATATTTACCTCAGGAAACCGCCAAACTCGTTAATTAGCATGAAGAAAATCAATGCAAATATGAGCAATTTGAATATATACACTATATTAAATTAATCATTGTTAAATTTATATTTTACGTTACGATATTTTTCTGTTAAACGCCATGTAGGTTATTCCACTCAGAAGTCTTATCACATTTGTTAATAAAAAAAAAGGGCCTAAAAGCAGTGTTTTCATTCATCTGAAGAGATTTCAATAGCATATTTGCCTTAATTTTCGTCAACTGTCCTGTAAATCTCCTTAACAAAGAAAAAGATGATTATTTTGTACTTTATCAGCAGTTGTTTTTTAATTGTTGGCTCAGGGTATTTGACTTGATGAAACCTGCAGAAACTGTGGCTTGAGTTTTTTTATTCGTTTCTAAAAATCTCGTTAAATTAAAAAATAACGTGATCGTACAAATTGTGTTATATTTAAAACAGTCAAATAGGTTTTGCTGATAAATGTGTAAAACTTAGGTGTTTGAAGGATTTCAAAAGGTGTTCATTTAGTTTTTTGCACTTGGATCATTAAATGGAGTTTTTTATCATCAAATGATTCTTTTTCTAAATACACAAAGAAATGCAGGGTTCCATGTAATTTCTTCATTTTGTACCAACACAATTTCATTAAGTTAATTTAATCATTTGTACAAATTTAAGTGGATTGAACATAAAACAATTAGGTTTTATGTCCCCCCCCCCCCCCCCCCCCCCCCCCAAAAAAAATAAATTAAGAATTGATTTAGTTCAACTGACATTAAATAAGTAGTTTGAAGAAGCAGCAAAATAATTTTTTTAGTGTAGCCCTTACTACACTAAAAAATGATGGGTTCCACAGTAGGGTTGGGTGATGTCGACCAATTTGGCATCGTACGATGTCTAATCTGAAACATCGTGATGGACGATGCAAGGTTCCCGCTACATTCATTCTTCCATGGCGGGGCGCCACACAAAAATTCATCCCGCCACGGCTACATTACAGCTTCTCATTCAAAACATTCAGCCGATTTTTTTTTTTAAATAGCGGGTTATAATCACAGCGAAACGTATTAAAAAGGTAAGTGAATTATAACAGCGCAAACTTTTCTTTAATCATAATAGTGCTGTGTGTTATTTGTTTAACCCTTTAAGGTGACGTGCTGACTGACTGACTGGTGCGTGAGGCGAGCAAACACGGCGTAGCTTTCAGTTATGATGAACATGGTTTTCATAATTATACTTTATTTATAGATAAAGGTCTGTAGTTCTACAGTACAATGACAGTCTGTGGTTCTACAGTACAATGACTTTATTTTGCCGGAGTTTATAACCATTTCACTTTACTTTAGGACGCATTAATACCGCTCTGTAGGTCTATTGGAGACATTCATAAATATTCCTCGCAAATCTAATAAATGTTGGAGTCATACTCGTTACATAAACGCACTAAAACACACTTCAGCAGTGTTTATTTGAGAGCACACAAGAATTATTCATAATGAATTAATTATTTGTAGCCTAACGTTACCGTTTCAACTACCTGACCGGCATGGTCTTTGTTTTACCCATAACCAAACCATAAATAAATAAAGATAAGTTACACACACATTACCACCTGGCTGTCAATCACTTTTTCCGTGGCACTCTGGCATGAATAAGCAGGGATCTGAGTGGTTATAATGGCGTCGACAAACTTGTTTGGTAAAAATGGTGCACAACCAACAGTATCTGAGGTTTTCGCTAAAATTACCAAGTACAAGCGTTATTATTATTTGTAATAATTATTATTATTTGTGTTGATATCCTCAAATATTTAGAGTAGTAGTAATTTAAACATTTTATAATCAGTTATCAAAATCGGAATGAGTTCAGGTAAGAGAACAAAACAAATTCCAAACAACTATATAGCTACTCAAATGGTTTGGTATTGCTTCTAGTTAACACAAACAATATAATTCATTAATTCATAACTCATTAGAGTTCTGCTTAATATAACCAGGTTATGAGTTACCATAACTCTTTTTCATTAAGTCAAAGTAACTTTTTTTTCAATTATAAGTTAAACTAACTTTTATTCATTTAGTGATTTTCACTGTTAGATTTACACTGTGTGGCATACATAGAAAGATGTAAAAATGCCACTTTTCTAACAGATGTTTTTAGAAACCGGGTAGAGCACACTGTAAAACAGTCAGCTTTATCAATTGAAATGAGTGTAGTGAACTCAAAATTGATTGAAACTAATTCTACTTTTTTTAACTAGAGTTTTAAACTCAGTGTTGAAGGTAATGAATTAATTAAATACCTCATTACTTCAACTTAAATGGAGCAAGTTCACAGTACTCATAATGATTAGTTTTTTTAACTCAAATGGTTTGTAGCAATCGGTTTCATCAAATGGTTTGAGTTGCCTTAACTTATTGGGTTTTCAGTACTTAATTGGTTTGAGTTCTCTTCATTTACTGTATCAAGTTTTACTGTGCTCAAATTGCTTCATTTACTCAAATGGATTAAGTTCACAGTACTAAATAGGATTAGTTTTTGAACTTAAATGGTTTGTTGCAATCGGTTTCCTCTAATGGTTTGAGTTACTTTAACTTTTGGGGTTTTACAGTGCATTAGTTACAACATCTCGGAGTAGTTAACTAGGTCAAACTAACTAGACAAAAAACATGAATCCTGAGTTGCGCAGACGGAATAAACAAGACCTTTTATGGAATATATGTACAGCTGAGGTGTATGATTATCTATATTATTATTATTATTATTATTATTATTGTTGTTTTTATTAATTGCACTAGATGACCACATTTAAATATTTAGTGGTATTTACCATAATACTTACCGTGTCAGTGCATAGCATGTTCTCCTAACCTTCATTTCCATATGGCTTGATTACACCGGGAAACCCCCTGTATTCCAATAACCTGCAGAAGATAAAAAAAAAAGTTGTCACTTTACATCCCACTCCATAATGGCTTTAAAATTTGGTGCCGGAGGTGACAGCAGGTATTTGTTTACAGTCTGTCATCCGTGTCCCATGGTGTTTTGAGACGTTGTTATGTTAGGGCATAAAGGAATTAACCTGAAGGCAAAATTCTGGATTGACCGAGAACAAGAGGCAATGTGTTAGGCAAGCAGGCATCGAATCACAGCCTCTTGTCCTCGACATTTGTGGCTTTGTCTGTAATCGTAACCATCATCTCTGGAGTGTAAGCGATACTGTAGGCCTTTCTCCTCCTGGATGGACAAACAAAAGTGTGAGATCTTTGCAGTAGACGATCCTATTGTGCTCAGTTCAAAGGTGCGCACAAGAAGGAATGCTTGCCTTTACCTCTTCATTGAAAAAGCACTTTCAATACACTCTGGTAATGCGCAAAAAGTTGAGAGAAGATATGAAAGGATAGCCAGATCCATTATTATGAGATGAGATGTGGTATGTTTCCCTCACAGCGATGATCTCATGGCAAAGTTGAACACACACACACTATAAAGCATAATGATAAGGCTAGAGTTACTTTAATTCTGTGCATTAAACATGTTGTTCAGATTCCTGTCCTTGTTACTCATTCAATTTGGGATTTGCTATATTTTATGAAAGGGGTCATGACATTATTTATAGGTTCGTTAAAGCGTTCACCCAAAATTTTAATTCTGTTGTTAATTATTCACCGTCATGTCTTCTCAATCTCTTGAGATCTTCATTTTATATTTTAGATGAAATCCAAGAGCTCTCTGACCCTACATAGACAGCAATGGTCCAGAATTGTTCAAAGTCTAAAAAAGGAACCAAATCCATTGTCAAAACTTTCCATGTAACTTCAGTGGTTCAACAGTAATCATATGAAGCTCCGAGAACTACTTTGTGTGCCAAAAACTGTAAAAATGACTATGTTCACCAGTGCCTTGTGTACTACAATACACAATACGACGCTTGCTTGTTATGCTGATGACTAATTGCAATACGTTGTATTTCCCGTAGTAAACACACACATTAACTGACGCTTGAGAGAAGACAAAGGCAAAGTTGTACAACCCCTGTATTGTGACGTACATCCCATTGTTTCTAAATTGAGAAAAAATGTTGGATGGACAAAATGGTGCATGATTTTGTCGTTTGGGAATTGATTGAATTGTTGGAAGATGGGCGTAGCTAACAAAATGGAGGAATATTTGAATGCCAGTTTGCACTTAGTTGTTGAGGATTATTGTCCACCGGAATCACCATCAGCACCCTGGGATGCAAAATGTTTTCAGATGGCAGATTACGATGAGAACGGGGAGTTAAATTTTACAGATTGAATCGTATAGAATTTTTTTCTAAACACTGCCTCCCGTGAAGGCAGGGCAGAAAAGAGACACGCCCCTAATAGCCCCGCCCTAAAGGCATCCCATGTGACCAGTCAAGAAAAGTTTTTTTCAAGGGTGGAGGGAAAGTTATGGTATTTTGTTAAAGATTATGAGGGCAGGCGGCATGGTGGCTTAGTGGTTAGCACTGTCGCCACACAGCAAGAAAGTCGCTGGTTCGAGTCCCGGCTGGACCAGTTGGCATTTTCTGTGTGGAGTTTGCATGAGTGTTTAGAAGTGTGTATGAGTGTTTCCCAATACTGAGTTGTGGCTGGAAGGACATCCTGTACGTAAGACATAAGCTGGAAAAGTTTGCGATTCATTCCGCCGTGGCGACCTCTGAAATAGAGACTAAGCCGAATGAAAATGAGGGCAAGTTTATTTTTTGAACACAATGAAGTGCTCAGATACATCATTTTTAAGATGAGTAAGTACTGATTTCATGCTGATTTTAAGGCCAATTTATACTTCTGCGTCAAGTACACATGGTTACATACCTTCGCTCTAGATCAGGGGTCACCAATCTCAGTCCAGGAGGGCCGGTGTCCCTGCAGGGTTTAGCTCCGACTTGCCTCAACACAGCTGCCTGGGTGTTTCAAATATACCTTGCAAAGCATTGATTAGCTTGTTCAGGTGTGTTTGGTTAGGGTTAAAGCTAAAATCTGCAGGACACCGGCCCTCCAGGAACAAGTTTGGTGACCCCTGCTCTAGTTGGATACTTCTGATGGAAATTTTGTGATTAAAATTGTTGAACGTCTGTCGGTCTGACTTTTTCTTTCCAGAATGAGTGTGAATTTGAACTACTGCTACAAATGCATGTAGATTTATGATGGATTTATGTACTTTTGGAAGCTTTGAAAAAAGAGCCACTACCCAGTACCATTGTACAGCATGGAAGGCAACAAGTTTATAGTATTCATCTGAAAATCATATAGTGTATATGACTTTCTTCTTTCAGATGAATACTATTAATTTTGGATGAGTAAATGATGGTTTTCTTTTTTTATTTTTGTATTAACTATTCCTTTAAGCAAAATCGGCCACTTATTTGCATAATTTTCTATATGTAGAACAGCACGGCACACTGCACTATGTAGAAATTCAGACAGTGAGATGAATGAATGAGTTCTACACAGTTTTTAAAGCTATATGCACTCAAAAATAACTTTGCTGCTTATTCAAACTACTTAAAATGAGCTGATTTTTTTGGGACAACTTACTTGTTTTATCTTCAATCCACTTAAATTTGTTAAAACAGTTAAGTTAACTTAATTGATTTGTGTTGGGACAGCGTGAAGGAATTGTGGAACCCAGCATTTTATACAGTGTGGAGGAAAACTATATAATTCTCTCATAAGTGTAAGCTGATATCTAGTTGCAAACCTTTGTCTTTGCAGACTCTTGATGTTGGTGTTTTGTATTTTAATGTGACGTTATTCAGAGTTGCCCAGAACTTTTAGAGGTAGTTTTTCATGCCGTTGTTGATGATTTTCTATCGAAGCAGAACAAAAGAACTAAAGTTAATTCTTCTGACCAATTCACTTTCTGACAGAAATTGCTTTTCTGGAGCAAATTGCTTAAAGGAACAGGGAGAGAAGCATTTGTCATGCTAACACCCCCATTCTCCGTATTACGACACACTCTTAATATTAGTTGCAAAGCTGCTCAGTGTCCCGATAAAGGCGACCGTGCCTTTAGAAATCAGTGTGTCATGGAAGGCAGCTGTTTGCTTCTTCTTTAGTCCGCTGCGATCTGCGGCGGCAATGTAGATTGATCACTGATTACACACGGCACGCTCAATGGATTTTTCAAAACAAGTCCAGCTGTGAAATTCACCTCTAAAAAGTTTCTCTTAAGTTTGTAGGAATCAAAAGTGTTGTCTAAACAAGAGCTGTGAGAACGTACAAGCATGTATAAAACACTGAGGTTTATGTTATATGTTATAACATGATCCATAAATCTGGTTATTAGATTTCGATTTCTGTGAAAAACGTTTTCTCCATTTAAAGCATTTATATTTTCATTTACAGTAATGCTTAGAACAGGGATGTCAAACTCAATTCCTGGAGGGCCGCAGCCCTGCACAGTTTAGTTCCAGCCCTGCTTCAACACACTCACCTGTATAGGCTTCGAACAAGGCTGAAAGACTTAATTAGTTTGATCAACTTTGTTCAATTAGGGTTGGAATTAAACTCTGCAGGGCTGCGACCTTCCAGGAATTGAGTTTGACATCCCTGGTTTAGGACAACGGTCTAAACGCAAAGGCAATGCCCCATAGTGTAAATAACTGTATATGTTGCGTGAGAAAACTGCAAAACAAGTAATTGCTGAGCTCTTGAGAAAAAACTAAAGTGTGTGCAACCAGTGTGTGCTCACTCAAAAAATGAATGTAAGAATTTATAAAGATTTCCACACACACAAAATTTAAATCTGGAAATCTTCTGAATATTTCGTCCAATAGATTTGGGCTGTATTAATGATTAACACACTTAAAATCTATTTCAAAAGTCATTGTTTTTGATTATATTAGTTATCTCTGTTAAAAAGTGTAGCTAAAATGATTACAATTTGATAATAATTTATCAGCATATGATTGGTTATTTGTTTATGTTCACCTGAGTCTTGTTTAGTTTTTCATTTGACCTCTTAGCCAGCGTCAGGACGTTGATGTTTAAGCCTTCTGCTTAAGTTATTGTCCTATTTTGACTTTACTTTTGCAAAGCTTAGTTTCCTTTGTTCATTTTTATTTTTTATTAATTCATTTACTTTTTTAATATTTGGAGATAAATGATTGATATAAAAGTCTACCGCTCCCTGGTTTTGTATCTTCCTTTATTTTTATGGCACATTTCTGTTTATAGTTCGTCATTTGTTAAATTGTAATAACTGTTTTTTTTATTATTTATTTCTCAAATATTTGTATGTTTTAGAGATTTTTCTGTTTGACATCTTTACATTTATTCATTATATCCAACCCAGGCTCATGAAAACGTACCCCTATGTACATTTCTGGAAGGCATCAAATACATCCCAGGAGGTACTTTTTTTTGCAGTTTTTGTTTTCGCGAATCCACCAAAGGCCGCCGTGTATGCTTTGAGATCTCAAATTCCTCTCGTATGTGTCATTCGTGCCTGCTCTTCTCTCGTAAATCTACCAGAGGCCACTGTCGACTGACTAACTGACTGAGCGATTGACTGACCCACCCACCCTCCTCCTTCCCTAAACCCAACCAATAGTGTTTTCAAAAGCAATCCAGAAAATGAAAAGCCCTGGCAGCAGCCTTTTTTACCCCATTTTCAGATTTTACCACATTCTTAACCTGTTATTTACTTGTTTATTTCATTTGTTTGCCTTTTGTTTTGCTTTCTGGAACCGCTTTTTGGCGGATTCGAATCCCATCGTCGCAGTCAACTTCGCTCCATGTTACAAGTCTGCTGACGTATGCGGCGAGCCACTATACAAACTGGTAACTGCGGAAAAGCCGTCCATACGAAAGTAAGCGGTCAGCTGGTAAGCGTGAAAAGGAACAGTATTAGACTGCCCCGTAGCGTTCGTTTTAAAGACAAAATGCAGCCATAAGTACCTCTGGCTACATAGTTCACGATCTCCAGAATCAGAATGAGCCCATGTTGTTTATTTATATTAATATCCTATATTTAAAATTATCATGTGGTTGTTGTTGTTGTTGTTGTTTTTTTTTGTTTGTTGTTTTTTTGTAAAGTGCACACCTTATCGCAAGCAAATAAATGTATGTTAGGGCTGTGCAGTTCAGTTTCAATTTCGATTTTGGCTTCAAACGATTCAAAAAAACATTATTTGAGATAAAACGATTATTGCATCATATACCACTTCTTTTCCAGTTGTAAACATTTGTTGCGCTGCAAAGCTCAGTTTCACGTGAAAATTACTAAAACCATGTACTGTAATGTAACTTTTGCAGCACGGGATGCGCATCATTCATTTATGTACAGTTGAAGTCAGAATTATTAGCCCCCCTTTGAATTTTTATTTTTTTTTATATTTCCCAAATGATGTTTAACAGAGCAAGGAAATTTTCACAGTATGTCTGATAATATTTTTTTCTTCTGGAGAAAGTCTTATTTGTTTTATTTCAGCTAAAATAAAAGCATTTTTAACCATTTTACGGTCAAAATTATTAGCCCCTTTAAGCTATATATTTTTTTGATAGTCTACAGAACAAACCATCGTTATACAATAACTTGCCTAATAACCCTAACCTGCCTAGTTAACCTAATTAACCTAGTTAAGCATTTAAATGTCACTTTAAGCTGTATAGAAGTGTCTTGAAAAATATCTAGTCAAATATTATGTACTAGATATTAGAAATGAGTTATTAAACTATTATGTTTAGAAATGTGTTGGAAAAATCTGCTCTCCGTTAAACTGAAATTGGGGAAAATAAACAGGGGGGCTAATAATTCTGACTTCAACTTTACATTCGAATCATTCATGTTTTTAAAAGCACGAAAGAGATCGCATGCTGTTGTATGTGCTCAGCCTCAGAGACGAGCAGAGCCCACACATCTAAAGTCATCTTAATGTGAGCGCTTTAATGGTCAAGTACATGCAAATTTGTGACAGCGCGGTGTTTAGTGATTCATATTAACCCTCATTTATGTAATAAACAAACGAGTTTATTCAAAAGACATCAGAAAGTGAAACCATAAATCGGAACTGTACCGCTCTTAAAGTGACAGCGCGCAATACTCCTGCTACCGACTGTTTTTATCATTATTAATCACACAACAAAAGGACAAAATCACTCACTGCTCTTGACTGAAGGACTTTTGTAGCTATAATTAAAGTTTTATACAGTTTGTTTCATATTTTTATTCTATTAAATTTATTTCCCTTTCCTTATTTACAGGGAGGAAAATAACTAAACATACAGTTGAATTATTAGCCCTGAATTAAAAGCGACCCTTAATATTTTTCCCCCAATTTCTGTTTAACGAAAAAAAAAATTTTTTTTCAACCCATTTCTAAACATAATCGTTTTAATAACTCATTTCTAATAACTGATTTCTTTTATCTTTGCCATGATGACAGTACATACTATTTTTCTAGATATTTTTCAAGATACAAGCATTTAGCTGAAAGTGCCATTTAAAGGCTTAATTAGGTTAATTAAGTTATGGTAATTAGGCAAGTCATTGTATAACAGTAGTTCCTCCTGCAGACAATCAAAAAAATATATTGCTTAATAATATTACCCTTAAAATAGTTTTAAAAAAATATTTAAACCTGCTTTTATTCTAGCTAAAATAAAACAAATAAGATTTTTTTCCAGAAGAAAAAATATTATAGGAAATACAGCGAAAAATTCCTGAATCTGTTAAACATCATTTGGAAAATATTGAAAAAAAAATGTAAAATTCACAATTCACAATTCACAACGAATAAGTTTTGACTTCAACTGTATATCGTTTTGAATAATCGTGATTACAATTATGACCAAAATAATATTGATTATGATTTTTCCCATAATTGAGCAGCCCTAATGTATGTGAAATAAAATCAAAAAAAAGAGGAGCTCTCACATTTAATACATCTTTTATGACAAAACTTCCCGAATTATGTATTTAAATGGTTTACAAATCAAGTTATAAAAGCGTTTGTCATCAGTTGTATAAACGTAACCTCTCAAAAACCTGTTCAAGGTTTCATATCCCCCATTAACAAAGAAGTTCAACAGTGATGCAAGCCGTTCTCATGCACGTGATGGTGGAGCACGTCTGATGACTTTTCTAGAGAATAAACGTTGGCTTTTCTCTCCGATCCTCTCCATTCATCCCGTGTTTTCTTTGGACCCAAATCCCTGTCTTAAAGTCCGGCTGTCATGGTGATAGATGGGGATTCTTCCCCTTTCTGTCCTTTTGTTCGCCGGCCCAAACTCTCAGCAGTTTCTCTTTGCAACAAAACCTTCAAATGACTCTGAGTGAATGTGATTAGCTTGAAGGACCTCAGACAAATTGAGTGGACAAAAACACTGGTCATTGTCCTGCCATTTGCTCCCATTGTTCCCATTCTCCGTAGTGAAGGCCTTCAGAACATTAGCCACACAGTGTGACCATCCTTCACTCTCACTGGAGCTGTCCTTTTATCTCCTTTCACATTCACTGGATTCATTACGGCCTACAAAGGACAGCCAACAAAACAGCTTGTGATGTCAGCTGGATTCGGGGTTCCTCATGGGAGGCCTGTGTGCTTGACGCTGGAGAGCTTGAAAAGACCCGGGACCCCTGTAATGGCGGGCCAAAACACGTCAAGCGCTGGGTGGCCGATACTGCATGTCATCTTGAAGGACTTTGCACGTTCTTGACACTTTGAGAGAATTCATTTCGATGATCAAACTATAGACCATTTCAATTTGGTCATCTCATTGGCCCATGAACATTTCCTGCTTGTTGTCAAACTATTTCAACGAGGCAATTCAATCATAACTTCATTAACTTCATGTTAAAACGGCTATCATAACATTATTTATCAATATGTGGCTCTTTTTGGATTCTCTGAAACTATAGAAATTAAAAATGTAAAACGGGTAATAACAGGTAAAAACAGACCATTGTTTTTGTTTACATCCCTCAAAATGGTCTATAGCTATTCTTCCACGCTAAGTTCTGAATTTAGCTAGTAATATTAATAGTTTGTGAATCAACTGATTGAGAGAACAACTATAGCGTCTTAAAGGATTCTACACATTCTTGACTGGGCCGGTATAAGATTCTGACGGTGTAGTAACCTTGGATAAAAATATCACGGTTTCACGATATTGTGATTACCGCTCTACAATATGTTCTATTTAAATGTCTGGTTAAAAAACTAAGGGTGTTTTCAAACCTGCCTTATTTAGTTCAGTTGAATCGCACTAGAGTTGTTTTCCCTCTTGGTGCGGTTCGTTGTAGCAATCTCACTCCAGTGCGCACCAAAAGTGGGTAAAAAAATGTACTGAGACCTCCTTGAAGAGGTGGTCTCTGTATGCTTTCTAACAAACCCTGAAGCGGTTTGTTTGTGGTGAGAACATGATCCGAACTAAAACAGACCCAACCGCAAAAAGTACTGTTTTAGTTGCCCTTGGTTTGGACTAAATGAACTGAACCACAGATGTGAAAGCACCCTAAAACTTTTTTCCCTTTGAACAAGTAATTCAAGTGAATCATTGACTTCTGCTGTCTTCATTAGTTTTAAAAACACAGATTTCTTTACAATTTACATCATCATCTTTGGCTATCTTTTCTGCTGGAGATACTGTTGTTCTAAAAAACTACAAAAAAAGTAAATATAAAATCATACACATACTTTTGGAACGGTATACCTTAACCTAAACTGCGGTATACCTTGAAAACGGTTCTCGTCCCATGCCTATTCTTGACACTTTTGGAGAATTCATTTTTATGATCTAACTATAGCTATGCTTTCATGTAAAGTTATGATTTTAGCTGATAATATTGAGAGTTTGTGAAACAAATGTTTTAGAGCAGTGTTTCCCAACCCTTTTCCCGGAGGCACACCAACAGTACATATTTTGGATGTCTCCCTTTCTGACCCATTAACTTCAGGTGTTGGAGTCTCTTCTGATGTTATGATAAGTTGATTCAGGTGTGTTTCATTAGGGAGAGGTTGAAAATGTGTACTGTTGGTGTGCCTTCAGGAACAGGGTTGGGAAACACTGTTTTAGAGAATATAATGTCTGCATGTTCTTGACACTTTAAGAGAATTCATTTAAATCAGGGGGGCCCAAACTTTTTCTTATGAAGGGCCAAAATCCAACCTTGATTGAAAGCTGTGGACCAAAAGTAAATAAAGCAAACTGTAGTACATTAAAGTTGCTTTGGGGAATTTCCTAATTGATTTCCTATTTAAATATATTTATAATTACATAGAAAAAAACACTTCATATTTACTAATGCATTAATTAAAAATTTTTAAATTATTTTAACAAACTAATTACAATAAAACCATAAAAAACTTAAAAATCCAAACAATGTTCAATGCTGAATACACTAGTCATGCTGAACCTGCCTTTGCCTTGATTTGCGTGCTATTGTCTTCTGCTTTGTCCCCTATTTATTAAGTGAAAGTGTGTGTGTGTGTGTGTGTGTGTGTGTGTGTGTGTGTATATAAATATAATTTTTTATTTTTTTTATTCATTTACATTTAATTTCAGTTAGCTTTTTGTAGCTCAACAATAAACAAACAAACAACAATTAAAACAGAAATGAGCATCTCTATTAAAGGTATTCCCCAACCTATCCCAATCATTTACCCTCTGGCGGGCCAAATTAAAGGAAACAATGGGCCAACTTTGGCCCACGGGCCCTAGTTTGGGCATCTCTGATTTAAATGATCTAACTATAGCCAAAGACTATAGAATACACAAGACATGTCACTCGTATCTTTTTAAATGGGGAAAAGAGTAACTGTCAATATGGTGAATAAAGCCTCGCCTAATAGTACAGGAGCCAATCATCGACCGCTATATGTTCTAAAAAGCCCACCTTCTAGTACAGGAGCCAATGATCTATCGCTATGGACTGACAATACTCTGGGGGAGGGGCTTGGACCAGACATGAGTTTCTACAGATTTTGTGTGATTTGGATGTTTAGAAATGAAACTAAAGACACGGTTGTTGTTTAATTTTATTGGTGTTTCCTAATATAAAATTCTATCGTAAGCTTGGTGAGCAATTTTGGAGAATTTGATTCCCCATTCAAACAGAATGCCAGAGCATACTGTCCAAAAGACGTTTCAAAGATGGCCGCCAAGTGAAATGACTTGCCTTATGGGACTTTGCTAAAGCTATGCTTCCATGCAAAGTAATGAATTTAGCTAATAACATTAATAGTTTTTGAATAAAATGAGCTTGTGAAAAAAGAACGATATAGATTGTGCATGACTGAAGAACACTGCATGTTCTTGACATTTTATTTAAATTGATCTAACCCCAGCAGGCACAGGAAGTCAACATGATGTCAAATTGATGTTACCCCAACATTCTGAGACGTTGCATTTTCTTTGGAAATGAAAATCAAGTTGACATCAGAACTCAACGTCAGGCTGACTTTAATGTCCAACGTCCAACCTAAAATCAACCAATTATCAACATCTAATGATGTTACAGCTTGACGTTGTGTGGACGTTTCCACTATGATGTCTAGACATTCGATTTTAATTGCCATACCTGACAAATAAATGTCAGTAGTCGATGTCAATATGACGTTGGTTTAAGATGCCCGGTCGACGTTGGATTTTGGTCACTTTCCAAACACAACCTAAAATCAACCAAATATCAACATCATTATTGGGCGTCTAAATAATGTTTGTCTTTAGACACTGGCTAGACATTAAATTTTGATCATCTGACGTCACAACCTAAATCTAACCTAATATTAACGTCTTAGGTGACGCGTTGGAGCCGTGGGTAGCACGTTCACCTCACAGCAAGAAGATCGCTGGTTCGGGCCTCGGCTGGGTCAGTTGGCATTTCTGTGTGGAGTTTGCATGTTCTCCCCGTGTTCACGTGGGTTTCCTCCTGGTGTTCTGGTTTCCCCCACAAGTCCAAAGACGTGATACAGGTGAATTGGGTATGCTAAAATTGACCATATACGTGTGTGTGAATGAGTGTGTATGAATCCCAGTGATGGGTTGCGGCCGGAAGGACATCCACTACGTAAAAAACATATGCTGGATAAGTTGGCGGTTCATTCCACTGTGGCGACCCCAGATTAAAAAAGGCACTAAGCCGAAAAGAAAATGAATTAACGTCTTATGATGTTGTGTGCCTGCTGGGGCTATAGCAAAGCCTTGTCGTGAATTTAACTTATAGAGCATAAAATTGTCACTTCATGGGAAACTGGATCAAATTGTCATTAATAGACATGGACGTTTCAGCAACTGGGGAAACCATAATGAATGAGTCACACTTCTGGGGATGTATTACAAAAAGATTCCTATCTTAAGGCTTGACTTAAAATATGCATTAAATTTGGATTTTTGTTGGCAATTTGTATTACAAAAGCAAATCTTATTTGATTTCTGATTCTTATCCTGTCTTACAAAATCATAGTTAGGAGGTGGAAAATTGTGTCATAAAGTTCAACAATCCACTCTCAGGTCTGTTACCAAGCAAACAACTCTGTACCAGCTGCTAATAAGTTAGACTAGACAAAATGGATAAAACCGCAAGCTATTAGACACTTAAAGGCACTGTAACAGGTCTGTTATTTATACAGTATGGTCTCTATAATGCTGGTTGCAGTTCCTGTGCGAACAGTAAAATGTTGTGCAGTCTGCAATTACTTAAAAGTCTTTTGTTATTGAAATGTAACACATTTTCAGGGTCCTCCAAGAGTCTTAATACCAGTAAACATCTTTGTTCTTCATTTTCAGTCATCCATTAATTTAAAGCCATTATTGGACAGCACAATTATAACCATTTTTTGCCATTGGCTTTTGAATAAGTTTGAGGTTAGGACATGTTGGCTTCCCCTAAAGTTAAAGTTAAGTTTTTTGGTATTTTTTGATAGTTTCTGTAGTTACCTCTTTTTTCTGTAGTGAAGATAAAATAACACACTAAGGAAATGCTGTTCTGTAATGTGGTCCTAACTGAAATTATAATGGTTATCAAAAAGATGGGATTATTGTCATGTGAAGGACACTGACAACGGAGTAGAGGATCCACATGCAGTTTATTACAAGAACGATCAGGCAGGCAACAGTCAGCAGGGTCAAACAGGTACATGCAGAGCAATCCAAAGTCGTAGTCAAAGAGCAGGCGAATGGTCAGTACAGGCAGCAATGAATCAAAACGATAACACAAGGCAAAGGGGCAAAACACGGTGGGGCTAGGCAATTAAAAAACGCATCATGTCACAAAACAGTTAACAAGACTCAGCCCTGATGTGAGTGTCTGTGCTATATAAATAGTCCCTAGTAATCAGTCCTTGAGCAGCTCCCAGCTGTGTTTGTGTGTGTGTAATCAACGGAAAACAGAAACAGGTGTGTGTACAAAGTGCATGACGGAATGTAGTTCGTTAAGAGACAGAATTGTAGTCTAGGTGAAGCTGTGTGTTTACTAACGATCTGCAGCCACTAGATTGCTGGTGATCATAACAATTATAAAGTTGTAATCTTTCTGTAATACTCAGATAGCAAACGCCATCTTGCGTAGGGATGCTTAATAATTCTGAAGCCAAACTTTGGCTCAAGTATTTCAGAATGATTGAAACAACATTTGAGATGATGATCGAGGGATTGGTCTGTTAGTTAGTCCAGGTATCCAATCACTTGGCCTATTGAGGTGAAACCACATTTCTGTTGTATATTAATGAATTTTGATACAAGATATTTTATTATAGGTCATTCATGTCTTTTTATGGTATAAATATAATCAATTGTGTTTGATTTATACACATTTTAAAATAAAGGAAACAGCTCCTTTCCAAAAACCCATGTTTGTTTTATAATTTTTTAAACACACACACACACAAATACAAATATTACAAACAAATAAACAAAATGTGAATCAGTTCACGGACCAAGATCTGAAAAGTATGAGTAAAAAAGTTTATTTTATTTTAGTTGAAAGAAATACCACATTATAAAAGATAAAACAATTGTTTATTCCAATTAATTCATTTATTCATTCATTTTCGACCTAGTCCCCATATTAATCAGGGGTCACCACAGCGGAATGAACCGCCAACTTACCCAGCATATGTTTTGCGCAGCGGATGCCCTTCCAGCTTCAACCCATCACTGGGAAACATCCATACACATTCATTCACATACATACACTACGGACAATTTAGCTTACCCAATTCACCTATAGCGCATGTCTTTGGACATTGGGGGAAACCGAATCACCTGGAGGAAACTCACGCCAACACGGGGAGAACATGCAAACTCTAGACAGAAATGCCAACTGACCCGGCCGAGGCTCAAATCAGCGACCTTCCTGCTGTGAGCTACCCACTCCGACACCACGCCACCCTTATTCCAATTCACCATATAGAAAATAAGACATCATTCAATTCAATTCATCTTTCTATCTCTAGAGCTTTTACAATGTAGATTGTGTCAAAGCAGCTTCACATAAAGTTAATAGTGAATTGAAACTGTGACAGTTCAAGTTTTCAGAGTTTAAGTTCAGTTCAGTGTGGTTTAATATTCACTGCTGAGACTCCAAACACTGAAGAGTAATCCGTCAATGCGCAGCTCTACAAGTCTCGAACTTAGGCAAGCCAGTGGCGACAGCAGCGAGGAAAAAACTTCACCAATTGGTGATTAGTGAAAGATAAAAAACCTCAGGAGAAACCTGGCTCAGTTGGGGGCCTCTCTGAGGGTCTCGGGATGAGTATCCTCAGGTGGAAAAACAGAATAAAGAGAATAATTAGCATAGCTTCTGTTCATAGTGTTTGTAAACTAGATGCGTGGAGCACATTCATGCATCAAACTGCTATGTGATGCATTGAGTGTATGCTTTACACTAATCTAGTTTTGAACTGCGAGCATGTGTCTGAGCCTCGGACATTATCAGGAAGGCTATTTCAGAGTTTAGGAGCCATAAATGAGAAGGCTCGACCTCCTTAACTCGACTGTGCTATTCTAGTAGGTACTACCAGAAGCCCTGAGTTTTGAGATCTTAAGAAGCGGGTTTGTGTGTAGCAAGACAGGAGGTTGCCAGATAAACAGGAGCAAGAAGTATATTTTAAAATCGATACTAAACTTAACAATCATCTGTTGAGCTGAAATGTAGAGTGATTTCAGTATGAATGTGCTAGCTTAGCCTTAAAGCTAACACATTCATACTAAAAGGCAAAGGAACTGTCAAACTGTCACAGAGGGAAAAATAAGGTCACAATCAAGTCTATTGGTTGGCCAGGTTTAGACAACAGATTCAGAACCAGTCAGTATTAGCTCAGTTTTGGTAAATTTAAGGTGATTTTATTTCAGTTCCTTGATACAGGCTGTAGGAAAAAACACATCGGAGGGAGGAGTGCTAAAATAAATCTGAATGTGAAAACTGAACCCATGCCATCTAATTATTTGTCCAAGTGGTTACATATTGATGAAAAGCAGAGCGCTCAGAAGAGAACCCTGAGGTACACCAGAACTGAGAGATATTGTGGAAGATTTATGCAACTAGATACAACCAACTGTTGTCTATCGCATTGTACCATAAATTCCAACTGCTGAAAGTCATGAGAGAAGTATCTCATGACTAACTGTGTCAAATGCAAAGCCAAGATCCAGCAGGAGAAAAGTGCTAAGGCAACTAGAATCTGAGCCCACATTAAGACCCTTAAAGAAATTTTGTGCTATTAAATGTTCCTTAAAGGGATAGTTCACCCAAAATGTTTAATATACTCACAGTTTGTTCACTCTCAAACTTTTATGATTTTCTGATGAACAAAACATATTTAGAAAACTTTGGAAATTAATAACCATTAACATCCATATAGGAAAACAAAACAAAATTCTATGGATGTCAGTATTTACCAATTTCCAGCATTCCTCCAAAAAATCATGTCTTGTGTTCATCAGAAAAAACAAACTCCGGTTTGAAAGGTGAGCAAAAGGTGACATAATTTTGGTGTCCCTTTAAGTTTCTATAAGCTCGACTTGCTTTTTCCATCACACAGAACACAGGACTAATCAGCCGTCTCCAATATGCTTGCCCTGTTTACTGTTGGTTGCTAGGTTACCAATACTACAGACAGCCACTCTTACAACTTGATATTGGATATTGAAAATGCATCTAATTAGCATTTTGAGTTTGTTTTTAATTTGCAAATATTTATTACATGGACTTGCTTTTTCCATCCAGTCTTTTTATGCAGTACACCAAAATACATTTTAGTATTTCAGCTGAAACATACTTTTATGTGTGGGATGGCTCAAATTGTTTTATGGAATTGAAAATTACATTTTAGTTGCCGCAGAACAGATGGAATTTTATTAAAATTGATGTAGAGGTACTTTAATTTGCACTGTAACTAAACTGTAATAAAAAAACAATTCAAAGTAAATAAAATCAGAGTATGTTTTATAAGAAAACAAAATATAAAAATGTCATGTTTGACGCTATCTGGGTTTTCATTAACCAGCGTTAAAGCTAGCCTGATCTCACGAGGAAATCAGTTTAGTGGCTAATTCATACGAAATCGTTTGAGTTCGGTCAAACTAAAATCTACAATTTTAAAAAGGAGGCGTGGCACCAAACCCCGTCCCTAAACCCAACCGTCATTGGGGGATGAGCAAATCTTACTAAATTGTACGAATGAGATTGTACAAATGCATACGAATTAGCTACTAAATCAAAAAGTTTCGAATTGTCGTGAAATTGTGTTGGTTTAATTCTATATTTTAAAGTATGAGAATCATGAAAATGGCAAGTATCTAATAAAAATCTCTTTGTTTGCAAAACGTTTTTCTGCTGCCTCGAGGTGGTTTTGGATGTGTGAAAAATTGTTAGTGCGAATAATGGAAGATGGAAAGGTATTTGCTGAATAAACTCTAAAATAGCAAACATTACAGAAATAATCAGCTGTCTCCATTATGCTTGCCCTGTTTACTGTTGGTTGCTAGGTTACCAATACTACAAACAGCCACTCTTACAACTTGATATTGGATATTGAAAATGCATCTAATTAGCATTTTGATTTTGTTTTTAATTTGCAAATATTTATTACATGGACTTGCTTTTTCCATCCAGTCTTTTTATGCAGTACACCAAAATACATTTTAGTATGTCAGCTGAAACATACTTTTAAGTGTGGGATGGCTCAAATTGTTTTATGGAATTGAAAATTACATTTTAGTTGCCGCAGAACAGATGGAATTTTAATAAAATTGATGTAGATGCACTTTAATTTGCACTGTAACTAAACTGTAATAAAAAACAATTCAAAGTAAATAAAATCAGAGTATGTTTTATAAGAAACAAAATGTAAAAATGTCATGTTTGACACTATCTGGGTTTTCATTAACCAGCGTTAAAGCTAGCCTGATCTCACGAGGAAATGTAACATTTTTACGTTTTGTCAGTTTAATGGCTAATTCATACAAAATCGTTTGAGTTCGGTCAAACTAAAATCTACAATTTTAAAAAGGAGGCGTGGCACCAAACCCCATCCCTAAACCCAACCGTCATTGGGGGATGAGCAAATCTTACTAAATTGTACAAATGAGATTGTACAAATGCATACGAATTAGCTACTCAATCAAAAAGTTTCGAATTGTCGTGAAATTGTGTTGGTTTAATTCTATATTTTAAAGTATGAGAATCATAAAAATGGCAAGTATCTAATAAAAATCTCTTTGTTTGCAAAACGTTTTTCTGCTGCCTCGAGGTGGTTTTGGATGTGTGAAAAATTGTTAGTGCGAATAATGGAAGATGGAAAGGTATTTGCTGAATAAACTTTAAAATAGCAAACATTACAGAAATAATCAGCCGTCTCCATTATGCTTACCGTTTACTGTTGGTTGCTAGGTTACCAATACCACAGACAGCCACCCTTACAACTTAATATTGGATATTGAAAATGCATCTAATTAGCATTTTGATTTTGTTTTTAATTTGCAAATATTTATTACATGTTTCTATAAGCTGGACTTGCTTTTTCCATCCAGTCTTTTTATGCAGTACACCAAAATACATTTTAGTATGTCAGCTGAAACATACTTTTATGTGTGGGATGGCTCAAATTGTTTTATGGAATTGAAAATTACATTTTAGTTGCCGCAGAACAGATGGAATTTTATTAAAATTGATGTAGATGCACTTTAATTTGCACTGTAACTAAACTGTAATAAAAAAACAATTCAAAGTAAATAAAATCGGAGTATGTTTTATAAGAAAACAAAATGTAAAAATGTCATGTTTGACACTATCTGGGTTTTCATCAACCAGCGTTAAAGCTAGCCTGATCTCACGAGGAAATGTAACGTTTTTACGTTTTGTCAGTTTAGTGGCTAATTCATACGAATTCGTTTGAGTTCGGTCAAACTAAAATCTACAATTTTAAAAAGGAGGCGTGGCACCAAACCCCGTCCCTAAACCCAACCGTCATTGGGGGATGAGCAAATCGTACTAAATTGTACAAATGAGATTGTTCAAGTGCATACGAATTAGCCACTCAATCAAAAAGTTTCGAATTGTCGTGAAATTGTGTTGGTTTAATTTTATATTTTAAAGTATGAGAATCATGAAAATGGCAAGTATCTAATAAAAATCTCTTTGTTTGCAAAACGTTTTTCTGCTGCCTCGAGGTGGTTTTGGATGTGTGAAAAATTGTTAGTGCGAATAATGGAAGATGGAAAAGTATTTGGTGAATAAACTTTAAAATAGCAAACATTACAGAAATAATCAGCCGTCTCCATTATGCTTACCGTTTACTGTTGGTTGCTAGGTTACCAATACTACAAACAGCCACTCTTACAACTTGATATTGGATATTGAAAATGCATCTAATTAGCATTTTGATTTTGTTTTTAATTTGCAAATATTTATTACATGTTTCTATAAGCTGGACTTGCTTTTTCCATCCAGTCTTTTTATGCAGTACACCAAAATACATTTTAGTATGTCAGCTGAAACATACTTTTATGTGTGGGATGGCTCAAATTGTTTTATGGAATTGAAAATTACATTTTAGTTGCCGCAGAACAGATGGAATTTTAATAAAATTGATGTAGATGCACTTTAATTTGCACTGTAACTAAACTGTAATAAAAAACAATTCAAAGTAAATAAAATCAGAGTATGTTTTATAAGAAAACAAAATGTAAAAATGTCATGTTTGATACTATCTGGGTTTTCATAAACCAGAGTTAAAGCTAGCCTGATCTCACGAGGAAATGTAACATTTTTACGTTTTGTCAGTTTAGTGGCTAATTCATACGAATTCGTTTGAGTTCGGTCAAACTAAAATCTACAATTTTAAAAAGGAGGCGTGGCACCAAACCCCGTCCCTAAACCCAACCGTCATTGGGGGATGAGCAAATCGTACTAAATTGTACAAATGAGATTGTTCAAGTGCATACGAATTAGCCACTCAATCAAAAAGTTTCGAATTGTCGTGAAATTGTGTTGGTTTAATTTTATATTTTAAAGTATGAGAATCATGAAAATGGCAAGTATCTAATAAAAATCTCTTTGTTTGCAAAAGGTTTTTCTGCTGCCTCGAGGTGGTTTTGGATGTGTGAAAAATTGTTAGTGCGAATAATGGAAAATGGAAAGGTATTTGCTGAATAAACTCTAAAATAGCAAACATTACAGAAATAATCAGCTGTCTCCATTATGCTTGCCCTGTTTACTGTTGGTTGCTAGGTTACCAATACTACAGACAGCCCCTCTAAAAACTTGATATGGGATATTGGAAATGCACCTAATACGCATTTTGATTTGCTTTTTTCTTTTTTAATATGAAGATATTTGTTTCATGTTATGACAGAAAGCTTATCAAGTTTTCTGTGAGCAAAGTTTCTTTTGAAATGTCTTTTTAAAAAAGGTTTGCAAAAATGTACTCAGTTTTTCCTATTCTAATTCACAATCTTATTCGCTTTTCTACAATTCTTTATGCAATGTAAATATACAGTTCATCAATATTGTGACAATTCTGCTCTCTTCAGTGGAGTTAAATGTCTTCAGCATTGTTAAACAGCTGATCCTTTCAGCGCCACACACAAATGTTTAAAGCACTAAAAGCTTTTGGTGGTTTTGTCAAAGCACAGTGGAGATAAAGTACTGAAGGCAGAGCAAAGCTTGGACGTACAATGGCCCTTCTTCTAGCTGCAAAATTAAAGGATTTCTTCTTTTAACGCATTGTTCTTTTCTTCCGCTCTCTCCAAAGGCCCTTCTTTTGCTTTCTGCTAAATAAGCTTCTCTTTGAGAGATAACCGGGGGCACTCATGCAATTCCAAGATGCGTTCCGAGATGTTTTCAGGAGAATAAAGGGAGGCTAAACACAGAGCCGGTTTTAGGACTCATTTGTTCCTTTAATTACTCCGGAGCATATTGTTCTGGTGTGGTCCTGACTCATGACTGACACCTCCTAGTTCTCAGGGTGTGAAGCTCCATATCAACAATCACAAAAAGGATCTTATCACTTCCTGTTGATCAACAGATTGGTTTAACTCTGGATTCATTCATTCGTTTTTGCGCTCTTAAAAATAACGGTTCTTTATTGACGTTGAAGGCTCAATGAAGAAATTTAACATCCATGAAAACTTTCAAATTACACAAAAGATTTTTGCATAATTGGAAAAACGTTTTTTATCAAAATGTTCTTCACACAAGAACTTTTTTGTGAAAACTTGCTTTTGGAACATTTGTTTTTAGAATATGTATAAAAGATACTATACTACCTGACAAAAGTCTTGTCGCCTATCCACGTTTTAGGAACAACAAATAATAAATTTGGCTTCTAGTTGATCATTTGGTATCAGAAGTGGCTTATATGAAAGGCAAAGGCTTCTAGATTACACTTATATTACCAAAATAAAATATCCATACATCTCTGCAATGACTCAAATAACTTATTAATAAAGTCATTTGGAATGGCCAAGAAAGCATTCTTGCAGGACTCCCAGAGTTCATCAAGATTCTTTGGATTCATCTTCAATGCCTCCTCCTTCATCTTACCCCAGAAATGGTCAATAATGTTCATCTCTGGTGACTGGGCTGGCCAATCCTGGAGCACCTTGACCTTCTTTGCTTTCAGAAACTTTGATGTGGAGGCTGAAGTATGAGAAGGAGCGCTATCCTGCTGAAGAATTTGCCCTCTCCTGTGGTTTGTAATGTAATGGGCAGCACAAATGTCTTGATACCTCAGGCTGTTGTTGTTGCCATCCACTCTGCAGATCTCTTACATGCCCCCATACTGAATGTAACCCCAAACCATTATTTTTTCTTCACCAAACTTGACTGATTTCTGTGAGAACCTTGGGTCCATGCTGGTTCCAATAGGTCTTCTGCAGTATTTGTGATGCAGATCAACAGATGATTCATCTGAAAAATCGACTTTCTGCCACTTTTCTAAAAGTCAAGTTATTATTTGTTGCTCTTACAACTGTTATTGCCCACAAAACTTTTATCAGGTAGTGTATAGTATGTAAAAAAAGTATATAGTATGCTTATTGCTTTTAAGTGAACGAAATATATTCAAGCCTACATATACAATACACATTTTAAAAAGAAGTTTTGTTTACTGTTGTCGCATGATCTCATAATCTCGCATTGCAATGCCATCCATTTATTACCTTGAAAACCCTTTAAGGACTTTCTAGTCTTAGGAATAAGCACAATTATTCATATATGCAAATTATTGATGTATTTTTGCTGTTGTTTTGACTTGTAATCAGTTAGCCAAATATAATTAATAAATTTAATACCACTATTACCCATTTGTTATGAAATATTTATGCAATATAATGTGCTGTTCTAATGTGCTAACACTATAACAGCCATGATTTTGTTCTAAGACAATATAGTTTTTAAGAAGCACAATCAATATGTTTTACTTTATTACAGCAACATATAAGTAGTTTATATAACTATGTAGGTATTGACACAAATAGTACATTACGGGAAGATCAAAGAGATTTACGTGCATTTAAAGAAAGACATCAGAGAAACAAAAGAGCGATTGAGTTTCCACTTGCTTGTCTTAATAATAAGCACTTTCTTTTTCCAGCAGTCATCTAATATTGAACAGAATGCTTTATAATCACATAGTGACAGTGAAACACATACGACCTGCGCTTGTGGATACAATGTTAAATAAACCTGTATGGGTGTGAAATGTAGTGGTAGCTGTCTAGTTGCCAAAACAAAAGTGCCAACTTTTATACTCCTGAATACTTATGTGGGTCAGAGACACTTTGGTGTCCACATCAAGAGAGATTTTATGCACATATTAAGTAATCCAATGCAAGTGAAGTTTGATGTTGAAACTATACTTTACAATTATATTACAGTACATAAATATAAATGAGGATACAATGTTTTTAAATATTGTTTAAATAATTAGAAACTTTTTGACAAATAGGTTTGAAGCATAGGGCTAAAGTAAATACTTTTAAAATGACAAGTAACTATTTTAATGTGTCATCAAGTTATTCTTCTCCAATATACAGTGCTTAGCATAAATGAGTACACCCGATTTTGAAAATTAATATTTTTATCCATTTCTCAGTGAATATAGGCAATGTATTTTGGTGAATTTAAACAAAACAGATTTAATAAACAGATATATTTATTAAAATAATGTTTTAGTCACCAAATATATTCAGAAATTGAAAGATAATACAATTAAATTCAAGCAAACTATTGCGAGAAAAAAAATTACAACCTACAAAATTTCAACAAAATTTTTTATTTATTTATTTATTTATTTATTTTATTTATTTTTTTGCTTCTCTTATATTTTTCTCTTTTTTTTAATTTGTATTTAATATTTTTCTATAACAAATAAATTTGGATGTACGAGTTTTCGCACCATTATTGTAAGTTATTTTGTTAGATGAGCTCCAGATTTGGCTTCAGTACTGACTAATCTAATGTATATGCACAAATATATAGTATAGCATCCTATTAAAATATGAATTTAAAACAGATTTGTGAGGGGTGTACTTATATATGCTGAGCACTGTATAAGCCTGATAAGATGTTTTGTTATATTAAATATAGTTGCACAGAACGACATTAATATGTGTTATCCTAAATCATGGTAAGATGTATCCTAACACAAATTCTAAGTCATCTTTGAAGAAATTAAATAAACATCTTGTAACTGGGAAAAAAAATGAAATGCAAAACCAAAAAGTCACTTAGATTAGATTAGATTAGATTAGATTAGATTAGATTAGATTAGATTAGATTCAATTTATTGTCATCACACATGTACAAGTACAAGGCAACGAAATGCAGGTCCAGCCTTAACATTCATTCATTTTCTTTTCAGCTTAGTCCCTTTATTAATAAGGGGTCGTCACAGCAGAATGAACCGCCAATTTATCTAGCACGTTTTTTACGCAGCGGATGCCCTTCCAGCCACAACCCATCTCTGGTAAACCAGCTTTAACATTAAAATACAAAATCTTGTATTTACTTATTTTAAGTGCGGTACTTTGTTCCACGAGAATCTTGCTAGTGGTGTTAATAGGTTTTAAAAAGCTAAAATAGATTAATTATTAAACATATTATGCTTAATATAAGCTATTGAAATATTCAGTTGTGGTATTTCATTTCTTTACCATTTTAAACCCGGAAACTAGCCTAATAATTATACACTTTTGATTAATTAATAAAAAATTTTAATGACATATGTAACAATATGGTTATACATTAATCTAATTATATTACCAGAAAAAAAACTAGTATTGTCTTCAAACTGTAAGCGTGCAAACTTCCCCCAAGTTATGGTGCAATTTTTGCAATTTATTGTATTTAAATTTCATAAGACACACCCTCAGTGACGTCATAAATCTCGTGCAGAAGTGACACGCCCACTTGATTCAAAACTCGAGCGCAGGCGGCACAAATCTGAGCAGTGATGAGCATTTAAAGCCAGGACACTTCACAAACTCAAACACACCGAGCGCGTGCATGGATGACAACTCCAGCTATCGGGACTGCATTGAAGAGACCACTACCTGATGGCATTTTAGTAAGACACTTACAGTAAAACTTATTTCTAGACGCAGGCTCAGATTTGGGTGCCATGTTACAAAGGTAACAGTGCCAGGTTTGACTGAACAGGGCGTCAAAGGAACTGTTGGACTGAACTGAAAAAGGAGCACCAAAGTATCAAGAAATGGCAAAGCCCATGGACCATGTCAAGCGTCCCATGAACGCTTTTATGGTGTGGTCGAGAGCTCAGAGGCGGAAGATGGCTCTGGACAACCCGAAGATGCACAACTCGGAGATCAGCAAGCGCCTCGGAGGCGAATGGAAACTCCTGTCAGACTCCGAGAAAAGACCTTTCATTGACGAGGCCAAACGACTCCGAGCCGTCCACATGAAGGAGCACCCGGATTACAAATACAGACCGCGGCGAAAACCCAAAAACTTGATCAAAAAAGACAGGTATCATTTTAATGTCACGTATAATCTAGGTGAGGGTGACCCGCTGAAGAGCGCGCGCCTGTCCGGTGACGCGCTCTCGGACTCTCTGAGCGCTGAGAAAACGTCTGTCGCCGCCGCTGCTACTCGGGTGTTTTTCAGCCACCACCTCTCCGCAAACCCCTATCCTTTTCTCGACCTGAACTCTAAAATGTCGGAATTACCTCCTGCACCTTTCCCACATTATTCCATGCTCGGGTATCCCAGCGGACTCCCCACGTTTCCTGGGATGGGGGTTCTGGCCGGTGCGCCTCACGCTCACCCGTCTGCGGGGAGTCCGGGCCACATGCTGCCCTATAACTGTCTGGGCTGGCCGGGCTCTGGACCTGCCGTTCCTTCATCTTATGTACTTTTACCAGGAATGACCAAAGCTCAGCATGAACCTTACCTGGCATATGCTGCAACTATATGAGTGGAGTTTAAAGGGCCACGCTGTTCATGTGGTACAAGGTCACGTGCACTTGTTTAAAGTTTTGCATTTGTAAAAAAAGAAATAAATGTGTAAAATATTTGTGGAAAGCGTTTTAATCTTTAATGTGTTTTGCATTTTATTCGATTATATGGGCATTTTGGTGGCTATTGTTTACATGCTAAGTGCATTTACCATTGAACGATGTTAATATAGGCTACTATATTGTAGAGATATTAAACACATAAAATGTGTACTCTTTATGCTGCAAACTTTAGTTTAACAACATAAAACACTCCACTACATCGGATAACAGTTACCAAAAACTTTTTTAAAAACAGCTATGCCTACACTTTAAATCCGAGATGCCCAAACTAGAGCCCACAGGCAAAAGTTGGCCCATGGTAACGTTTGATTTGACCCACCATCTCATCTGAGAAGGGAGAATGATGGGGATGTTTCAAATGTTATGTAACCTTTAATTGGTTTGTTTTATTGTTAAAAGCTAACTGAAATTAAATGTTTCGATTTAAATAGTTTAGATTAATCATATTTAGTTAAAATTGTACATACTGTCACCCGACAAATAGAGGACAATGCAGAGACTTTGGTGAGGGAATCAAGGCAAGGGCAGATTCTTGACTAGTGTATACAGCATTGCACTGTTATAAATGTGATTTGTTTTTATTGCAATACTTAAATTTATACTGCATTAGTTAATACGATTCAAAGTAATGTTTTCTATTTATTTATAAATATGAAATTATTAGAAAATTACACATGGCAACTTAAATGTAATAAAGTTTGATATATTTATTTTCAGCCCCCAGCTCTCTATGATATTTGGATTTTGGCCCTGTGAACGAAAAAGTTTCATTTATTAATTCTTTTTCGGCTTAGTCCCTTAATTAATCTGGGGTCACCACAGTGGAATGAACCGCCAACTTATCCAGCATATATTTTACGCAGCGGATGCCCTTCCTGCTGCAATCCATCACTGGGAAGCTTTAAATCATATTTAATATTTTCATACATGTCATTTTTGCAATATTTGCTGTGCACAAATGTCTGTTTTCTACATATGAAGTAAATTATACTTAATTTTACAATTACAAACCATTTCAATTTCCATAATTGCATACATTATCGTCTTTCAGTGTTCAGATATACAGTTGAAGACAGAATTATTAAACCTCCTGAATTATTAGCACCCCTGTTTATTTTTTCCCCAATTTCTGTTTAACAGAGAGAAGATAGTTTTAACACATTTCTAAACATAATAGCTTTATTAACTCATTTCTAATAACTGATTTATTTTATCTTTGCCATGATGACAGTAAATAATATTTGACTAGATATTTGTCAAGACACTTCTATACAGTGACATTTTAAAGGCTTAACTAGGTTAATTAGGTTAACTAGGCAGGTTAGGGTAATTAGGCAAGTTATTCATAACGATGGTTTGTTCTGTAGACTATCGAAAAAAATATAGCTTAAAGGGGCTAATAGTTTTGACCTTTAAAATGTTTTTTAAAAAATTAAAACTGCTTTTTGTCTAGCTGAAATAAAAAAATTTCCAGAAGAAAAATATTATCAGACATACTGTAACAAAATTTCTTAAACATCATTTGGTAAATATTTAAAAAAGGGAAAAAAAAAATTCAAAAGGGGGCTAATAATTCTGACTTCAACTGTATATAACCAATTTGAATACAAACAAATTGTAAAACAAAGTATATATATATATATATATATATATATATATATAATTTATTTTTACCCTGGTTATCTATAACACAGTTATTCAAGTAACAGGTTTTTAAATCTAAAATTATATTTACAACAAGGTCAAACACATTAAACTAATGTTATGATATGCACATTTCTCCTTTTTTGGTATCACATTACAAATATAATTGTTTTGTTGATTTAACTAACAATAATCAAAAATTTATAAACATTACAAAAGGAATCATATTCTAAAATCTATTGTCATCAAAATTACTTGTTTTTCTGACAAACCTATATTGAAGACGAGACCAGATAAATGTGCAATATGATATTCTTTAGAACAATAGACAGCAAGTGGCAGAATTACTGAAGTGGAAAACAATCTGTTTAGATGACAGTCATCAGATCCAGAGTCAGTGATGTAGACTAATTTCAGCTGAATGAAAAGCTTAAACAGATCATTGGTCTCTTTTAACCAAGAGTAATGATGAGAAACAAAAAGTCAGACTTCAGGAAACTGCAAGAGGCGACGAAGAAAAAGACCTGAAAAGTACATAATAAAGGCGAACAAGCTCCTGATGGGAAGTGTCTTTTCAGTAGTTCACGTGATTAGTTAACTTGCACCACTAATCCTATTGTTGGTTAAATTCAAGACACAATAAAGATTCAATTTAACAGGCACTTAAAAAAGAAAAGATAGATAGATAGATAGATAGATAGATAGATATAGAGAGAGAGAGAGAGAGAGAGAGAGAGAGAGAGAGAGAGAGAGAGAGAGAGAGAGAGAGAGTTGAAGTCAGAATTATTAGCCCCCCTTTGATTTTTTAAAAATATTTCCCAAATGATGTTTAACAGAGCAAGGACATTTTCACAGTATGTCTGATAATATTTTTTCTTTCGGAGAAAGTCTTATTTGTTTTATTTCGGCTAGAATAAAGGGACTTTTAAATTTTTTTAAAAACATTTTAAGGTCAAAATTATTAGCCCCTTTAAGCGATATTTGTTTTCTATGGTCTACAGAACAAACCATCGTTATACAATGACTCGCTTAATTACCCTAACTTGTAAATATCTAGTAAAATATTATGTACTGTCATCATGGCAAAAATAAAATAAATCAGTTATTAGAAATGAGTTATTAAAACTATTATGTTTAGAAATGTGTTGAAAAAATAAAACTACAAAAAACAAGGGGGCTAATAATTCTGACTTCAACTATATATATAAATATATATATATATATATATATATATATATATATATATATATATATATATATATATATATATATATAAATCAACACAATTTTATTGGGACAACTTATTGGTTTCCAATCCGCTTAAATTTGTTACATTACCTTAATTGATTTGTGTTGGGACAACATGAATGAATTGTGTAGAACCCAGCATTTTTTACAATGTATTAAATAATAATAATAATCTATTTAATTGCATATAAAAATGCTTTTTTTACTTTGTCTAAAAATCAATCTTTTTTTATTTGAACATTGTTTATTGGGTTTTTCCAAGTTAAACACAAAGTACAACAATAATCTAAATAGATAATTCATCCCCACATATACTGCCCTAACCTCCAACCCTTGGTGCCACAAATAAATCATAAATAAAAAATAAACCAGAAAACATTTAAAAAGTCAGGTTTTATCTAAGCATTCTGTCCTGTTATACCCAAGAAATGAAGCTATAAATTAATGTTTTGTTGATCAAGTAGTGTAGTATCTCCTAAGGGGGTAAGGCTCTCTAGGCACATCAGTACCTACAACTATGGCAATAACCTCTAAGACCTCAGTCAGGGCAAGACCATAGCATATGTAGGAGAGTCCCTCTGCTTTACATAGGACAAAGCTCTGGGTAGGAGCTTTTAAAAGAGTGCAATCTAACTGAAGTATAGTAAACTCTTTGTATTACATTAAATTGGATGAGTTCATGACGACTATTGATAACAAGCTTTCTCACATATTGTTTCCCATTTGTCATCTGTGAATGAGCTCTGATCTAATAGATCAGAATTATTTACATTCTGTCTCCATCATATGTATGTGCTTATTTGTTAATCAAAAGGCCTTTCACATTGCTGATTGTTTTGTTAAAATAATACTAATCCGAAAAGCACAAATTTAAAACAGTGACCTGTTTAAGTTAATGAATACTTTTAGCACACCCTCATATTATTGACTTATATAAGTGAAGCAATGCAAACGAATCTTACAACATCGTTTGCAAGTAAGGCAATTGAAAAAACACATAAAACTTGTGGTATATTGTCTGTATAATCAGCAATGACAACAGGTTACAAAGATCATGGGTAATTGATCTCCAGCTTGTTTTATATAAGTATAAAGATAACAAATCATTAATAACAGAATGATTAAGGATGCAACTGCTTTTACTATAGATATAAGATTGTGTTTAATTACATTAACTTTGTGTAATGCTGTAAAACATTCATAATGAAGAATAAGTGCTTATAAGATTGTACAATTTGATTATTCTTGTTTTTTTTTGTATTATATTTTTATATATTAGTAGTAACTATATATATATATATATATATATATATATATATATATATATATATATATATATATATATATATATATATATATATATATATATATATATATATATCAAATTTATTAGCCCTCCTGTGAATTTTCATTTTAAAATATTTCCCAAATGATGTTTAACAGAGCAAGTAATTTTTCACAGTATTTCCTATAATGTTTTTTTCTTCTAGAGAAAGTCTTTATTTGTTTTATTTTGGCTAGAATAATAGCAGTTTTGAATTTTTAAAAAATAATTTTAAGGTCAATATTATTAGCCCCATAACAACATTTTTTCAGTTGTATATAGAACAAACCATTATTATACAATGACTTGCCTAACTATCGTAACTTGCAGAATAAACCTAATTAGCCTAGTTAAGTCTAGTAAAATATGATGTACTGTCATCATGGGAAAGAATAAAATAAATCAGTTATTAGAAATTGGTTATTAACTATTATGTTTAGAAGTGTGTTGAAAATACAAAAAAAAAAACAATAATAACCTTTTTTTTTTTCAAAACATCTCTCCGAAAAAGCAAAAATACTCTACTGGATGAGTATAAATATAAGCTTACCAATTGCTTTTGCTCTTTAGAATGTAATAGTCTATAGTTAACTTTTTTGTCTGTTTATTTGTTGATTAAACTATACTATTAATAACTATTAAACTCTTAAAATTCAAGTGCTATTTTGGGCTTTCTGCCTGGATTTTGCCTACCCAAATTTAAAAGCTTCCCAAATCCAAATGCAGAGGTGTAAATGCAAAACTTATGGGGGTATTGGGCCAGTACGGACCCTTAAAATTTAAAGAATGCGGAATTAAATGATGTCACAGACCCAGTAAAATAGTTAACCCAGAGTTAAATACACATACACATAGAAAGAAAGAAAGAAAGAAAGAAAGAAAGAAAGAAAGAAAGAAAGAAAGAAAGAAAGAAAGAAAGAAAAGAAAGAAAGAGGTTTTTATCAAGTTCAATGTGCTCTATTAAATCACAGAGAAATAAGGCATCATTTTTCATTGTGAAATACATTAAATTTAGGAGGAATTATTAAGAATCTGTACTTATGCAAAAAAAACTTCCCAAGAATAAAAATAGTGTTAACTACCCAGCAAACAATTTTGTGTTTAATAGACATCTAAACATAGTCGTCATGGCTAAAACAAGCCTTAACTTGGGCTGTTAGCGAAAATCTAATAGACAGCTAATAGCCCAAAACAAGGCTAGTCCTCAAATAGACAGATTAGACAGACTTTTTTGTATGTGTAGTCATTCATTTCTGTTTAATTGATGACTAGTCTAGTTTTGGCCTGTTCTTAGACGTCTGTTAGATTTTCCCTGACAGGTATAGCCTTGTTTTAGCCAAGACGACTATGTTTGGACGTCTATTAGACATCTTTTAAAAAAAAAAAAAAAAAAATGTTTGCTGGGATTAAATAAGTAAGTAAAGGTTTGTTTATATAGCACATTTCACAGACATTAAGTCACAGTGCTTTACAATAAAAGAAAACCGATAAACAGGTACAAGAAAACATAGGCTATCAATAAAAGAAAACATTAAAAATCCATGGACAGAAACACCCATGTAAAACCTGCTCGCAATACTGTTAATTAAAAGCCTGGCCAAAAACATGTGTCTCTAAACCCCAGAGCTCTCAGTGCTAGAAGGAGAGCTCCAGAGCCATGGGGCCACAACACAGAAGGGACGGTCACTTCTTAAGACGTGTTCTGGGAATAGCTTAAAGGGCTTTGCCTGAGAGACGGGCACAGAAGTGACCATGTAAAAGATCTTGAATATATAGTGGGGCCTGACCATGCAGAGCTCTAAAGTAATTACCAGAATCTTAAAATTTACTCTCATACTAATAGGAAGCCAATGAAGAGCCTTAAGCACAGGAGTAATGTGCGACATCCTACTAGTGTTGGTTAAAAGCCTCACAGCTGCATTCTGCACAACTTGCAATCGCTTTATGGTAGATTTTTTCAGACAAGTGCTAAATCATGTCGTCTGTCGTTAATAACGTGCGCAAATTTAAAGCCACAGCTCCCTCTGCTGCTCACAACCAGTTTCACCATTAAGAATGACGATGCTAATGTTTTGCATTTTGTGGTTTATTTTGTTGTTGAAATGTATTAATGTCATTATGTATACCCTATTTGTATAATTTTATATGTCATTAACATTTAATAATGACAAAGAATCTTAAAATAAATATTCTGTGAGGCACGCGCGCCCTACCATAAACAAGTGGTAGTGCAGTCAGCAGTGTTGCTAAGAAACGGTCAACAGAAAAACGCCAGAGCAGGGGACACATCAGTGGTAAGGAGATGCTAAATAATGATAGTAACCCTCAAACTGTTTTATACTTATAAACCTGTTCGTTAGTGTACCTAAAGATTACACTTTGACATGTTTTGCATCTTTTCTATGTCTGCAGCTTAATGGCTGGAAATGTTTAGCGAAAATCTGCATCAAAATAGTGTTATATAACGTTAGTAAATAACGTAAGCTTTATTGACAGATTTACGTTTGTATTTTAGACGGAATGTAAATAACTTAACGTTACAGTTGTTAAAAGCTGGTAACAGCTTCTTTCTTTGTTTCTCTTAAGTTTGGAGCAAAAAAAAAGTTGCAGTATGTAAACTTTGAATTTTGAGACAAATTCGATTTTTATTGTAATCCAAATATAAATATTTTAATTGTGACTACCCCCTCCCCACCCCAAACTGTTAGTTTGTATCTTGATATTTTGACAGTATACACTCACCGGCCTCTTTATTAGGTACACCTGTCCAACGCAAATTTCTAAACAGCCAATCGCATGGCAGCAACACAATGTATCGGTCTTTGTCAGTCACGTGCGTTTGTTGTGTGTGACGTCATACCTGCGCCATTTTTGAGGTATCGCTTCCCAAGACAGCTTGAGAGACACATAACGAAAGGGAGATACATGTCAAAAATGAGGTAAAGCTGGCGAAGTACAAGAGAATCGAGAGTTTTTATGAAAAAAAAAAATATTCAATAAAATGAATACACCCAAATATTAAGATATGTAGATCACAAATACAGATATTATGATAAAAGCTGAAAACCTGTAACCATTGACTTCCGTTGTATTTGTTGGTTTTCCTACTATGGAGTCAGTGGTTACCGATTTTCAGCCTTCATCATATCTTTATTAGTGTAAAGAGAAAAAATAACCTCATAAAGGTTTAGAACCACTTGATGGCAAGTAAATAGTAAGTCACTTTAAATTTTGGGCCCATTAGTACCAATTGAGCATCGTGTGAATGCCACAGCCTACCTGAGTATTGTTGCTGACCATGTCCATCCCTTTATGACCACAGTGTATGACCACTTCCAGCAGGATAATACACCATGTCATAAAGCGCGAATCATCTCAGACTGGTTTCTTGAACATGACAATGAGCTCACTGTACTCAAATGGCCTCTACAGTCCCCAGTTCTTAATCCAATAGAGCACCTTTGGGAGGTGATGGGAAGGGAGATTCGTATCAGCCATCAAATCTGCAGGAACTGCGTGATGCCATCATGTCAATATGGACCAAAATCTATGAGGAATTTTCCAGTACCTTGTTGAATCTATGCCTCGAAGGATCAAGGCAATTTTGAAGGCAAAAGGGGTTCCAACCCGGTACTAGTAAGGTTTACCTAATAAAGCGGCCGGTGAGTGTTTGTGTCAATTTGGTGGTTCATTCCACTGTGGCCACCCCTGATAAATATGGGACTAAGCTGAAGGAATATAAATAAATGTCTCAATTTTGATTTATTTCTCAGCTTTGTGACGGAAATTGCTTTTTTTCCCTGTATTCTCTATTGGCTCTGGAATCAATCGTCTATTCTGGATGATAAAATAATCATAATAATCCTGCTGATGGCTCAGTATAGGGTTCTGATTTTGTTTGTTTGACTTTATTAATCCCCAAAAGGAAATTAACATGTCACAGCAGAGCTCTCCATACTAAAAACAGGTAAATAAGTTACATATATATATAAAAACAATGATAAAATTACATTCATACTGCAGACCTTAGTTCCAAAAACAATAAGTCAACACTTGTCCATATCTAATATCTAATTCAGTTCAGCACAATTCATCTAGTATGACTTTGGTTATACAATCTGATCACTGTTGGTAAAAAAGACTTCCTGTATCTCTCTCTGTAACACCGGGGCTGAATTAATCTTGTACTAAAAGAGCTTGCACACGCTTGGACTGTATCAAAAAACCATGACTATCATGGTTCATTATACTGACAAATTTGTCCAGCATTCGATCATGCGCATTCTCTTCTATGGTAGGTAGTGCACACCCCACAACAGAACCTGCCCTTTTTATAATACAATGTATTTTCTCTTCTCAGGAATTCAGAAATCTTCTCTGAAATTCTGCAAACATGCCTAAAAAAGCAGGGAAGAAAGGCGGTGGAAAACTGGCCGGGTTGACAGAGGAGGAGAGACTTCTGTACATGCAGCAAAAAGCTCAAGCAGAGGAGGAAATAGCCAAGAGAAAAGAAGACATGCTCACACATTTCCTCAAGGTGTGTGTTAATCAGTGTGTTTGAGTAGCTGACAATCCACATCCAACAGATAAGGAAAAGTAAATATAGATTTAGAAATTGTCAAGCGAAAGGCTTTACAGTGCTTTGTACATTACACATCATTTTCAAGCGGATTTAAATAATATGTACATGCTAGTGTTTAAATCAATAATCCTACACCTTGGTTTATAAAATATTGGTTTTTGTAACCCAACATTAAGTCAAATATAGACAAAATCTATCAATGAAATTTAAATTGCACTTTTTAACACAACAGTTGGGTTTGTCCATATTTGACCCAATTTTGAGTCATTTTTAGAGTGTAACTTTAAATGAATATATTAGTTAATTATTAAGGGAAAATGAGAGGTTTTGAAAAAAAAAAAAAGTAAATGATTTCTTTGCATAATATATTGTCTATAGATTATATTTGTTCTTATATTTATTTTAATTAATTCAGTCATTAATTTTCTTTTCCGCTTAGTCCTTTTATTAATCTGGGGTTGCCACAGCGGAATGAACCGCCAATTTATCCAGCATGTTTTACGCAGCGGATGCCCTTCCAGCTGCAACCTATCACTGGGAAACAATCATTAACACTCATTCACACACTCATACACTACGGACAATTTAGCCTACTTGATTCACCTGTACCGCATGTCTTTGGACTGTGGGGGAAACCACCGGAGCACCTGGAGGAAACCCACACCAACACAGGGAGAACATGCAAACTCCACACTGAAATGCCAACTGACCCAGCTGAGGCTCGAACCAGCGACCTTCTTGCCGTGAGGCCACAGCGCTACCCACTGCGCCACCATGCTGCCCAATTACAGCAAAATACTTTAAATTTACATTTACAGCACCATTTATCTGTATATGTATTCATTATTGTATATCTTTTCATATTGTATAAAATATACAGCCGTTTTCACAACGTAACTTTAAAATACAGTAACATGCTGCATAACTGTCCTATAGTAAAATACAGTTCATATTACAGTTAAATACCGTGTCATTTACAAAAAACATTAACAGTGTACAGAGAAAGCATGCAAGTAATCTTTCATATAACATTTGGGAAGATAAATATGGGTGAATTAATGTTCCACCATCATTTATAATAAAAAATCTTTGGACTGTGGGGGAAACTGCAGCACTCGGAGGAAACCCACGCAAACATGGGGAGAACATGCAAACTCCAGACAGAAATGCTAACTGACCCAGCTGGGGCTCAAACCAGCGACCTTCTTTCTGTGAGGCGATTGTGCTACCCACTGCACCACAGTATGATTTTTTAATGATGAATTTATTTTAAATGAAGTCTTTTATTATGTCTTAAATTACCCTTGTGCTAAATTGGCCTATATTTAAAGTATTGTTACCCTGAATGACATTTTAGTAGACGTCTTCTGTAAAACATGATAAAGATTTACAATATTTTTGCTCCGAGACAAACATTGTAATGTACAGAGAAAAAAAATGTAAAGCTTTACTACACTTTTATAGTTTTGATGCTTGAAAACCCCATTATGTCCCATATGTTTACGTGTGTGTTTATATTTTGATCTCTTTCATAAACCTCAGAACTTTTAGTTTTTTAAATATCTATTTTAGCACTAATTAATACACCCTTTTTAAGCCTTATCAGGCAATAATTTTCCCTCTGAAAATGTTTTATAGGATAAACTGCAGAAAGAAGAAAAGAACACTGTACTGAATCTCCACAAGCTGCGTCAGCAATGGCGAGCTGTTTTGACGCAGACAAAGATAGCAGAGCTGCGCAATGACATGTCAATCCTCTCGCAGACCTTCGAAAGAGTCCTGGACTACAAAGACAACATCATTAGGGTGACCACCTTATTTGCAAACCTCTAATGCATATAATATAAACTATACAAGTCTGAAATATAATATAATATAATATAATATAATATAATATAATATAGGATTTTTAGAAATATATAATAAAAATATGTCTAAAAGCTGCAAACGGGTAAACGTGTGTGTTTTCCAGAGTTTGCAGGTTGATTTGTCTGAGAGGGAGCTGCAGTCGGAGCTGATGCGCAGTTCACATCTGCACAACGTGGACTGTCTGTTAGAGATTCATAAGAGTCGACTGGCACAACTAGAGTTCAACTTCAAGAGCAGTCTAGAGGAACTTAGCTCAGAGTATAATACTGAGAGGTATACACACATGAACTGTCTCATGTTCCCAAAATACTTACAAATGCATTCAATTATTCGGCTTAGTCCCTTATTTATCATGGCTTGCCACATTGGAATGAACCGCCCGCTATTCCGGCATATGTTTTACGCAGTGGATGCCCTTCCAGCCGTAACCCAGTACTGGGAAATACACATACACTCTCGCATTCACACACACTTTCAGACACTACAGATTAATTTTGTTTATCCAATTCACTTATAGCACATGTCTTTGGAGTGTAGGGGAAACCAGAGCACGCAAACTCCACACAGGCCTAGCTGGGACATGAACCAGCGACCTCCCGATCACCTACTTAAAATATTTTAAAGATTTTAAAGGGATGGTTCACCCAAAAATTTAAATGTAATAATTATTATCTCACCCTTCACTTGATTCAAAACTTTTTTTGTGTTAGACACAAAAATAATGGAACCTGTAAATATTGACATTCATTTTATTTGTTTTTCCTTCTGTGGATGTCAATTTTTACATGTTTTCAGCTTTTTCAAAATATAATCTTTTTTGTTAACAAGAAAAAAAACTCAAATGTTGGAATCACTTGATGGCAAGTAAATAGTGGGTAGATTTTCATTTTTGGGTAACTATACCTTTTATGCCACTGATAATTTGTCTTTAAATAAGAATATAATAATTTATAGCTATTTGTAAAAAAAAAAAAAAGCTCCGGTTTCCCCCACAGTTCAAAGACATGCGCTATAGGTGAATTGGGTAAACAAAAATTGGCTGTAGTGTATGAGTGCGTGTGTGAATGCAAGAGTGTATGGGTGTTTCCCAGTACTGGGTTGCGGCTGGAAGGGCATCCATTGCGCAAAACATAAGCTGGACTAGTTGGCGGTTCATTCCGCTGTGGCGACCCCTGATAAATAAGACACTAAGCCAAAGGAAAATGAATGAATGAATGAATAGAAAAAGCTGGGTTCCACACAATTTCTTCATGTTGCCTCAGCAAAAATTAAGTTATCTTATTTGCAAGTTTTTACATATTTAAGCCAAGTGAAAAAAAGTTAACTCCCCCCAAAAAGTTAACAATTTGTTGTTGTTTTCCTTACCATTTACCATTACCATGACTCAAGCGGTGTTAAAATGTTATGATTTTCTTTCTTTTGTTGAACACAAAACCATAAATTACTGAAGAATGTTGGGGAAAAACAAAGCCATTGACATCCATAGTAGGAACAAAAAATGTTATTGAATCAATGGCTTTTTTCCAGCATTCTTCAGAATATTTTCCTTTGTGTTCAACAAAATATTCATTCATTCGTTTTCTTTTCGGCTTAGTCCCTTTATTAATCTGGGGTCGCCACAGTGGCATGAACCACCAACTTACCCAGCATATGTTTTACGCAGCAAAGCCTTTCCAGCTGCAACCCATCACTGGAAAACATCCATACACACTCATTCACACACACTCATACATACACAGAAACGCCAACTGACCCAGCTGAGGCTCGAACCAGCGACCTTCTTGCTGTGAGGCAAACGTGCTACCCACTGCGCCACCAAGCAGCCCTGTTCAACAAAATAAAGAATCTAATTAAGAGTATATAAGAGTATAAATAAGAGTAAATGATGGCAGAATCTTTGTTTAAATCACAACAAATAAACTACTGTTATTCTGTAAGAAATGAGTGAATTTAGCATGAAATACTTTGATTCTGTTATGTTTCAGGGAGCAGATTCTTTCGCAGCACCAGCAGGAATGTGTGGATTTGGACAATGTGATGTTTTCCATGGAAAAGCACTACAGTGATCTTGATGGAGAGGCGAGACGTGATTATCAGAGCACTCGCAATCAAATTAAAAAACGGGTACGGGTACACTTCGAAAGGGAAAGACCCCACTCATTAGTGACAATATCTCCCTCATTAGCATTAGCAGCCCTGAGTGAGAAGCAGCCGTCCACCATAAGAGTTATGAATATGCTGCTATAGTGACACATAGGCATTTATAGCTCCACCTTCTTTTAAAAAGAGCGCTGGGAGTCTCAAAATCTCAGTTGAATTTAAAGCGACAGTCACCAAAACGGCACAATGTTTGATCAAAGCCTAAAAGAGGCAGTTTCAAAGAGTTGTAAAACATTATTTGTGTGGTATTTTGAGCTGAAACTTTACATGCACACTCTAGGGGTGTCAGAAACTTATTTTAGAAGTTGTAAAAAGGCATAATATGTCCCCTTTAAAATAAGTTAGTTATAAAAAATGTATAGGCTACATTAATAAGCCACATAATGTTGGTTTATTGTGGTGACATGGTGTTGGTTTTGTTTCTGCAGAATTATGATGATAAGCAAGCGGTGAAAGAACAGATGGACGGGGTTGTGGAGAAACTGTGGCAGGACCAGCAGCAGGTTTTAAACCACTACAACGAGTCCACCAGAGACAAAATCATCACGACCGATGATCTGATGACCAAGGATGTGCAAAGTGCCAAAGAAATCGACTCGCTTAGAAAACACATTCAGAAGCTGCAGGTCAGACAAAACCAGCTTTTTTCAGGGGCTAATAATTCAGGAGGGCTAATAATTCTGACTTAAACGGTATATTGTGAAATTATTATCTTTTTATTTACAGGATTCCATCTCTGCTTTCCGTGGTCAGCTGAGCTCTGGTCAGATTGATAAAACGGCAGAGCAGCTTCGTTCTGAACGTGATGAACTCGCACAGGAGGTTCAACACTTCAGAGTCCAGCTCAATGCGGCGCAGGCCATCCGTAAAAAACACATCACTAAACTGACCGTTCAAAGCAACGACGCTACCAAAAAACTGCAGGAGATCGTAGCAAAGGTATGCCTATCACACACACACATATGATCTACAGCAGTATTCATATGGAGCTGATTAGCATTGAACTGGCCTGTAAAGTGGAAGCCGTTCATTTGGAAATGAAAGTCAAATAAAAGGATCAGATGTTAAATCTTTACATTTGGAAAAAATAGTGCATTAAATGAATGAATGAATGAACGAACAAATGAATGAATAAACAAATGAATGAACAATCGAGTGAACAAATGAACGAATGAATGAATGAATTAATGAACGAACGAACGAACAAACGAATGAATGAATAAATGAACAAATGAATGAATATATGAATGAAAAAATGAATGAATGAACGAACGAATGAACAAACGAATGAATGAACAAACGAATGAATGAACTAACAAATGAATGAACGATCGATCGAATGAACGAACGGACAAACGAACGAACGAATATAAAGCAAACTATATGAAGAGAACTCAGTAATATTCATTAATATTTTCATAATAGACACGACTAGGCCGTATATCCATGTTATTTACTAAAAGGGAATATAAACAGAATGTGATTTATGTAATAATGTCTATATATACTAATGAATAATGATAAAATAATAAGTGTAAAACTTTAAAAGAATATGACATTATAATGAAATGATTTTGATCAAAAACATTTCTGATTATTTTTAAGTTGCTGTCTCAGGTGTAGTGCTTCATATTTTTGTATGTACAGTACCATCATACATTACCTTAAACACTAAAACATACTTGTTTCCTAAAAAAAGGTTGTATTCATGAAGGATACAAACTATTAATTATTATAATAATATTATAAATGAATGATAAATGAACAGACTAGAGCAGCAAATGATCATATTTGAACAATATCTAAAGTATCGGGTGACGGTGAAGACTAAAGTAATAATACTGAAAATTTTACTTTGCATAACAGAAATATAAATTATATATTTTTAAAACATATTCACATAGAAAACAGTTCTGAAATATTACATTTAAATAATATTTCACTTTTTAAACAAATAATTGCTACCTTGATGAGCAGGAGGCTACTACTACTTTAAAAACATCCAAACCTTTGAGTGCATGTATAAAGAATTCTTTTATATTGAATTATGATCTGTATAATATAATATAATATAATATAATATAATATAATATAATATAATATAATGTAATATAATATAATATAAAATAATATAATATAATATAATATAATATAATATAATATAATATAACAATATAATCATTAATTCATTCATTTTCTTTTCGGCTTAGTCCCTTTAATAATCTGGGGTCGCCACAGCGGAATAACCCGCCAGTTTATCCAGCATATGTTTTGCGCAGCGGATGCCCTTCCAGCTGCAACCCATCACTGGGAAACAATACAAATAATACAATACAAAATACAAACAATACAATACAAAACATTCATAAACACTCAGTCATAATGCTGAAATGTACTACTTTTTAAATACACACACACACCCATACACACTCACTCACACACATACACTATGGACAATTTAGCCTACCCAATTCACCTATTCCACACGTCTTTGGACTTTTGGGGGAAACCGGAGGAAACCCGTGCCAACATGGGGAGAACATGCAAACCACACAGAAATGGCAACTGACCCAGCTGAGGCTCGAACCAGCGACCTTCTTGCTGTGAGGCGAACGTGCCACACCGTGCTGCATAATATAATATAATATAATATAATATAATATAATATAATATAATATAATATAATATAATATAATATAATATAATATAATATAATTTAATATAATATAATATAATATAATATATGGGCGACGCAGTAGGTAGTGCTGTCGCCTCACAGCAAGAAGTTCGCGTGGGTTTTCCTCCGGGTGCTCCGGTTTCCCCCACAGTCCAAAGACGTGCTGTACAGGTGAATTGGGTAGCCTAAATTGTCCGTAGTGTATGAGTGTGAATGAGTGTGTATGGATGTTTCCCAGAGATTGGTTGCGGCTGGAAGGGCATCCGCTGCGTAAAAACGTGCTGGATAAGTTGGCGGTTCATTCCGCTGTGGCGACCCCGGATTAATAAAGGGATTAAGCCGAAAAGAAAATGAATGAATGAATAATATAAAACATTCATAAACACCCCGTCATAATGCTGAAATATACTACTTTTTAAATAATTATTAATAAAGCTACAAAATCTGTCATATTTCTAGATTTATTTAACCAGGCTGCAACTGCTTCATTCATCATTAATTCAAAAATTATTTTTAAACCAGGGCTGCGTTATGAAAATGTACTGGGAGAGTAGAGAATTATTATTATTATTATTATTATTTTGAATGACAGTCATTTTAGCAATATTCTTAAATAGGGGGAAAGGCTGCTGCGTCAGTGTGAGATGTGCTGTAAACTGGAGACCGAGCACGAGAAGGTTTTGCCCTTCTACAAGTCATCACTGAGTGAAGAAGAGTTAAGACAGGAGAAAGCCAAAGCCATGGAGTCTTCAGATGAGAAACTCACACAGGTAATGAGCATTAAATCACACTCAGCTGTCCCAAATCCCACTGTAAACTTGCAGTCATTCATCTATTCTAACAAGGAGTGACAATGCCTCCCTGTTTCACTCAGAAATACAGTACATCATGTTGTCTAAATAAAACGGGAGGTCTTCCAATTTGTTGTGTATCAATTATTTTGTCTCATAGTTGAACTTTCTGCTCTTATCCACAGCTAATGCATGATTATTCGCCTCTTGCAAAGTTCTGGCAGCGCTACAACAAGGTTGAGCTGGACTGTTTGTGTGTGAAGCGAGAGAAGCTGCTTCTGCTCCAGGAAAATGAGCGTCTGAGGCTCTTTCTGAAGCAGTACCTGGATGACGTCTCGGTTTCTGATGAGAGTTTTCGGCAGCAGAAGCTTCTGGTGGTGTCGAGTCCTGCTCTTCAGGAGACCGCTGCCACTGACAGACACCAGCAGAAGAGACACGTGGTGCAAGAAGCAGCGTGTATTGTGCAGAAACAGCTTTAGGGAATAAATGTAGAAAAACAATGCAGAAGAGCAGCAGTTAAAATGCTATAGAATTCAGGCTTGGTAATATGTTAAAGGGATAATATAGCTTAAAAATAAAAATTATATCAGCAATTACATACCCTTCACTTGTTCCAAACCTGTTTGTTTGTTTTTTTGTACAGTTGAACACAAAAGAAGATACTTTGAAGAATGTTGGAAACCTTTAACCACTGACTTTCATGTTTTCCTACTATGGATGTCAGTGGTTACAGGTTTCCAACACTCTTCAAAATATCTCTGTGTATCTTGTGTGTGTGTGTCTTCAACAGAACAAAAACAACATTCAAATTGGCTTGGAACAAGTCAAGGGTGATTAAATGATGCAGATTTTTTTTATTTTTAGGTGAACTTACCATTTAACTATATATTTATATTAAATTTAAGATTTTTACAGACATATTTTACTCGCGTCTAAGTTTAATGACCTCAAGGAGGTGCCAAATCATTGAAGATGTTTGAAATTGAACAAGTCTGTAAAAATAGGATGTTATTTAGTTTTTCTCAGTGGCTTTGGTGCATTTCTCACAACACTATTTACATTTGCACAACAGGTAATGCATTTCTCAAAACAATTAGTACAAACTGCAAAACCTAGTTGATAACCTGCAAAAGCGTGTCACTTGCTCAAAATGGAGAGCTCATTCCTCAAAAGCAAGTGTTGATGTTAATGAAAGTGTCAGTGTCATCAAAATGAAAAGTCCTGACACCATTGTTTTTGAACAAGATAGTCAAATGGCTTGTCATGTTTTCATTATGACTGTTTACTCTGTACATCTTTTCCAATGCAAAATTTTTGTGACACTTCCTGAAATTGCTCAAGACAGAACTGTATACTATTTGCACAGCCATTTGAAAACTATTGTAAAGTTAGACATCACTGCATTTAGTGTGGTATCTGAGTACAAGACACTGAATATGTTTCACATTTTTACTGCATTTGCTCTTTGCAAATCTAATTTATTCACAGCATTGTGCAAAAGAATAAATACACCCTTATTTACAACAAACATAAACTTCCTTTGGGTAGATCTGTGCACAGCTGTAAACAATATTGCAGTACATATTGGAACTCAACCTACAACATACACAGGTCTGTAAATCATTCACGAAATTGTTCAATTTAGAAGACATTTTCAGAAAAAAAAGATAAAAATTATGGTTATAATATTTGCTAGACAGATTTTGACAACTAGTTCAACATTTTTGTATGTAATGACTCCAGTAATTAAATGAGCACTACTAGTTTTATATGGAATGACTATTCAGCATTCACAAATGTAGTTAATTTTGTCTGACATGACATAAGCAAATGATAATGTTATAAAACAGCAGAGAGTTGTATGAAAGGAATTGATGCATGTTTAAAAGCATTCGCCGTTTGTTTGAAGGAATGAGAAACTGCTACTATGACGTGCACAAATGACTTAATTATTTTGAGAAATGCATTAACTGTTGTGCAAATGTAAACAGTGTTGTGAGAAATCCACCAAAGCGACTGAGAAAAACTGTCAAATGTTTGCTAACGTTTTCAAACGTTGCTAGCATTTTAGCACACATTTTAGTTGCTTTAACATGTTTCATACTGCTATCATGAATCATAATGTTTAAAAAGGTAAACAAGATTCCTACAGATTAAAAAAAAAAGTGTTTTGTGGCTTTCTGAAGGGAATAAAATAACGTGAGAAACAGTTCCTCGATACAAAAACACAAAACAAAAACACATGAACCACAACAGCTGTATTTTTTGACGCAGCAGTGCATGCTGGGAAAACAAAAACTACGATACTGCTTAAGTGGACAGTGGTGTCTTTCCAAACTGCTAAAGATGATATGATAAAGATTTGCTGACTCTTGAAGAACTCTTAACTATTGACCTTTAACCGCTCTCATCTGCTGCTGATGAAAGTCAGTCAGAATTACGCTGGGAGAAACTGTTTGTCAGTGAGTGCTGAGCTTACTTATTTTCATGACTGAAGTCCTTTCACCTGAATTACTTACGATTATCTTAGTTATTGTAAACTTTCTAATAACAAAGAACTGTTTTGCTTTCGAGGTAAACATTGATATCTGCGTTCATTTGTTGAGAATGATGCAATGTAGGCTATTTACTGAAATGGCATTTGATTGTCAAATGTTCAGCAAGTATACATTAAATTGATCAAAACTGAAAAACTTCTGTTGTTAAGAATAATTATATTCATTTTTTATACATTCTAATCAAATAATATTTCTTTAATTGAACAAAAGATGCATTATGATAACCACAAAATTATGTAGCCAGCACTGTTCGTTCATTTATTTTCCTTCGACTTAGTCCCCTGTTTATCAAGAGTCTCCGCAGCAGAATGAACCGCCAACAGGGGCTGCACGATATTGGAAAAATCTGACATTGCGACATTTTGGTTTTCTGCAATAAATATTGCGATCGCTTTGTTAGACCTAAGAAGAATTTTTGGTCACTCTTGAGTTTATGTTCAGTTCTCGTTCTTAGCAAACCATTTAGATTTTTGCTTCAATAAACTGCTAATTTGCTCATTAATAGTTATTAAGGTAGTTTAGGTATTGGGTAGGATTAGGGATGTAGAAAAAGTTCATACAGAACATGTGCTTTATAAGTACTAATAAGCAGCCAATATCTTAATAACATTCATGCTAATAAGTGGGCCATACAAAATCTTGCGGACATTATTTGCTATTTCTGCGCAGATATTTTTTTTTAAATCTGCAGATTTATGTGGGGTTTTTTTTGGGGGGGGGGGGGGGGGGGGGGGGGGGGGGGGGGGGGGTGGAGTATCATTACTAAAACTTAATATGTGAAATAAAAAATAATACCTTTTTAATTTTTATTTAACATTTACAATGCAAATCCAATTAGATCCACTTTATTTGGTAAACAAAGCAAGTCTCTCATATAATATATCTACCAAAAGACAGAAAATATTACTTCACACACTGAACTGTAAATAAATCATATGCATATTAGTCAATAATATTACTGAAATTCATTTAAAAACTGAATAAATATAAATTTACACACATTTACACAAGTAAATAAACAGAATCAATGATGGGCTAAAAATCTGCGGAATTCTGCATGCACAGATTCCGTGTGGGCCTACTAATAAGCACTTAATAGTCAGAATGTATTAATTTTGATTGATTGTTATGATTCTTTAGGGGAGTGAATCATGTTAACATGTTATAAACAAACTACAAGCATAGATAAATGCAACAAAGCAAAGATAAAAGTGAAGTAAACAGTACATGCTTTATGGTTTTGTATATGTAAATGTAAAAATAACCCTGCAAAGTCAACTTAACATTGCATATCATTGCGATGTGACTATTGCGGATGCACACATTGCGATATCGATGCTGAAACGATATATTGTGTAGCCCTACGCCTAACCAGCACTGTATTTAATATTAATAATAATAATAATAAATCTCTCTAGTCAGCAATCATGATACCATAGTATCAGAAGAATAATTGGACATCATGTGAGCCATGCAAATTTCTTTGCACCACAGGAATAAATGACACTGTTTTTACTCTTTTTAATCAAATAAATGCAGCCTTGATGAGCTGAAGAGACTTATTTAAAACAAATATGAATATGTCTTATTGCCCTCAGACTTTTAAAGGATATTATATATTGAACTGAAACAGGTAACAAAGATGTGAGAGGCAGAATGTTTTCAGGCTATGCAAAAAAAATCATCTGAATAAATGACAAAAAGCACAGAATTATACATACCCTCAAACTATTTTTGGTAAAAATAAAATATAAATAGTGTAATACTTCTTCTGGGTCCACAATACATCCCAGTTTTTATATGTCGTAATATCTCACAAATGTCACAAGAAAAAAAAAATAGCACCAAAAATATTTTTTATTTAAATAGTTTATTCTGTTTGGCTTTGATCTCATTTCTTCTTGCTCTTCTTGTCTTTGCTCTTCTTCTTGGCTTGAGGTTGTGCGTGTGCTTTGTTGTAGAGGTAGAGACCCACTAAACCCAGTAAAGTGGGCACCAGCGCCAGGCACAGAAGAGGCAAGATGTCATTGATGAGCTTCTGCCACGGCGTCTGCTGGGACAGAGAGATCACCTCCACCTCGAACTCCAGCGTACTGTCACCTGTGAGGAGAGACGGGAGAAAAAAAGATTCAGAATGGCATTGAAAAAATCACCACTCTCCACATTAACCAGGAAAGAAAAAAAGGTTGGTGGAGAAGCAATTAAATCTCAGAAATGGTTCAATTTCACAAACAATTACACAGAAGCAGTAAGTAACACGCTGAAATGTTTTATTATTGTCAGTAATAATTGAATATTGCCAATAATTTATTCTGAAGCTGCTTTGTTTGTTGTTGGGATGACAAAGTGTTTACTGTTTAATGTCCTATGGAAAGCTATTTAGTGTTACAAGTAACTAGTTACTGTAATTAATTACTTTTCCACAAGAAAAAAGTAAGGTAAGGGATTACTTTTCATCTTCGGGTAATTTAATTACAGTGACTTATAACTGAACTCAAACTTACTATAACGTATTTAAACATATACATGTTTAAATACTATAGATAAATCAATTAAGAGAAGCTGAGTAATTAATTTATCAAGTAGACTGAACATTTGCAATGAAATGAGTCAGAAATGTATGTCAATATGTGTTATGAATGAAATACACTCTCCGGCCACTTTATTAGGTACACCTGTCTAACTGCTCGTTAACGCAAATTTGTAATCAGCCAATCCTATGGGAGCAACTCAATGCATTTAGGCAAGTAGACATGATCAAGACGATCTGCTGCAGTTCAAACTGAGCATCAGAATGGGGAAGAAAGGTGATTTATGTAACTTTGAACGTGGCATGGTTGTTGGTGCCAGATGGGCTGGTCTGAGTATTTCAGAAACTGCTGATCTACTAGGATTTTCATGCACAATCATCTCTAGGGTTTACAGAGAATGGTCTGAAAAAGAGAAAATATCCAGTAAGTGGCAGTTCTGTGGGCGTAAATGCCTTGTTGATGCCAGAGGAGAGAGGAGAATGGCCAGTTACAACTGAGGTCTGCAGATGAGCATCTCTTAATGCGCAACACTTCAAACCTTGAGGCGGAAGACCACACCAGATGCCAATCGTATCAGCTAAGAACAGGAAACTGAGGCTACAATTCATACAGGCTCACCAAAATTGCACAATAGAAGATTGGAAAGACGTTGCCTGGTCTGATGAGTCTCGATTTCTGCTGTGACATTCTGATGGTAGGGTCAGAATTTGTCATCAACAACATGAAAGCATGTATCCTTCTTGCCTTGTATCAATGGTTCAGGCTGGTGGTGTAAGGGTGTGGGGGATATTTTCTTGGCACACTTTGGGCCCATTAGGACCAACCCCACAGCCTACCCGAGTATTGCTGCTGACCATGTCCATCCCTTTATAACCACAGTGTACTCATCTTCTGATGGCTACTTACAGCAGGATAATATGCCATGTCATAAAGCACAAATTATCTCAGACTGGTCTCTTGAACATGACAATGAGTACACTGTACTCAAATGGCCACCACAGTCAGCAGATCTCAATCCAATAGAGCACTTTGGGATGTGGTGGAACAGGAGATTTGCATCATGGATGTGCAGCGGACAAATCTGCAGCAACTGCCTGATGCTATCATGTCAATAAGGACCAAAATCTCTGAGGAATATTTCCAGTACCTTGTTGAATATATGCCGCAGATTAAGGCAGTTCTGAAAAATCCATACAAAGTGGTGTTTTTAATTAGCAAACAATACAAATATTACAAAGATAAACATTAGCTGATCAGCTTAAGTTAAGGCTTGATAATCAGGCACTTTCGCTCCTGTTGGTGTTGTCAATATGGCAACTTGCATGTGCAGCAAGTCGGGGGCTTGGCCAGGTGAATAAAAACACTCTGGTATTTTGAATTTGGCCTGCAATACCTAGGTTTAACCCCTAGGTGTCAATCTTACACACTGCACCTTTTAGGTCATGTCTATTGTATCAGATCTTGACTTTATTAGTTTACAGACTTTTTCGACACATGCAAAACAGCTGTAGTGTGACACACTATATTCACTGTTTAAAGCTGTTTTTACTAAAGCTTGTTGATATGGTACCTGGAATTGTTGGAGGGTATCCTCTTTTTCCATAGGCTAGATGAGCCGGAATCATGGCCTTGATTTTTTGTCTGTGGAAAATCAAAGAGAGAAAAGACTGAAATAGGCCTTCAGCTGGGTGATTCAAAAGACCTTTTCTTGGAGTGGTCTTCAACATGGAATTCACTCGCTTTACTTTCGCCATCTCTGCCCACACGCACTGCCAACACTGTACATTCCACAGCGAAAAAAACAGTCGTTGACTTCTACTTACCCTTCACACACTCCAACCAGGGCTTGCTCCAGGCCTGTCAAATAAAAAATAAAAGGTTTGAAGATTTGTGCAACTGCAGAAACAGCACATAATTGGTATGTGGTTTTAGAAAAGAAAACACAACTCAAAAAGCAGTGCTTAGTCATCAACCATCTTTCTTAGATTCGAAACTGCATTATAGTTACTACTGTGAATAAAATTATAGTTAAAAAAATAACATCTGTATGATTTATTCAAGTTAAAATATCTAATGAACATAAAAATCCAAAACTTTTGGCAAAAAATAGATTATTGTACAATAAAAACATCTTATATAATCCAGTCTGCAAAAAAACGAATGAAATGAGCCACTTTATTATCTAATATTGTGTCTAAACATCAGAATTTAGTCCATTGTTTACTTAATCTTACTGCATATATGTTTACAATCAATGCGCAATTACATGCTGGATTTTCAGAAACACTTTGTCTAAATTACACTACACTACCTGAAAAAAATCTTGTTGCCTATTCAAGTTTTAGTTGATCATTTGGTATCAGAAGTGGCTTATATGAAAGGCAAAGGCCTCTAGATTATGCTTATTTTACCTAAATAAAATATCATGCTTTTTTGATTTTTAATTATTTCATTAGGACAGTAAGGTCTGACTTTGCTCAGATAAAAGTCTTGTCACTTAACAGAAATATTTTACAGTATAGGATATAACGTCATGGTGCAGTGGAAAAAGAATTAATATTGTAAATGACTCCCATTAGCTTGGAGGACTGCAGGACTCCCAGAGTTGATCAAGATTCTTTGGATTCATCTTCAACGGCCCTCCTCCTTTATCTTACCCCAGACATGCTCAATAATGTTCATGTCTGGTGACTGGGCTGGCCAATCCTTGAGCACCTTGACTTTCTATGTTTTCTGGAACTTTGATATGGAGGCTGAAGTACGAGAAGGAGCGCTATCCTGCTGAAGAATTTGCCCTCTCCTGTGGTTTGTATTGTAATGGGCAGCACAAATGTCTTGATACCTCAGGCTGTTGATGTTGCCATCCACTCTGCAGATCTCTTGCACGCCCCCATACTGAATGTAACCCCAAACCATGATATTTCCTTCAGCAAACTTGATTTCTGTGAGAATCTTGGGTCCATGCAGGTTCCAATAGGTCTTCTGCAGTATTTGTGATGATTGGGATGCAGTTCAACAGAGGATTCATCAGAAAAATCTCCCCTCTGCCACTTTTCCAAATGATCAACTAGAAGTCAAGTTATTATTTGTTGCTCTCAGAACAGGAATCGACGACAAGACTTTTGTCAGGTAGTGTATAACAAACAGTAATCCGACTAGTGGGCCAACTATTCAGTGTATTTCAGTGAAGGGTTCAACACGACTCAGAAAGTGGCCTATTCTAAACACTTATGTTTTTAACAATAAAAATACAAAGGTGTACTATTTTTTAAAGGGGTCATATTATGCTTTTCACTTTTTGAATGTGTTCGTCAGTGTGCAGTGTATGTTTGGGCATAAAAATATATAAAAGGTTACAAATCGCAAGTCCAGTCCAATGAAAGATACTAAAAGACTACTAGTACTCATTGAAAATTTCACTTTGTGAGTGGTTCTTTTAAAGAGATTGTTGCTGTTGCTACTAAATCATATTGACAGGAACAGAAATGAACCGATTCAGATCGATTGAGAAAACATGCAATAGGCTACAATAAAAGGCGCAAATTCTACACAGTTTTGCAACCTTAAAGGTCTCCACAGACTATTCAAATAAAATAGTCTGGTGCAGTGTTTCCCAACCCTGTTCCTTAAGGCACACCTACAGTACACATTTTCAAGCTCTCCCTAATCCAACACACCTGAATCAACTCACCAGAACATTAGAAGAGACTCCAAAACCTGAAGTGAAAGGGTGAGATAAGGGAGACATCCAAAATATGTTCTGTTGGTGTGCCTCCGGGAAAAGGGTTGGGAAACACCGGTCTGGTGTTGCACAAATGTGTGAGCATTTTAATGACTTTTCCCACATGCAACATTATCTATTGTAGACAAACCATTAAATGACGATACTACCGTTTACAAACTACAGTGGCACCGCCAGTCTTTTGGAGCTATGGTATCGCGATACTACCATAGTACCGGTAAACTGTGCAACCCTATACTGTACATAACCTAGCTGTATATAACCTGAAAATGATAAGTTCAGGAACGTGTGCTCTTGTGTTTCTGTTATGTTGTTTTTAGGTTCCACAGCCTCATACCTGTGATGACAGACCTCTTGCCCAATTCTACAACCAGAGGCTCACGAGACAGAGATGTGTCTATCACCTTCCCGTCCATTAATCGACCCTGCACAAAACAGTTTTACAAGTAAGATGCATTCATTATGTGTAGATGCTGCAAGCTTTATAAATACCTGTAGACATAGACTAAATAAATAAACTATCGAATAAAGAGTGACAGCTGGAGTTGTGAATTCACTTGTAAAAGCTTTGGACAGACATGGTGTAATAATTGAACCACATCAGCAAAAATTAAGACAAGGATGTACTATAGATTAATAATCGATCACCTTAAAATAACAAATTACCACAGCATTAGGTTTTACAGTGAATAAGGCAGATATTAAAAATAGGAAAACACGTTATAAGTGTTTTCTGTTATAGCTTTATTCATTCATTCACTTTCCTTCAGCTAAGTTCCTTTATTCATTATGGGTCGCCACAACGGATTGAACCGCCAACTTATCCAGCATATGTTTTACACAGCGGGCACCCTTCCAGCTGCAACCCAATACTGGGAAACACCCATACACTCTCATTCTCTCCAACACACACACAAATACTCATACACTATAGCCAATTTAGTTTATTCAATTCACCTATAGTGCATGTCTTTAGAAACCCAGAGGAAACCCACGTGAACACAGAGAACGTGCAAACTCCACACAGAAATGCCAACTGACCTAGCCGGGACTCGAACCACCGACCTTCTTGCTGTGAAGTGACAGTGCTAACCACTGAGCCGTCCTTATTTTTAACTGTATTAAACTATATAAATTGTTACATACATTTTGACATTTTTCCATTAATGCTTGTTAATGCATTTACTAACATGAACTAAACATGTACTTCTACAGCGTTTATTAATTATAAATCAATATTTACTAATGCATTATTAAAATCCAAACTTGTGCTTAGTTAATGCACAGTGAGTTAACAAGAACTAAAATTGAACAACCTTATTTTCTTTAACTAACATTAATAACTAAAGGAGCATATTGTAAAGTGTTAACATGTTCGTTCATTTTCCTTCGGCTTAGTCACTTTATTATTCTGGGGACGCCACAGTGGAATGAACCACCAACTTATCCAGCATATGTTTTACACAGCTGATGCGCTTCCAATTACAACCCAGTACTGGGAAATCTCTTTTATTTAATGAATGTTTAATTGTTTTTATTTAAAGGGGTAGTTCACCCAAAACTGAAATCTCTGTCTTCATTTACTCGTTTCAAACTGGTTTGAGTTTCTTTTTAATAATGAACACATAGAAGTTATTTTAAAAAATGTTGGAAAACAGTAACCATTGCCTCTTTATTTGTCTTTCTTACACATGGAAGTCAATGATTACAGGTTTCAAACATTTTTCCAAATATTTCTTTTGTGTTACGAAAAAAGGAAACTCCTAAAAGTTTGGATTAAAAGTGAATCTTCATTTTTTTTTCATAATATTTTTATTTTTCATTTTCAGTTTGTACACATTGAAATACAACATTTTTCAAACATTTTTTCCAACAATAACCTTGTTGCATTTACAAATTATACAAAAAAATAAGGATATATATATATATATATATATATATATATATATATATATATATATATATATATATATATATATATATATATATATATATATATATATATATATTTTTTTTTTTTTTTTAATATATATTAAAAACAAACGAACAAACAAACAAACAAAAATAAATAAAAGTAAAACTGCTCCTCTTTTGTTGTTAATGATAATCTATTCAAACATGACAATTATAATCATAATGAGTACTAAGTACAACAAACATATATTGAAGAATGTATCAATACTGAACTATAAAGCTGGAACTGCATTGTCTGCAAAAAATTATTTATCAACTTCTTCCTCTGTTATATCCACTTCTTTGATATAACTAATGAAAGGACTCCTATTGTTTTCAAATACATGCTGTTTAGCTTTTAGTATATAAGTAATTTTTTCTAATGGTAGACTTGACAACATTTGTCTTATCCATTGAGTAGCATTTGGTCTTTGCATCTTTGTCCATAGCAAAGCTACACATCGTTTGGCATAAAGCAAGCTGAGGTCTATAAATACTTGTTCGCTTCTTCTATAATTCGAGTCCTCTGTATATAAGCCCAACAAAAAAAGCTTTGGGTCAAGGAGGATTTGTTTTGAAATAATTTTTTCACTTATGACTCTCACCTCTTCCCAAAATAATTTAATATTTGTGCACTGCCAAATACAGTGAAACAAGGTTCCTCTAGCTTCCAAACATTTTGTACAAATATCTGGTATGTTTTTATTATATTTATTTAATTGTACTGGTGTTACATATGTCCGCATTATCCATTTATATTGTATGAATCTTCATTTTTGTGTGAACAATCCCATCATTTTAAGGACAAGATTATTTTGTTTTAAGGACTATTTTTTATGCTTTTATATATATATTTGTATAATACATGTATTATTTATTTGTTTAAATGGCACGTGACATTTAACATATTAAAAGTACTAATGAAAACAACTGGTCTGTGTGAAGTATGCATATTCTCCCCGAGCAGCTGGAAAGGCATCCGCTGTATAAAACATATGCTGGATAAGTTGGCGGTTCATTTTTCTGTGGTGACCCCAGATTAATAAAGGGACTAAGCCGAAAATAAAATGAATGAATGAAAGTTGGCGATTCATTCTGCTGTGGCGACCCCTGATGAATAAAAGGACTAAGCTAAAGGAAAATGAATGAAAACAACTGGGCAATCTTTTCACAAACTCTATTTGTAAAAAATATATACTTTTAAAAAGAATATTGTATTTACTAACCTATTTACGGAAAGATTAACCAAAGAAACTCGCTCTCCCCAATTACCGTCGCTCGCGCAGAGCAGCGGGAGCGCGCACACGCCTCTGACGCGCGTTTTCTCGAGTCCGAACAGCCGCTGACTCAAATGCTGACGTGTTGCTCCTCCTCCACAAAATTTGATTTCGCTTAAACTGAAATACTATGTCAAATAGCGGCATTATGAAACAAGAACGCGTTTTCATTACGAACTTCTGCTCTGTTTGGATTTGAGAGGAACATTTTAAGCGTGTTGGCGTTTTCCATGTTACATGCTGCACCACAACTGTATTTTCTGTCAGATATGGCGAGTCCAGATGTCAGCTTGACTCTGCCACATCACTGGACGGCTTCATGTGCAAATAACCCCGCCAGAGTCCATTTTTACATGCTTTTATGTTATAATAACAAGGGATTTCGTTGGAGGTTTCCTTGTTTTACAACATAATAGGTTTTAATGGTGCAATGCGCTGTATTTATTACCGTGTAGTGGATTTGAAGCGTGTCTCCCATCTCGGATGTAATCGTGCACGTCTCCGGCATCACCTAAAACACACACATATTAGTGGGAAATGTTACAGAATGCACAACCTGACTAAATTGAAATGCAAAGAATGGCAAACAGATGCAAATTGTGATGGGATGTTTTAGCGTCAAAAGCACGTATGCAGTGAGCCGCTACGTGGACTCTTGTAGTAACAGTCATTCATAAAAAACTTGCTCCAACTCACCAATGTCTCCACAACCAACTGTTCGATCACGCTTTCTTTGCTCTCTTCGTCCTCAGCAGCAACAAATGCAAAAACAGCGAGGAAAACCAAGGCGATCCCCGTCCGAGTTGCCATCGTGTCTCACGTTAAGAGAAAAGCAGCTGTAAGAGAAACCACAGAGAGGATAAAAGCTAAACTCACTTCCGTCACCCGAGTCTCGCTTCTGCAGCCCCGCAGCGCTGAGGGACGCAATAAATACTCAGACTGGAGAATCAGCCGAGGCGAGATGCCAGTTAAAGCTGATGTGTTATTAAACGCAAGAGATAACGGAGGGGTTACGCGACCCTCGACCACTGGACTATACCTGGGTCACTGGAATCCCCGCCTCATAATCCGCCAGCATCCCAGAAGTCTCTCCATACACACGGCTGCAGCTGTTAGAGAACTTCCCCGATAGAGGGCGCAGTGTCCTGCTGTATGGCAATTTGTTTTAGCATTTAACATAATCAATGTACTCACTAAATGTACTAGTGTGCAATGATAATTGGGGTGTCGACTTTAATGTGCATCCGTATTGAACCAAATATACAATTGAAGTCAAAATTATTAGCCCTGTTGTGATGTTTTTATTCTTTTAAAAGTTTAATTTTTATCATTTAAACAACACATTTTTTTAAACATAATAGATTTAATAACTAATTTCTAATAACTAATTTTATATTTGCCATGGTCACAGTGCATAATATTTAACTAGTTATTTTGCAGGATACAATATTCAGCTTAATGTGCAATTTATAGGCTTAACTAAGTTAATTAGTATGGAGGACGAAACTTGCCAAAACCATAAATAAATATGCAAATATATAAATAAAAAATTAATTAATAAACTAGTAAATAAATCCATAAATTCTTGCAAGAATCAAACATTAAATAAATATGCAAATATAAAATTAATTAATAAACTAGTAAATAAATCCATAAATTCTTGCATAAATCAAACATTAAATAAATAGGCAAATATATAAATTCTTGCAAGTATATGCAAATATATACATTCTTGCAAGAATCAAACATTAAATAAATATGCAAATATATAAATTAATTAATAAACTAGTAAATAAATCCATAAATTCTTGCATAAACCAAACATTAAATAAATATGCAAATAAATAAATAAATGTGTATAAAAACTCCACAAATTCCTGCATAAATAAATAGATAAATAATTTATAGTGTGGGCAGGCAAATAATTAAATAAATTGCATGAGGGGAATAAGAAAATGCTAAACTGAAAATATATATTTTTTCCCCCTTTTCAAACATTTAATAAAATAAACTTTTAGTTTAGTATTTTCTTATTTCGTGTAATTTATTTAATTGTTAGCCTGCCCGCACTATTAATTATTTATATATTTATTTATGCCGGAATTTGTGGATTTTTATATACAATTATTTATTTATTTGCCTATTTATTTAATATTTTATTTATGCAGGAATTTATGGAGTTATTTACTCATTTATTTACATATTTCGTATTTATTTATTTATTGTTTTTGCAGTTTTCATCCTCCATAAATTAGGTTAACAAATTAGGTTGATTAGTCAAATAAATCATTGTATAATGCCATGCTATTGACCCTAAAAATGCAAAAAAAAATGCTTTTATTTCAGCTGAACTAAAATAAATAAATCTTTTCCTAGATAAAAAAAAAACTACTTTTGGAAATACCGTGAAAACTTCCTTGGTTCTTGGTAAACATCACTTTCGGTTGGCGCCAATAGCCTAGTGGTTAAGTGCGCCAACATATAGCACCATGGTGCTCACGGTGACCCGAGTTCGATTGCCGACTAGAGGTCCTTTGCCGACCCTTTCCCTCTCTCTGCTCCCAACTATTTCCTGTCAATTCTGTGCACTATTCTATCCATTAAAGGTTAAAAACACCTAAAAAAAAAACAAACAAACAAAAAAAAAACATCACTTATATATTTGAAAGAGAATACAAATGTCACAGGAGGGCGAATAATTCTATTTTCATTCATTCATTCATTCATTCATTTTCTTTTCGGCTTAGTCCCTTTATTAATCTGGGGTCGCCACAGCGGAATGAACCGCCAACTTATCCAGCATTTGTTTTATGCAGCGGATGCCCTTCCAGCTGCAACCCATCTCTGGGAAACACATACACACTTATTCACACACATACACTACGGACAATTCAGCCCAATTCACCTGTAGCGCATGTCTTTGGACTGTGGGGGAAACCGGAGCACCCGGAGGAAACCCACACGAATGCAGGGAGAACATGCAAACTCCACACAGAAACACCAACTGACCCAGCCGAGGCTCGAACCAGCCTCTTGTTGCTGTGAGGCGACAGCACTACCTACTGCGCCACTGCGTCGCCAATTCTATCTTCAACTGTATGTATTAAATTCAATGCATCTCATTTATCTAGTCTATTAAAATACATAACATGAGTCTAATTTGGCTTACTTCTGGGTTTTTATGTAGGTTGAATTGCTTATTTTACAGGAAAATGTGTCTTGAACACTCACACTCTGTCTTAACATGCGATACGACAAGATTCCAGCGACAAGCAATTCTGAAATTAACTATTTGCTGGTGCTTTTTGTCAATAAATGTCTAGTAAGATGCGATATTCGGGTGGTAGGCTAACATTTAACACCGAATAAAGCACATATAAGTGCTTTTGTTCATAAAATGCACATACTAAAGAAGCATTGGTCAATTAAGTACACGTATCACTTAAATATTTTAAAACATTGCATTTTTTCATTTTGCTTTACAAAAATGTATTTGTTATTTGTTTATCTTCCTAAAAGTGATTTTCATATTCTGTTCTTTCATAGACTTTCGTATTCGTATTGTAATATTATTAACTTTTTTGTTTGAATTTTGTCAAAACATAAATGCAGGCTCAAATCAATCTCTGTGTCAACGTCAAAACAAATTGCATCGTTATTGTCACCTTAAAGAGCTGTTTCTGCTTGTTTAACCCCCAAATAACCTATTAAGTCTATTAGTAAGATTTATATTTGTTAGCATTTTGTGTAGTTGTAAGGAGTAACAGAATTCCTCAAGTGTTTCTTTCAGTGTATTACTTACTTGCATATCTGCCCTCCACAACTTTCAGGGTATGGGCCACCAAAGGCTAATCTCTAGAGGTATCTGTCCTGGACCTTTGTTTCTACTTGTTGTAATCCATCCTTGTAGGTCATGTTGCCTGGTGTTTCTTGGACAGCCTCTCTTCCGCTTTTCATGGTGCTTCCATCTGAGAGCCTGTCTGGTGATGCTACTGTAGTTGGTGGTTTGCGTCGGGTGTGCAGGTGTGCTCTTCTCTTCCAGATTTCTGCTTCTATTGGGGGTTGACAGGTCCTTCCCCATAGGTTAATGTTACTGATCTTGTCAGGCCAGCGAATGTGTAGAATCTTTCGGAGACAGGTGTTGATGAATGTCTGGATTCTTCGAGTGGTAGTTTTGGTTATCCTCCAGGTTTCGACCCCATACAGCAATACTGACTTCACAATGGAGTTGAACAGATGGGTGGTCAGTTCTCTCGAAGTCCAGATGTTCTTGAGCTGGATGAAAGCAGTTCTTTCTTTGACGATTATTGCCTTAACGTCTGTATCTGTTCCACCCTGCTGTTCCCTCTGACTTTATTATTATTATTTTTTTATTTCCCATATATATATATATATATATATATATATATATATATATATATATATATATATATATATATATATATATATGCTATTCTGTAATTTCTAATCTGCATAATTTCAAAAAAATCTGTTTATCTAATGTTCAAAGTTCTTACGACCTTATTTTGTTAACTATTCTGACATCAATATATATACATTATAAAAAACTACATTAAAAAAAATAAACATTTCATTGACATGTCATTTATTTCACTACTACTAGGCTACCTGGTCTGGCTGGAGGCAGTCTCAAGATTCAAAAAACCAAGTCTCGCGAGATGTCCCTATCGAATACAGAGCAGTCGGCGCAAACTCTCGTGAGATCTTCTCTCCGCCTCTCCGCTTCCAAAATCGGCTGGTGTCAGCTCGCAAGGTAATCCAGATATATTCATTTGTTGTGAATGCTTTAAAAGGAAACGCTTCCAATTGGTTCTGACTTGTTGAAATATTGAATGTGCGTTTGGTTGAATGTGACAGCGCATTAATATCGCTGTTGAAAATAAGAGTCGACAGGCCTTCCGCGCGGCACGTAACGTTAGCGTCTGTCTGTCTCTCTCCAAATGAATGAAGATCAGTACCACAGAAGATGTGCTGCCGGACGCCTCTTCACACATTATCACCGGCTCTATTCGCTTGGGTTGTGACTGACTTTTTACATAGGTTTGTTATGATCTTGCGTAATATTAATTTCACCCATCTGCTTCGTGCCAAACGCCTCTGTTCGCAGAGAAACCGATCTTTGTATTACAATCTCAAAGGGTCGTAGGCCTGTACGAGCTCTGATAGTGGGGAAAAATGAATAATTTAGATATATGTTCTTGTTTTTAAAGGTCATCATATGTTTATATAGATATAAAGTGCAGATCTGTCTATCGCTTGTGTTTTGCTGCCTCGTGACATCAGTAATGTCGGGTCTCTTCCACGGCTTTCAGAAAACCTTGTTTGTCGAATAATTAAAAAATAAGGAGGTTTTTATAAAACAGAGGGCGACTGATGGAAATGTGTGTGGAAAATCAAATGGGATGTGATTCGTGTGGTTTGCTGGAGACGGTCTGGGCTTCAGTACCATGGACAGCACCGCCGGAGTCAGACCCCCGCCGCGTTTATAAACCTCCGTCAGATCATTAATAATCATAAGCACATTCGCTCACTGCTGTCTCAGTCCACTAATGTCTCTTTAACCACTGCCTATTGACATATTAGTTAAAAAATTATGCTGTATTCTAACTGTTTACACACAGTCGAAATCAAAATTATTAGCCCTCCTGAATTAATAGCCCCCTCTATATTTTATTCCCAATTTCTGTTTAAGGAAAAGATTTTTCAAGACATTTCTAAACATAATAGTTTAATAACTCATTTCTAATAATTGATTTCTTTGCCATGATGGCAGTACATAATATTTTACCTTATATTTTTCAAGATACTAGTATTAATTAGGCACCTTAGGGTAATTAAGCAGGGTACAACGCTAAGCAGTTTTTCTACTGACCCAATTTTTACTTGCCCTGTCAAAATTTTCACTGGCCAGACAAAAAAAGTTATAAATAAGTTGTAAATAATGTATCAAAAATATCGCCTGTGAATCTAGTCTTTAAATATGTAAAAAATGTTGATAAATATATAATGAGCAAAATTCAAAGTGTTTTGCAAATAAAAAGAGCAGTATGGAAAAATTTCATCAGATGATTTAACAGGTTTATTTAGATTGATTAAGGAGATTTTGTAGAGGAGTGAATCTTGAATAATATATAACAAATAAATGACAAACAAAAATAAATAAAGTTTAGTAAAGATAAAAGTGAATTGTAGTTTTCAGGTATTCACTGTTCAGGTACAGATATTGAATAATCAACACTGCAGAGTCTTCATTGTATATTATTTAATCTTTAAAAAATGTTCTTGTGGCCGGATGTTTTAAAATGTGAAATATAGAAATGTTCACACAGTCACAGGCCTTAAAGGACAGTTTACTCAAAGATTAAAATGTACTCACTATTTACTCACACTTGACTTGTTTCAATACTATAGGAGTTATTCAATTAAATTCTTTTGTGTTCATTAAAAAAGAAAAGAAAACTCATAAATGTTTGAAACAAGTGAAGGGTGTAATGAAAATGGGAAGTCATTTCTGGCTGAACTATCTTTAAAAATGCATTCAGATGATAAACTTTCTCTCCATTATGATTAAACTCTATTAAACTATAATCCCAACATTACATATCCTGCGGTGTGACTATTGCGGATGCACACATTGCGATATCGAGGCTGAAACCATATATTGTGCAGCCCTAACTTGAATATAGGGTAGTTGTCTTTACTTTTCTGTCCTTGCTCTGACATTGTTAGTGCTGTGTAAGCATTATCAAAATCAATCTAAACAAATTGTTCTATGATATTCTGTAATAAATCTGAATGTCATTGTTTTGTCTTATTATTTACCATGTATATGTAGACATTACATGAAACATTACGTCATGAAAATGTACTTGAAAGTTCTGGAAAAGTCTTGGAAAACTCATGGAATTTTAGTAGTAAAGATATGTATGAATCCTGAAAACATCACTTAATTTATTTTTCTTTGTCTGCTTCCAAGATGTTAGAAACATACGTTTTCATTTAACGTCATAATTTGATGTTGCCGTCTCTTCGTTGTACTGGTTGTTATCAGGTTGTGGAAGAAAAAAGCATGCTCACAACATCCAAACAGATAAGAGGAACCGAAAAGCAATATGGTGTTTATGACTTCACAGAGAAGGTAGCATTTAAAAACTAATAAGAAAAAATATTATGGGAAATACTGTGAAGGGGCGACGCAGTGGCGCAGTAGGTAGTGCTGTCGCCTCGCAGCAAAAAGGTCGCTGGTTTGAGCCTCGGCTGGGTCAGCTGGCATTTCTGTGTGGAGTTTGCATGTTCTCCCTGCGTTCGCGTGGGTTTCCTCCGGGTGCTCCGGTTTCCCCAACAGTCCAAAGACATGTGGTACAGGTGAATTGGGTAGCCTAAATTGTCCGTAGTGTATGTGTGTGAAGAGTGTATGGGTGTTTCCCAGAGATGGGTTGCAGCTGGAAGGGCATCCGCTGCGTAAAACATGTGCTGGATAAATCGGCGGTTCATTCCTCTGTGGTGACCGCAGATTAATAAAGGGACTGAAAATGAATGAATTAATCAAATACTGTGAAAAATTCACTGTTAATGCTTTGTTAAACATCATTGCGGAAATATTTGAAAAAGAAGAAAAAAATCAGCAGGAGGGCAAATAGTTTTAACTTCAACTGTCCATGCTTCTTCATATTACAAAATATCTGCATGTATTTACGTTTAGGTTTTGTAGTTTCGTATATAATTGCGTATATAATTGTGAAACTACTCCTTAACCAACAATTAAACATAATCACATCAATTGTTTAAAGGGATGGTTCATCCAAAACTGAAAATTCAGTCATCATTTACTTACATTTCAATGATCACAAA
>NC_079440.1:9671485-9901485 GCF_903798145.1 Danio aesculapii
CAAAGCCAGAAACAATGAACAAGGTCTCCTTCCTCAGTTTTACATTTCAGACACATTGGTGACAACTCCTTTTGAAACTTGTGCCTCCGTGAGGGAGAGATGTGAGCTCTATGTAGAATTTTCAGTTGCATTGCTTTTACTCTGTTACATACACTTAGGGACGTTGCATTTTTCCAAGCTTCCTCCCATTGATCATCTGTTATTTGTATATCAAGGGTCCTTTCCCAAGTCTCTTTCAAGGAGTCCGTATTTAAAGAGCCACAATCCTTAAGGACTTTGTAGAAACAGCTTGTTGAATTGTCCATGTATGAAAAAAGTTGTCTTTCCACAACTGAAATGTCCTGGTTTACGAGTATTGTAGTGTCTTTTTTCACAAAGTCTCTTAATTGCAAGTAGCGAAAAAAATCTTGTCGCGGAATATTATATTTATTGGTCAGTTGGTCAAAACACATTAAAATATTTCCATCAAACAAGTCATGTAATGTAGTGAGACCTTTCAGTGACCAGACTTTGAATTGTGGGTCTTCAGTTCCTGGCAGAAAATCTAAATTATCACAGATGGGGGTAAAAGTTGAGGTGAGTTGAGATCTTCCTTCCAAACGTTTTATAAATTGCCATGCTTTGATAGTACAAATCGTAATGGGATTATTGCAGGAAAGTTTCACTAATTTAAGCTTTTTTAAAAAAAGCAAATTTCTGAGAGGGATTTTACAGAGTGAACTTTCAATGTCAAACCAAACTGCACTGGGTCCTTTATGTATCCAATCAGAAATACAGTGCAAATGTACGCTTAATTGATATTTTCGAATATCTGGAAGGTCAAGTCCGCCTGCCGAAGATGAAAGCATTAAAGTTGAAATTTTGATACGTGCTCTTTTGTTTGCCCAAATAAAAGAACTGAACCAGCCATTCAGTTTCTTAATGGTTTTGTGTGTAAAATTTATCGGAATCATTTGAATAGGGTAGAGTAGTCGCGGTAGAATATTCATCTTTAAAAGGGAGATCCGACCCATCCAAGAAATAGGGAGAATGTTCCATCTTTCTAAGTCCATTCGAATGCGTTCAAAAAGTGGAATAAAATTGGCTTTATACATTTGTTCATAGGAGGGGGTGACATTGATGCCCAAATATGTTAAACCTTCTGGGGCCCACCCAAATGGAAATGATGGTAGTGTTTGGGGTATTTGTTGTAAACTTCCTATAGGCATTGCCACTGATTTATGGTAGTTGATTTTATAACCAGAAAAAACTGCAAACCTGTCAATCGTGTCTAAGAGATTTGGGGTAGATGTTTCAGGATTTACCATAAATATAAGAATATCATCGGCGTATAAAGCAATCTTGTGTGGTTTGTTTGCTACCATAAAACCATTAATTTTATTATTTTCCCGTATTGCTTCTGCTAACGGCTCAATTATTAAGGCAAACAGAAGCGGTGAGAGAGGGCAACCTTGCCTTGTTCCTTTCTCAATTTTGAACATAGAGGATCTACATCCATTAGTGAGTACGGCACTAAATGGCTCATTATACAATATTTGTACCCACTTAATAAATTGTTCACCAAGACCAAATTTATGTAACGTATGGAATAAAAAGGGCCATTCGATGCGGTCGAACGCCTTTTCCGCATCTAATGAGATTACAAGACCTTCTATGGATTGTTGTTTAGCAAGTTGAATCACATTCAAAAGACGTCGCATGTTATTTACAGAGTTACGGCCTACAATAAAGCCTGTTTGGTCATCCTTTACTAATATAGGAAGAAAGCCTTCCAGGCGGGTGGCCAAAATTTTTGAAAGGATTTTGAGATCTACATTTAGCAGAGATATAGGGCGATATGACGAACAGTACTCTGGTTGTTTTCCTTTTTTCAAAATTAGGGATATATTTGCCTCTCTCAATGACTGTGGTAGGCGGCCTTTTCTAAAAGAGTCATTAAACATATTTAATAATGGATCCACTAATAAGTCCTTGAATTCCTTATAGAATTCACAACTAAGTCCATCTGGACCAGGTGCTTTCCCAGATTGTAAACTCTTTATTGCTGCTAGAACCTCATTTTTAGATATACACTGTAAAAAGTAAAGGTGCTTCAAGTACTCTGTTGAGTACTCAAGGAACTTCAACATGTATTTTAAGTGCCTCAAAGCTCTTTCTCTCAAAAAGGGGTTCCTTGAGGAACCACTGACAGTCTTTGCAGTGCTTGCAGGACCCTTTTGCAGTAACTGGGATCCTACAAGCACTTTTTTGTCAATACTGAGGTTCTGGAGTCACTGTTTCCTTACACTAAGACCTCGAAGCACTTTGAAAGTTATTGGAGGAACTCAATTTTCAAAAAAGAGTTACTGAAAGATCTATGAACTTATATAATGGTTCCTGGTGGATCTCTCCTCTAAAAGCTAGCACTTAAAGGAACCAAAAGATTTTTTTTGTTATAATTAAATAGACAATTGTGGAGACCAGAAAATGAGATGGATGTTAATTTACTTAATATTTACTTAGTTATTTGTGCTTTTAGAATGATATGAAATTTGGTGTTTTTTTTTTTTTTTTGTGTGGCACTCACTGTGAACACATAAGAATATCATTGATAAGAGTCTAAATGTTGACTTGATTGCAGTTAGGAGACTGACTGGGAAATTGTGAAAAAATGTGAAAATGTAAAAGTAATTTTGGAGAATAAAATACAAATGAGCCACAACAGAGGAAAAAAAGAGACAAAAACATGCACAGGCTTGTACAATTATGAAAATGATAATTATTATAGGGGGCTAATTAAATTTTCTGTCAATTTGTCTGTCATTTAAAACAATAATAATAACAACAACAACTTCTGCAATAATAATATTAACAATAATAATAATAAATATTAAGCTATTATTATTGTTGTTATTTTTATAAAAATAGAACTATTATAGCACAGTTCTTCAAAAATCCACTCATGAAAAATATTTAAGATATAACTAAACTTAAGTATATAGGCTGTGGGCTCTGGGTTATTAATAAAAAGTATTCCTCCAGTTTGTTTTGATAAACCAACAAAGATAACTTGCTAATGAATGCAGTATTTTGTACATTTTTATTTTTCTGAATTAAATGTTTTTTTTTTCATCTGTTTCTTGGATTAATGGAATGGAATTAATTGTGTTGCCAAAATAAATAAATAAAAATTAACCGGAACTAACAAAATAATATAAACATGACGCGGACGCGCATCATCGTGCACGCGCAGGTCGCAGGAGCGTTTTCAAATAGCGAGTTGTAACGGCTCCTTTCCTCCATTTCATGACGGCTGTCATCTCTAACACACGGAAGGTGAGTAAGTTGGCAAAATAAATATACAAATTAGATACGATTTGCACACAAATATCTAAACTTACACGCATCATTATGTCGTGTAACCTGTTTTAGGAACGTCTCGCGAAGCGATTGCTGTTGTATAAGATTGGGTAAACATTATTATTTTGCGATAATAACAATCGGCTGGATATACATAATCACTCAAATTACACGTCTACCTCACACAAATATAAATAATTTGATGTAAAATATTGATTTATGTCGAAATATTTTATTGTCATTGAACACGAAGCTTCCATGAAAGCCATTGCAAGCGACCGTTAATTTCAAATTAAACAGATAACGTTATACATTCGTACTTATTAGACGGCTTTACCCACAAATATATTTATTTATTTATTGTCTTCCCTTACATAAACAGTGTGTAGCAAGTGTCTTGAGCAGGGCTGCGTATATTATTTTCTAGCCGCGATGCTATCTAATATTCTTTCCTTTTATTGTTTGTGAGTAATATTACGCATTTGTTATTATTTGCGTTTCTTAAACAGTTACCTGTGTGACAAATTGTGTCTAAGTTATGTACTTCAATATATTTTTTATTCATTCACACAAATAATGTACATAAAGCCTGCCTTTTTCCTTCTCAGAACATCCACATAAACCCTGAAATTGTTCAGTATTCTCTCTCAAACAGCCGTTTGAGTCACCTCAAATGTAAGTATTTTTTTAAGTAACTAACTGAATTGGAAATAAATGTAAAAATACTTCATTTAACAAACAATATTTGATAATCATTATCCAGCTGGGTAACACTGAACTAATGACATTAAACTTTTAACCTTTTAAGTGTTTAAAATCACTCACTTATTTTCTCATTTGCTTGTTTCTGATGTATTCATATTAGGTGTAAATCATTGTGACAGATATAGACTAGAAATTTAAAGTTTGCTGTATCAAATCCAGGTAGCAGAGGGCCAGGTTAAAACGGTCCGATGCACTTCACTTGCAATGCAGATCATCATTTCTGGACAGCTTTCTACTTACTGCTGTGGACATGAAAGGTTCAGCAGACTTTTTGCTCTGAATGAATGGCTATTAACATGGTGTGAAGAATTTGCTCTTTATTAACAATTGGAATCTTTTCTAGGATCGTCCTAGGCTTGCCCATGCTGATGGGCTGCACCACAGCAATACTGGAGCTGAATTCCTGTCGGACAACATCTTCAGGATGCTTTGACTAGTTAGTGAAAATCCACATTTTAGTCATGTAGACTTTTGCTCGTCCCACTTTAATCACAGTAATGCATATCTGGCTAACTTCATAGAAACTGTCTGTTCCTCGCATTATTAGATCAAGAATTTAATTTACTATGTGTTCTAGAAAAAAATCTATTAAAAATCAAACCAGAAAAATGGTAAATAAGTGAAAATACTTTTTTTTTTTTTTAAGTTCGGTCTTCTAAACGTCAGGCCACTTGCACCTAAAGCACGTATTGTAAATGAACAGACAACAATCTTAATGCACTAATAATCCTAATCTTAATGTCTTACTGAAACCTGACTAAAGCAAAATAACTACAGTATGTGAACTTGAATTTAATTAAATTACATTTATTATTAGATAAAGCAACATAATGCTTGGTTAATACATTTAAAATTAATAGTTGTTCAATTAAAATAATATTTATAAAGTGTCCACCAAATTAAAGTTTTTTTACAAAGTAGTGAGTTAGTTAATACCACCTCACAAATAAACATGGTTTAAAGTAAATAAAAATTTTGTCATCATTTACCCACCTCTAATATGTTCCAAACCTGTTTGATTTTCTTTCTTTAGTTGAGCGCAAAACATTATATTTTGATTAAAGCTGAGCATTTTTAACCGTTAAAAATAAATTATAACCAGTATAACAAAAGTATGGATTGTGGTTATAGGTTTTCTGTTTTCAGTTTAACAGATGAAAGAAACTTAAACAGGATTGGAACAAGTGAAGGTTGAGTAAATGATGACAGAATTAAATTTTTTGGGTGAACTGTCCCTTTAAAGTGGAAGTGAAGCACTCAGTCAAGTTTACATTCATTTGTAAATTGATGTCCAGTTTAGTGAAAATATAATAAACAAACTCGATTAATGTAACCATTATTGAAGAAAAGAGCATGTTTTACAATAGTTTATATTTTTAGAGCTAGGGTGCAGCTATTTTGGAATATCACTGTCTGACGTCACAAGGTTGGTTCCGTTCCCTCAGCTGAACAGATACAGTGGAAGTAATGGACTGAACACGGACACTAGAAAGCCTAATTTAACACAATGCATAAAGTTTTGGATGTGCATCACAGAGCTGGTGCAAATACAAGCATTACATTTACAGTTAAAGTCAGAATTATTAACCCCCCTTTGAATTTTTTTTTTCTTTTTTTAAAATATTTTCCAAATGATGTTTAGCAGAGGAAGGAAATTTTCACAGTATGTCTGATACTATTTTTTCTTCTGGAGAAAGTCTTATTTGTTTTATTTCAGCTAGAATAAAAGCTGTTTTTAATTTTTTTTAAAGCCATTTTAAGGTCAAAATTATTAGCCCTTTTAAGTTATATTTTTTGATAGTTTACAGAACAAACCATCGTTATACAGTAACTTGCCTAATTACCCTAACCTGCCTAGTTAACCTAATTAACCTAGTTAAGCCTTTAAATGTCACTTTAAGCTGAATACTAGTGTTCTGAAAAATATCTAGTAAAATATTATTTACTCTCATCATGGCAAAGATAAAATAAAACAGTTATTAGAAATGAGTTACTAAAACTATTATGTTTAGAAATGTGTTAAAAAAAATTGGAAATTAGGGAAAAAAATAAACAAGGGTGCTAATAATTCAATGGAGCTAATAATTCTGACTTCAACTGTATGTCCGAAACATAAAAATACATTTTTAAATTTTTCTTTTATTATCGATCAATTGATGTGCTTTGGTCCACTCTCTGTTTTACGATGCCTGACTGCCCTCAATGTCTTTAACAAGATCTGGTACCTGACGTAATGGAGGCGGGTACTTTCACTTTTCACTATATAGCCCCTCACTTCTGTTCATGTTCAAACCAAACTAAGATCGGTGCCGTTTTTCACATCACAGGTTTTTTCGTGCTTCATATTTAATGTTGAAAGATTATTGTAATCGTTGCATTAGTCTGAATGTAAATCACCGTGCCAGGCAGCGCTGCACCAGTGTGAGAGAGTAGACCAAAGCACATCAAATGAACAGTATTTAAAAAAAAAAAAGAAAAATAGTAAACATTTTAAAAAAAAATTGATTTTAAACACAAGTGTGTTCCTTGTATTTGTACCAGCTCTGCGATGCATGTCCACAACTTCAAGCATTGTGTTAAATTAGGCTTTTCAGTCTTCATGTTCAGTCCATTACTTCCACGACATCAGTTCAGTTGAGGGAACGGAACCAACCCGGTGACACAGCGACATTCCAAAATAGCTGCACCCTAGCTCTAAAAACTACAGTAAAACATGGCATTTTCTTCAAAATGGTTACATTAATCGAGTTTGTAATATATATTTTCATCAAAGTAGAAAACAATTCGCAGATAATGTAAACTTGACAGACTGCTTTACTTTCATTTATATATTTTAAAAAACAAGACCAACTTTATATTAAGGCACCTTAACCACAGTACTTAAAGTTAAATTAATAATATGGTACAATGCACTTATTAAGTACTGTATATACATGTTTTTACATTGTATTATTGTAAAAACTTATTGTTGAGCCCTGTAATATTAATTTCTGTATTTCAAAGGCCACTTAAATTTAGTCCAAAAACAATATTTGACCTTCATGCATAGTTGATTTAAATTTTTAACTCATTTAATTTTCTCTTTATTTAATGTGTTTTTAATCAACTAATGGTTAATAAAAAAAAAAAGCTAATAACTACAACCTGAATAAAATAACTATCGCAAATGCACTACACTCAAAATTATAGTGCATTATCTGTGTGAATGAGTGGGAAAATATGTGGGGTGCACTAAGGAGGGAGTGGTTTCAGACAGCCTTTGTGTTGTCTTATTTCTGATTGTGCTCACATATTTGAGAGGTTTACATTCTATGGATTTTGCCTTTATTGATGTATACGGGCACTCTGCAAGCAGTGAAAAAAAATCCTTTTATATAAATTAAGACAATTCCTAACTTTATTGATGTTTCCTTTTGTTATTCAGAAATGCTCTGCTTATCTTTTGTGTATATGTCTTGATAAGTAAAAAAAATGGCTCTGGGAATTTTGTGAATTTCTTTTGTTTTCATAACTTCTCAGGTTAACTACTTTTTAATTTACTTTTATAGGGACACCTCAAATGTGAAGCAGTGGACAGCTAAAGATGTTGCTGACTGTTATTGCTAGACATTATTTAAATTTGATTATTTGCATTAAAATGTATATTACATTATTAATCATATTATGTGAATGTAATTGTGATGTATATTGATTAATAAAAGTAATTATTTAAGAAAAATGCGATTGTATTTTTTAAAAATCTATAAACATGTATAGATAAAGATAGATAGATAGATAGATGTCTATTGAATTTGTGATTAAACATGTTTGCACAAACCATAAATTAAGAGAGATAGGAAAAACAAGCATTAAAAAATAAAATGGTGCTTCAAAGCACTCAAGGTGGTTCCTGGTCATTCTTAATAAGAGGGTTCCTCAGAGAACTGCTCCTTTTGAAATAGTGCCTAGAGGTTCTTTAGAGGGTTCCACCGGCGTGGCAATTTGAAGAACCCCAAAAAGTGCCTCCATGAACCTTTCATTTTTACAGTGTTAATAAGAGGGTTCTTCCAGGAACCCTTGAAGTTCCTCAAAGAACTGCCCTTTTTTGAAATGGTGCCTAGAGGTTCTTTAGAGGGTTCCGCCGGTGTGGCAATGTGAAAAACCCCAAAAAGTGCCTCCAGGAACCTTTAATTTTTACAGTGTAGGGGCATTAAGGGGTAATGACTGATCTTCAGATAACATGGGGAGATTAAGAGTCGAGAAGAAAAGCTCTGTGGTTTGTGTTGTGTCCCCTTTTAGTTCTGATTTGTAGAAATTCTCAAAATAATCTTTAAATGTATTATTAATGAATACACTGTCCATAGAGTGTTTACCGTTACTATCTATAATAGATTGTATGGATTGGGAGTCTGATCTTTTCTTTGTTAGGTGTGCTAAATATTTCCCAACTTTATCCCCATGTTCATACATTTTCTGCTTAGCAAAACGAATTTTAACTTCTGCCTGTTTTGTTAAAAGGGAGTCTAATGCAGACCTAAGCGCCGTGGCTTGGTTTATTAATGTATGTTCTCTCAGCATCCCGAAGCTTAGACTCTAAAATTTCTTTTTGTGCAGCTTGTTTACGCCTTTTACTATGTGTATATGCTATTATAATACCTCTAGAAAATGCTTTAGTTGTTTCCCATAGTAAGGATGAATCTTCAGTTGAGACCGTCCCCAGGGGTATTTAATCTTTTATATGATAATTAAATATGTTTAGTTTCTTGTATGAAGACATCATTTATATCAGGGGTCACCAATCTCTTTCCTGGAGGGCCGGTGTCCCTGCAGAGTTTGGCTCCAACTTGGCTCAACACACCTGGCTGGGTGTTTCAAGTATACCTAGTAAGACCTTGGTTAGCCTGTTCAGGTGTGTTTGATTAGGGTTGGAGCTAAAATCTGCAGGACACCGGCCCTCCAGGAACAAGTTTGGTGACCCCTGATTTATATTGTCAAAGTATGTATATTATGGATGAGTGAAAAGATTATTTGGAAAACCTTCCCAAAGATTCTTAGGGAACTTAGTTAAACATTTTCTTACATTATTGTATGTTTTTTCTACAGTTGTCCTGTTGATAATTTATTCATTCATTTTATTTATTTGAATATTATTAAATCATATTTCATTGATTATCTCATAATTAAGTTTTATTTAATCTTTATCTATATTTGTATCATTTATACCGATGATAATATCTGTATCTTAATTTAGAATATCCTATTAATATAATATCCTATACTTGATTAAATGCTTATTCAATTTACTTGGTTATTTATTATTATTTATTTATCATAAATGATTCATTAATGATTTTTAATGTGTTTACGTTATTTTCTTTAAACAGTACCACAGACACTGTAGCACTCCATCAGAAAAATATAAATATAAGAATATAAATAATAAGATTAAATATCAAATACATACGCAAATGCATAAATAAATACATAAAATAACATTCTAACATAAACTTATATTAATTAATATTATAAAAGGAATATATTAAACTTAAACTTATATATATATATATATATATATATATATATATATATATATATATATATATATATATATCACATACATTATTTAATAGAATAACAAAACAAATGTAAAAAAGTAGGGCGGCACGGTGGCTCAGTGGTTAGCATTGTCACCTCACACCAAGAAGGTCGCTGGTTCGAGTCTCGGCTGGGCCAGTTGGCATTTCTGTGTGGAGTTTGCATGTTCTCCTCGTGTCATCCGGGTGTTCCAGTTTCCCCAACAGTCCAAAGACATGCACTATAGGTGAATAGTAGTGTGGTGTAACGGATCACAAATCTCACGGTTCGGATCACATTTAAGTTTTTTGTCATGGATCGGACCATTTTTCAGATCAGCCAAAATGGGGAGGAGACAAATGTAATTTGCTTTTCATTTATTGCAAAAACAGTACTGCAAGAAACTTGGTTTTAACAAATAGAACCTGTAATTTTATTACAAATAAAATGAAGGAATAATCAGCTGAATAAAAATAAATAATCAATTATTCAGTACTTTGAAAAATTCACTGTTGCTACTGTTGCTGATGAAACTAAAAGTATATTTAGTATAAAATGTATATTTAAATATATATTTAGTCTCATTTTCAATAAATGAGAGTTATTCATTCATAATGAGATTATAAAAAATCATTCATAAAAAGATTATTTTTATTTATTTTTTTTCTACTAATGTTTTGCTTCTTAGACTTTTACACACCTGAAACTTGTCTATAGCGCTTGTTCACTGCTGCTCTTATAGTTGTGTAAATTGCTTCCTTGTCCTCATTTGTAAGTCGCTTTGGATAAAAGGGTCTGCTAAATGACTAAATGTAAATGTAAATGTAATTAATCAGTGGCATATTTTTGATGCCTGGTTGTCGCCACCTATTGGTTAAATAATGTAGCTGCTGCCTTCAACTTTCATTTTTGAGCGTTGTTAAATGCATTTGATGGTGATTTTAATCTTTACCATAAATCATCAGTGGTTATATCTACACTATAAACTGTTCTCTCAGTACTGCTGTGTTATTCGACTGGTTGTAACTTCATAACTAACTCAAAAGACTTAAGACTGAATCTCTTAGGATTAATAAACATATGCAAATCACCATCATTTATAATTCATGTTGCGTGGGTGTTGAGATCCCGATCTTTTAATGATTAATCGTGCAGCTTACACTGAATGCATTAATGACAGAAAACATCTTTAATGAAACCCACCACTTCCCGAATAACCTACCACAACTTCTTCTTCTTCGTCATTATATTATAGAGGAAAGCCTAAATGCTTTCATACAAGTGATTTGAATGAAGCGAGAGGCGATCTCTCTGCCATCGTTACAAATTTAGGATTAATCTACAAGTTCAAAAAATTTATTAATCCACGGATCACGTGTGTTCCGAACTGCGGGCTCCGTACAACCATCAGTACAAATCACGAATCAACCATGATCTGTTACACCCCTAGTGAATAGTTGATTGTGTGTTAATGTGAGAGCGTATGGGTGTTTCCCAATTATGGGTTGCTGCTGGAAGGGCATCCGCTGCATAAATCATATGCTGAAATAATTAGCGGTTCATTCCGCTGTGGCGACCCCTGATGAATAAAGGGACTAAGCTGAAGAAAAATAAATGAATGATTACATATTTTAGTTGTTCATCCTGAGAGCCTGAGAATAACGTTTTCTTTTCTTTCCCTTTCTCTTTCTCCAGGACTCAGCTGTAACCTTGTATCTCGAGGCTTTCAGTCTTTTACCTCAGTGGACTGTTCCACACAAAGGACGCAGCTTTCAGGATTGCAATTGGCTAGAGGCAGCAAAACACTGAATCATGGGGAATATTTTTGGCAATCTGCTGAAGAGTCTGATAGGAAAGAAGGAGATGAGAATTCTGATGGTTGGACTTGATGCTGCTGGGAAAACCACCATCCTTTACAAACTGAAGCTAGGAGAGATCGTCACCACCATCCCAACCATCGGTAAAAGCTTTCTCTTTTGTTATTGCTTTAATATTTAAATATGCTTTACTCTTGCAATACTATTTAAACGGGTATCTCCAGGCGTAATTCACTCTCTGAGAAACGACGCAATTTTCAAACCAACAGCATACATGAGTTGGTCATGGTCACACTTTAGAATAAGCTATTTACTAACACGTACTAATTATGAACAATTATACAATTAATCATAATTAAACATTTAATAATACATTATTAGCATCCAAATTCATTATTGTTAATATTAGTTAATGCACCGTGAGTTAACATGAACTAACAATGAATTACTATATTTTCTTGAACTGACATATAAAATAATACTGCAATAATTGTATTGTTCATGGTTTGTTCATGTTAGTAATGCATTAACCAGCATTAACAAATCATTAAAATGCATTAACTGTGCATTAACAAATAAAGGCAGTGCGGTACGCCTCACATTCTCTAAATGGAAAAGTGTGTACGGCGTGATCGGCCTCTAATAAAATTACTTTCGAAAAACTTTTTGAAAACTATTTCCAGAAAGCATTGCAACAGAGTGTTTTCCTTATTTTTTTGTTTTGAATGTGTAGCAGTACAACATTTCCTAAATGCACACACACACACATATTGCAGTGAATTTTTTACAATGCTTCCAAATGGCTTCCATATCAAGTTTTTCAACCCTCATAACAAATTCAAAATCTGTATACTGTTATTGCATTTCGGAACTGTGAATATTAACACATTTTTACCTTATTATTACAGCACTACCTTATTATTACTGTTTTATACAGTTAAATATGTTAATCCAATTGGAATGAATGCATTTTAAATTATCCTCCTTTAATCCTGTGATCTATTAACTTAATTTAGCATTACTTTTACTTTAAGACAAAAAAACCTCAACTTTTCATATTGCTTGTCAGGAGATGTACATTAGTTTCGTTTCAGGAAAGGGCCAATCATTATCAACAAATGTTTTTTTGACACTGATTAAACTAAACCATAAATCAATTTACTGAAAGCATTTTTGAGACCTCAAAGTGCTTTATATTTACCCTACTCTTAAATTAACCAAAACTAAAACATCTCCTTAAAATTCTAACAAAAAGGATACGTTTTCTGAGATTCTTCAAATGCTACTAAAAGCTATGTAGATTTTTAGAAAGAATCATTTATCTCTAATATTTTTGTTATGAATGATGTTGATTTATTTTTACTTAAAGGTGCATTAAGCAATTTTTCACACTGTGTTGGTCCCCAATGGATGCCTTTTGATCCTACTGTCAGACAACGCCTCCCAAAACACACTTGCAGCCAATCAGCAGTAAGGGGCGTGTCTTGAAACAATAGTTCAGTGGGTATGAACGTGTTTGTTATGGTGCTCTCAAATATCAAACTTGTTCGGCAAAATCCACTTAGTGCACCTTAAAGTTGATTATTTAGTTTATAATTAAAAAAAGTCAGGCTGCCACCAGGGCTTTTCTTTTTTTGGATTTCTTTTGAAAACACTGTCGGTTGGGTTTAGAAAAGGAGGAGGGAGGGTCAGTCAATCGGTCAATCAATAATTCTGTCAGTCAGTCTACAGCGGCCTCTGGTGGATTTTCGCAAGAAGAGCAGGCCCGAATGACACCCGTCCAAGAAATTTGAGATTTCACAGCAGCCTTTGGTGGATTTGCCAAAACTAAAACGGCAAAAATACTTAGCTCCTAGGACGTATTTAGCTCTCTTCTGTACAGGGGTACGTGATCAGAATGAGCCTGGGTTGTAATCGTACCATCGGAATGAGTAAAATTATATTGTTATTGTGTTTAAGTCAGTTTGTGATGTTTGTGTTTGTGTCAGGCTTTAATGTGGAGACAGTGGAGTACAAGAACATCAGCTTCACTGTGTGGGATGTTGGCGGTCAGGATAAAATCAGGCCGCTCTGGAGACACTACTTTCAAAACACACAGGGTGAGTTACACACACACTTCGCTTCTCCCACTTAAACACCAGTTACATTGAGCAGTTTATGTAAATTATTGTAATTTGTTTGTCGAGTTGAGCAGCACACACAGTATTTACTTTTAATCAAATTGTTTGGGTATGTGTTTTTATTTAAAGATTTCATTTTAAATCAGGTTTATTAACTTTTTTCAGTACTTTAATGAAAAGGAAAAAAACTATAGTTTTAGGAAAAATGTTTCCCCTTATGAAATGAAAATGTCACTTCAATACTAAGGTACGGACCAAAAATGTCATTTTTGTGTAAATTACACCCTAGTATGTGTCTATGTAAGTAAAATCACACCGTAAAAAGGGCCAATCAAAAAACTTGTAGCTGAAGCAACATTTTAACATAAAACAACTAGTTTGAGAACACTGAAATATAAATAAAAAACAACAAAAACAAATGAAAAATAAACTTGAAATGTAAAAAAAAAAGTTTCTTTGTATTTTATCAAAATTTACATTAAAATAGAAAACCTAAATAAAAAATTAGTTACAAATAAAACAATTATTACAAAATGACATTGGTAATCATTCACATACTTGGCTCTGACATAATAATAGTAATAATAATAATAATAATAATAATAATAATACTATTAATAATAATAATAATAATACTATTAATAATAATAATAATAATAATAATAATAATAATAAAATGGAAATCTAAAAATACCATTTTGTTACAAGTGAAACAATTATTTAAAAAATAACATTGATAATCATCCACATACTTACAGTAGCTCTGGCATAATAATAATAAAAATGAAAATCTAAAAAGAAAGATGTCTTACAATTGAAATAATTATAACAAAAATAACAATGGTATCATCCACACTCTTACATAATAATAATAATAATAATAATAATAATTCAGTATGCACTGGGGCTGTTTGCCGCAGAGTGTGACACGGCTGGGATGAGAATCAGCACCTCCAAGTCCCAGGCTATGGTGCTCTACCGGAAAAAGGTGGTTTGCCATCTCCAGGTTGGAGGAAGGTCCTTACCCAAGGTGGAGGAGTTCAAGTATCTCAGGGTTTTGTTCACGAGTGAGGGAAGGATGAAGCGTTAGATTGGCAGGCGGATTGGTCGATGTATCGGTCCGTTGTGGTAAAGAAGGAGCTGAGCCAAAAGGCAAAGCTTTCGATTTACCGGTCAATCTACGTTCCTACTCTCACATATGGTCATGATTTTTGGGTCATGACCGAAAGGACAAGATCTCGGATACAAGTTGCCGAAATGAGTTTCCTTCGCAGGGTGGTGGGGCGCACCCTTATAGATAGGGTGAGGAGCTCTGACACTCGGGAGGAGCTCGGAGTAGAGCCGCTGCTCCTCCACATCGAGAGAAGTCAGCTGAGGTGGCTCTGTTTCGGATGCCTCCTGGACACCTACCTAGGGAGGTGTTCCAGGCATGTCCCACTGGGAGGAGGCCTCGGGGAAGACCCAGGACATGCTGGAGGGACTCTTGGCTGGCCTCCAAACGTCTCAGGATTCCCCTGGAGGAGCTGAAGGAAGTGTCTGGGGAGAGGGAAGTCTGGGGTTCTCTCCTAAGACTGCTGCCCTCGTGACCCGGACACAGACAAGCGGAAGAAAATAAATGAATGAATGAATGAATGAATAATAAAAATGAAAATTGAATTATAATAATAAATGACTATAAAGAATTTCCTTTTAAGTCAAAATGTTGCATTGGATATAATCTGTGCAGTCTTTTTGTGTTGTGTGGGTGTTTGTTGCTTGTTGAGTAAGACTCTGTTCTTCACCTCTGCTGTTTCGTGATCAGGTCTGATCTTCGTGGTGGACAGCAATGACCGGGAGCGGGTGAACGAGGCTCGAGAGGAGTTGATGAGGATGCTCGCAGAAGACGAACTGCGTGACGCTGTTCTTCTCGTCTTCGCAAACAAACAGGTAACAAAACTTTGCTTAGAAATTGAATAGGTTTAAATTCTCCCATCAAGCGTATTTTTTTATAGATCACTACTTTTGCCTGGGAAGTGACGTACGCATGTTTCCACCCTGATTTTGTGTGTACGCCATGCTTATAAATGAGACCCCAGATCCTGTTTTAAATCAACTGTGCACTTTCACTAACTGCTCTGCTGTCATGATTTTAATCTTGACTCCAGGATCTGCCAAACGCTATGAACGCAGCCGAGATCACAGATAAACTGGGCCTTCACTCGCTCCGCCATCGTAACTGGTATATACAGGCGACTTGCGCGACCAGCGGCGACGGCCTGTACGAGGGACTCGACTGGCTCGCCAACCAGCTCAAGAACAAGAAGTGAGGCCGGGTTTTCATTATGCGGCGCTTTGGGAACGGGTGGGATTAATTTGGCCTTTGGAATCGTTACGTTTGTTCTTTTGCTTTGGATTATTTTGTGTCAGATTCTGGAAAACACAGTGTGTGCGGTTTATAGAGCCTTAAATGCTCTGTGTAAATCATCTGTACGTTTGTATCTACACACACACACACACAGAAAAAAAAAACTGATTTTGTCGATATATTGATATACATCCTTTTTCTGTATAATGAACAGTGGTCAGTATATACAGTACAGTGCCATTCACTAATACTGGGAATCTGGGTAAATATGTCCTTTTGTTGAACCGTTTGCTCAGAATATTAAAAGAAAACTGAAATATTAAAGGGAGAGTTCACTCAAAATTAATTCTGCCATCATTTACTCTCATCTTTCAGGTGTTTCAAACCTGTTTCAGTTTCTTTCCTCTGTTGAAAACTAAGATAGTTATACTGAGGAATGCTGGGGTGAAAACAGCCATTGAGCTTCACAGTGTTTTATTAGTTTGTTTTTGTTCCTGCTATGAATGTCAATGGCAGAACATTCTTCAAAATATCTTGTTTTGTGTTCAACAGAAGAAAGAAATGCATAAACAGTTACAACCACTTCGGTGTGAGTCAATTCATTTTTGGTTGACCTGTCCATTTAACAACTATAGAATATTACAAATATGGATTTTTTAAAAGCAATTTAAATATTGCAGTAATTGGGACCCCAATAAATTCATGATGTGGCAAATAGTTTTGATGTATGTTTCTATTGGGATTTGACATTTTTTTGTACTGGGTGATTAGGAAAAGGAAAATGTCCAAAGATGATTTTTCTGTTTGACAGGGCTTTACATGATAAAACACAAAAGCCGAACTCACTTAGTATTCAATTTCATTTGATTTCATTCATAATGGGTCAAACTCAAGAATAACACTATGGGCTCTATTTTAATGATCTAAGCTGAAAGTCTAAAGCGCAAGGCGCAAAAGCACTCCACTTTTGCTATTTTAAGGATGGAAAAATACGCTCTGTGCCCTGGCGCATGGTTTAACAGGGTTGTGCTTATTCTCTTAATGAGTTATGGGTGTGTTCTGAGCATAACATGCATTAAACAGAAGTCATCTCCCATTCCCTTTAAGAGTCAGTTGCATCTCGCCATGGCGCATTTGTTATTTGTAAGTGGAAAAACTGAACACTTTACTTGTGAGAAAACAGATAAACAGACCGTCTGCAACGCCAGGATGAAGAATGAGCCTCCTCCATTCAGCCTCTTTACTTTCTCTTTACTTTACTCCTTTACTTTCGTGGATGAGGAAACGGTTGAAACTCACTCCACTGAAGACATCTATTGGCCTACAAATTTAATTGAATTTGTTAAGCGCAAAGATTTGATTCAAAACTATTTCTAAATTCAGTTTTAATTTCCAGCAAACGAATAAATGAACAATAATAATGAAGTGTGGTCAAAAAATTATATCCAAGAGTTATTTCCAAACATGTATCCTATTCTTTTTTTTTTAAATATTTATTTTTATAGGGGTTTTCACCTTTATTGATAGGACAGTAGAGATTTACAGACAGGAAAGTATGGGGAGCTTAGAGAGGAAAAGGATCGGCAAAGGACCTCGAGCCGGGAATTGAACTCGGGTCTCCGCGAGCACCTGGGTGCTATATGTTGACGCACTAACCAATAGGCTTTTGGCGCCAACACGCGCGTTATATTTTAATGCCCCATATAGTGACGCACACATCTTCAAATCATGACAGGTGGACAAATCGAAACTTTTTTTTAAACAAATATAAATATGCAAAGAATAAATAATAAATAAAAAATGCAAAAACAGCCACATGCATCTGCAAGCTTTCTTGTTAATATTTGCAAAATGTTTTAGGGTTAAACGATACAGACTTTTTTCCCACAGTCATATCTCATGCTCATGCTCATATTTACTTTACTATAAGTGGATTGAACATAAAACTATTAAGATGTTTCCAAAAAACTCAAGAATTATGTTGTTTCAGCCCATTTTAAATAAGTAGTTTTAACAAGCAGTAAACTACTTATTTCAAATGGGCTGAATCAACACAATTCTTGAGTGTTTTTTGGAACAACTTAATAGTTCATGTTCAATCCACTTAAATTAAGTTAACTTAATTCCTTCATGTTAACACAATCGATTGCGTGAAACCCAATTTACAGTGTATTATATACTGTTCTATACTATAATATTAGTGGATGGCACTGTAGCATCAGCAAACTCAACCATCTCTTCCTCTCACACACACACACACACTCACTGTTTCTGTGTTTACAATCAGTGATCAGTGTTGTCTTTGACTGCCATGAAAAAGATTGTTAGCCATGAGTGTCATGAATTATGTAACATGCTTATGTGTATTGTCCAAAAGTCGATGCGATTATAATGCAGTTTTGCCTCCTCACACACACAAACAATGCAGTATCCACAGTCTCTGAACCCGCTCTGTGATTATCTTAGATACCCCGGCTGTGTTTGCATGGCTGTTTCTCTCGGTGTGATATGTTAGGCGTTGTGGTGTAGTAGAGATAGAAATGCATGTGTGTGTTTAGTCACATGAGGCTGGTCGGTGTCGCATGATGCTTTTTTGGCCTGTGCTGTACTAGAATAGACACACTAGCTTTGTTTACATCCACATATTTTCTGTGATGGGTAATAACTAATTAAATTTGACTTTGGACCACAAAACAAAGTCTTGCATGCATGTATGCATATGCAGTATGTATGTATAAATCATTAGAATTGGGACGACACGGTGGCTCAGTGGTTAGCACTGTCACCTCACAGCAAGAAGGTCGCTGGTTCGAGTCCCAGCTGTGCCAGTTGGCATTTCTGTGTGGAGTTTGCATGTTCTCCCTGTGTTGGCGTGGGTTTCCTCTGGGTGCTCTGGTTTCCCCCACAATCCAAAGACATGCACTACAGGTGAATTTAATAAACTAAATTGGCCATAGTGTGTGTATGGGTGTTTCCCAGTACTGGGTTGCGACTGGAAGGGCATCCGATGTATAAAACATGCAGGAATAGTTGGCGGTTCATTCCGCTGTGGCCTCCCCTGATAAATAAGGGACTAAGTCAAAGGAAAATGAATGAATATTAAGATCATGTTCCAATAAGATATTAAGTATATTTCCATCATTTTTGATGCTCCGTGAAGATATTTACTACATTTTCTATTGTAAATATATGTAGATGTCATTTTCGATTAGTAATATGCATTGATAGGTGCAATTTAAAGCTGATTTTTACATTATTTTGATATTTGTGAATCCTCTGGTTTTTAATTTTCATATAAATGCTTCTCAGACAAATATTAGGCTGTTCTAAATAAATGTATTCAGCTTTCAGATGATGCAAAACTCTCAATTTAAAAAAAAGAAGACACTTATGATTGGTTTTGTGGTCCAGGGTCACATATGTATCTAAATTACGCTATCGTATTCCAAAAAATGGATATATATAATTTGTAATTCGATTATGCCACATTTTGAAGTGCCGTTATTATGCTATTTCAGATACTACTTTTCATGTAAAGTGGGATGTTTGTGAAATGTAAATGTTTCGATTTTTTTGTACACAAAACTATCATACTCGAATAAATTTGTTCAAAAGTAATCTAAAAGTAATTAGATTACCTGAAATGTGTAACATAATCCAATATTTAATTTCCATCTAGCATTACTTTAAATTACTACCTTAAAATGCGCATGAATACTTATTAAAGGGATAGTTCACCTCAAAAATTACAATTCTGCCATCATTTACTTACTCTTCACTTCTTCAAAGTCATTTGTTCTCCTACTTTGGAAGTGGATTGGTGCCAGCAACCAGCATTCTTCAAAATATTACTCATAAAGACACTCATAAAGGTTTAAAACCACACGAGGGAGAACAAATGAACCATTTTTGGGTGAACTATCACTTTACAAGTTTACAAAATAGAGCAGCAGTTTCACTGATTCCAGAAACATCCATTATTGTTATTTAAATATGCCAGAATATTAGAAAATGGTGTTCTCTTTTTCAGTAAATGAAAACTGCGATGTTTTAGCTTTTCGTTTAAGTTCAAAACGGATGGAAGCAAGGCTAGTGTTTAGATAAAAACGAATGTTGTCTTGAGCTTGTCTTGCATCTGTGTTCCTGCATCCCCCCTTGCCTAAATCGTAAGTCAAACGTGGGACTGTTGCGTAGTCCAAAGCTGTAAATAAAGCTTTTTTCCAATCAAAAACCCCCTACGTTGTTGCAGAATTGACTTGGCTAATTGTTGCATGATTAAAACCGTATTGTTCCGTAAAAATCTCTAGCATTGTCTGCATGGCGTGCATGCTGTGCTGTAAGTCCAATAGATAGATAGGTAGGTATGTATGTAGTAGGGCAGCACTATATATCGTAAAATGTATCGCGATAATAGTATACGCAATATACGTATCGCAGACATGTGCGATAAATGACATTTATTTTATGCATTAGTTGTTTATCTAAATTTGATGACAGATGGAGCCTTACAATCTTTAGCCCCGCCTCCTCGTTAGTTGCTGTTCGGCTATTGGTTGGAGTGGCCCAAAGCTGCTAAAAATAAACACTTATGGTGGGAAATGACAGCAGCCAATATATTGTTAATATTATGGTTATCGCGATAATAGTATATATGCTGTTATCACGATATATACTTATTGCAATATACTTATCTTATAATATACTTACAATATAATTTTTGCAGACATGTGCGATAAATTACATTTATTTTATGCATTAGTTATCTAAATTTGACTAATCAGATGGTGATCTTTAGCCCCGCCTCCTCATTATATGATGTTCGGCTATTGGCTGGAGTGGCCCAAAGTTGCCGAAAATAAGCACCAATGCCCGATTCGCACAGGGCTTCAGCTTCAAAGCTTGACGGAGGGCCTGTCTGAAGTTAGGACTGATGCGTCCGTCATAGCAGCGTCAGCCAATAAAATTTATCCGCAATCGGCTACTGAGCTGGGGTATTTGCATAAAGCGATCTGATTGGCTGACGCTTCCGTTGACGCTTGAAAAGTTGGAACGTTCCTAACTTCTGCAGCTAGCAACGCTGCTGAAGTGGCGCAGACGGATACACAATTTAGTTCGGCAGCACATAATGTCACCCATTCAAAGTGAATGGCGGGAATGGGGCCGTAATATCGGGAAATGACAGCAGCCAATATATCGTAAAAATTATCGTTATTGCGATAATAGTATATATACTTTTTTCGTGATATATACTTATTGCGATAAGCTTATCTTATAATATACTTAGCATATATATATTTAGTTCCGCCTCCTTGTTAATTGCTGTTCTGCTATTGGCTGGAGCGGCCCAAATGCAAACATAGAGCTGAAATTAAACACTAATGGCGGGAAATGACAGCAGCCAATCAGAGTCAGAATATCTGCTGGGGTTTCACTCACTCATAGTGTTTTAAAGACTAAAGGTTTGCACCATGACACCGTTTTTTTAGTCTGAATTAGAATGAATTCGATTTGAAGCATATCTGTTATCTTAATATCATTAAATAAGTAAAGGATTTAAAAATGTAGCTAATAAAAATTGCGTTTCTATCAAATGAAATATCATTATCCAACACTTAACAACAGCACTGCATGTTTTTCTAGTATTGTGCAGCCCTAGTAGATAGTAGGTAGGTAGGTAGGTAGGTAGGTAGGTAGGTAGGTAGGTAGGTAGGTAGGTAGGTAGGTAGGTAGGTAGATAGATAGATAGATAGATAGATAGATAGATAGATAGATAGATAGATAGATAGATAGATAGATAGATAGATAGATAGATAGATAGATAGATAGATAGATAGATAGATAGATAGATAGATAGATAGATAGATAGATAGATAGATAGATAGATAGATAGATAGATAGATTGATTTGCCACTGACATAATTAGTTGCTTGTTGTGACACTAAACCTATAGATATCTGTGCACAATTTGAACCCTATTACTAAACAGCACACACATGTAAAGTCTTGGTATGTCAGTGGTTTGTGCTGAACTGCATTATAACGCATCTTCTTCTGTGTTAGTTACCATGTTTCTCAACATATTGACATATCAACCCAATGAATGTGAATTTCTGTGCGTTCTCACACATTCAGCGTTTATTCGGGATTCGTGTACTTCAGAAACAAGCACATGTATAGATATAGATATTCAGGTTTTCTTTTGCGCCCAGTGCTGATGTATAATTCATAGTGCTAACATGATATCTGCGTGTTGTAGGCTTCGTGAGCAAATGGAGACTCAAATGCAAACATGTTTTACTGTACATACAACACAGCTAGTTATCCTGCATTGCCTACATCTCTGGAAATGATTAAGAAAGCACTTCTGTTTGAATTATTAGCATTATTTTTATAATAAGATGTTTTTATATGTAACAAGTTATTATTATTAATTAAGTTAATATTAATTACATAGTTATATAATTATTAAAAACTTAATTAGTATTAAGTAAGTTATTATTAAGTAAGTTTTTAATGATATATATATATATATATATATATATATATATATATATATATATATATATATATATATATATATATATATATATATATATATATATATAATAAGTTATTATTGTTTTTTTTTATTGGGGGGGGTTCCAGTATTTGTTCACCCAAATTTAAATGGTCTCACTATTTGCTCACTTCCACCCTATTTCCAAACTATTTATGAGTTTCTTTCTTCTGTTGAACACTAAAGAAGATACTTTGAAGAAAGCTGAAAACCGGTAACCATTGACATTCATAGAAGGTAAAACAAATACTATGGAAGCCAATGGTTACCAGCTTAGTGCTAACATGATATCTGTGTGTTGTAGGCTTCGTGAGCAAATAGAAACTTAAATGACAACTTGTTTTACACACAGCACAACTACTTATCCTGCATTGTCTGGAAATGTTTAAGAAAGCACTTCCGTTTTAATCAGGATTATTAAGTTATTATTGTTTTTTTGGATTTGCCAATAGTGTTTTAGTCATCTGTTTAAGGGATAGTTCACCCAAAAATCCAAATGTGCCCAGAAAGCCTTTTTTGTTTTTAAACAGATGTCTAATAGACGTCTAAACATAGTCGTCTTGTCTAAAACAAGGCTAAATTTGGGCTGTCAGTGAAAATCTAATAGACGTCTAAGAATAGGCCAAAACTAGACTAGTCGTCAAATAAACAGAAATGAATGACTACACATATAAAGTCTGTCTATTTGATGACTAGTCTAGTTTTGGCCTATTCTTAGACGTCTATTAGATTTTCACTAACAAGTTTAGCCTTGTTTTAGCCAAGCTGTCTACTTTTTGATGTCTATTAGACGTCTATTAAACACGAAATTGTTTGCTGGGTACTCACTATTTTACTCACCTTCAAGTGGTTGCAAACCTTTATGAGTTTATGAGAAGTTACTTTGAAGAAAGCTGAAAATCAGTAACTATTGACTTCCATAGTAGACCAATACAATAGAAGTCAATGGTTACAGGTTTTCAGCATTCTTCAAAATCTCTTTTTTTTTGTGTCTGACAGAAGTAAGAAGCTCAAACAAGTGAATAATAAGTAAATGATGATAGGATTGTCATATTTAGGTGAACTATCCCTTTAGTTGGTTTTTATTTGATGAACTATGTATTTTATGATCATTTTTCATCATCATTTTCAAATATTATTATTTAGAGGATCGATTAGCAGGAAAGTACAGTTTTCCCACCTTAAATATTAAGTATTAAATGCTCTAAATAATAATATTTTAACACATATGTACACTTTAAGGTAATGGCAGATTTGTAAAACAGATAATAACTCAGAAGTGTCCTGTTAATCTTTTTTCCAGAGGTGTATGTTGCTAATCTGTCAATCATGAATCAAATACTAACCCAGTCTGTTCGTATGCTTATTTATTTTTGCAATAAAATTATTAGTTTGCTTCTTTTTACAGTCTAAACTTCTTAAATAGACTCTTACCTTTCAAAAAGGCGAGTCTTTTCAACATTCTGTATTATTTTGAGTGCTGGATTGGGAGAGTTACTAAAACAATTGTCAAGTAACCTCAAATCATCCATATGCTTGGTTATCGTAACACTCGGACAGTATTTCAGCATCTAATGCAAACAGTAATACGTCCGCAAGGCCGTTTCTACACAAGTGTGCAGTGTGAACCGTCCAGTCTGTTAAGTTTTGTGGCCTTATCTTCTTATAAATGTGTGTTTGGCAAGGTTATTTATTAACTGGGTCACTGAGTTACTCGTTTTAGTTGGTCTGGGAGCAAAAGGGGTTAAAAACATCTCTAATACATTGATTTTGTTCTTTGCATTGAATAGTTTGTGTGCTTATCGAGTAGCTAGGGTCGAAGTTTTTAGGGTTTAAGTTTGATCTATATATTTTTATTTATGTATTTATTTCGGTGAGTGTTTTGGTGAATGTGTTTTTACCTTCGTGTGCTTATGGATTTTCTTTTTATTTATTTATTTATTTATTTTATTTTTGTTGGGTAAATCATTTTGATGGCTTATTATACAGTGTCAGTGAACATAATCAACGAAGGGGAAAAACGATTGAACAAATAGATAGAAGTCTTAGAAATCATGAACGAAATGTTGTAATTATCTGTTACAGTAGATTATGAAAGATTATTGTTGATTATTATGATGTAGACACCAAAATCTTTCTCTCCCTCTGATCCTTTGACTGTAACACTACACTCAAATAAATAAAAAAACCTGGAAACTACCACTTTTCTTTGTTGTGTCCTCTTTTTTGTCTCCTTTTATTATCGAACAACCCTGAAATTTTGTTGTTAAATTTTGAGGAATAAACTGAAAACAAAAAAAAGTTTACTTTATGCTTAGTACTTACGCTCACCGGCCACTTTATTAGGTACACCTGTCCAACTGCTCGCTAACGCAAATTTTTAATCAGCCAACCACATGGCAGCAATGACATGCTCAAGACCATGCTGCAGTACATGCCGAGATCAGAATGAGGAAGAAAGGTGATTTAAGTAACTTTGAATGTGGCATGGTTGTTGGTGCCAGACAGGCTGGGCTGAGTATTTCAGAAACTGCTGATCTACTGGGATTTTCATGCACAACCATCTCTAGGGTTTACAGAGAATGGTCTGAAAAGAGAAAATATCCAGTGAGCGGCGGTTCTGTGGGTGCAAATGCCTTGTTGATGCCAGAGGAGAGAGGAGAATGGCCAGACTGGTTCCAGCTGATAGAAAGGCAACAGTAACTCAAATAACCACTCGTTACAACTGAGGTCTGCAGAAGAGCATCTCTGAACACGCAACACGTCCAACCTTGAGGCGGATGGGCTACAGCAGCCACTCCTGTCAACTAAGAATAGAAAACTGAGGCTACAATTCGCACAGGCTCACTAAAATTGGACAATAGAAGACTGTAAAACCGTTGCCTGGTCTGCTGAGTCTTGATTTCTGCTGCAACATTCAGCAGGTAGGGTCTAAATTGGCATCAACAACATGAAGGCATGGATCCATCCTGCCTTGTATCAAGGGTTCAGGCTGGTGGTGGTGGTGTAATGGTGTGGGGGATATTTTCTTGGCACACTTTGGGCTCATTAGTACCAACTGAGCATCGTGTCAACGCCACAGCCTACCTGAGTATTGTTGCTGACCATGTCCATCACTTTATGACCACAGTGTACTCATCTTCTGATGGTCACTTCCAGCAGGATAACACACCATGTCATTAAGCGTGAATCATCTCAGAATGGTTTCTTGAACATCAAAATGAGTTCACTGTACTCAAATGGCCTCCACAGTCAACAGGTCTCAATCCAATAAAGCACTTTTGGGATGGGGTGGAACGGGAGATTCGCATCACGAATGTGCAGCCGTAATAATGAGCTTTGGTAAGCGCCAGTAAGGATCAAGTCTAATCCTACATATAATTGCAGTTTAAGCAAACAGCATTATTCATTGCAAAGGTGTCAAAAAGATCAACTCTGCTCTTAAACTTCTTCTAATATTATGATGTTACTGATATTATCACCTATTGTAAAAGAGTGTGAAGACATTTGTCACTTGTGTTTTTCACGCAAAATATCATCTTGCTTTTCCAAGGGGGGGGCGACACGGTGGAACAATGATTAGCACTTTCACCTCACAGCATGAAGGTCACTGGTTCGAGTCCCGGCTGGGTCAGTTGGCATTTCTGTGTGGAGTTTGCATGTTCTCGCCGTGTTCACGTGGGTTTCCTCCGGGTGCTCCAGTTTCCCCCACAAGTCCAAAGACATGCGGTACAGGTGAACTGAGTAAGCTAAATTGTCCGTAGTGTATGAGTGTGAGTGAGTGTGTATGGATGTTTCCCAGAGATGAGTTGCGGCTGGAAGGGCATCCGCTGTGTAAAACACATGCTGGATAAGTTGGCAGTTCATTCCGCTGTGGCGACCCTCAGATTAATAAAGGAACCAAGCCGAAGGAAAATGAAAGAATGAATGAAACTGACCGTAGTGTGTGTGTGAATGCGAGTGTGTGGGTGTTTCCCAGTGATGGGTTGCAGCTGGAAGGGCATGAGCTGCGCAAAACGTGCTGGATAAGTTGGCGATTCATTCTGCTGTGGTGACCCTTGATGAATAAAGGGACTAAGCCGAAGGAAAATGAACGAATGAATGTAATGTGATTCTTTCTTGAAAAAATATGATGAGGTCTTTCATGCTACTAGAATTGTATTTATAGATACATTTTTTTACTCTGCTATTTTTATTGGATTATTATTATTATTTATTTATTTCATGTACTTAATTTTTTGGTTTTGCTCTTCAATCCTGTTTATCCAAATGTGTATATTGTGTAAAAGAACTGCTCTTTTATTCATTCATTCATTTTCTTTTCGGTTTAGTCCCTTTATTAATCCAGGGTCACCACAGTGGAATGAACCACCAACTTATCCAGCACATGTTTTACGCAGCAGATGCCCTTCCATCTCTGGGAAACATCCATACACTCATTCACACTCATACACTATGGAATTCACCTGTACCGCATGTCTTTGGACTGTGGGGGAAACCGGAGCACCCGGAGGAAACCCACACGAACGCAGGGAGAACATGCAAACTCCACACAAAAATGCCAACTGACCCAGCCGAGGCTCGAACCAGTGACCTTCTTGCTGTGAGGCGACAGCACTACCTACTGCGCCACTGCGTCGCCTGCTCTCTTTTACTGTATACTTTATTCATTCATTTTCCTCCAGCTTAGTCCTTTTATTCATCAGGGGTCGCCACAGCGGAATGAACCGCCAACTTATCCAGCACATGTTTTACACAGCGGATGCCCTTCCAGCTGCAACCCAGTACTGGGAAACACCCACACACACTCATTCACACACACTCATACACTACTGCCAATTTAGCTTACCCTATTCACCTATAGCGCATGTCTTTGAACTTGTGGAGGAAAACAGAGCACCCGGAGGAAACCCACGCCAACACGGGGAGAACATGCAAACTCCACACAGAAATGACAAATGGCTCAGCTCTGGGACTCGAACCAGCGACCTCCTTGCTGTAAGGCGACAGTGCTAACTTCTTCTTTTAAGTAAGTTCTTCTCTTTTGCAGTTTCTCAATTCGGCCAGGAGAGGGCAGAACTATTGTGAAAACACCTTTTTTACAGTCGACAGAAAACACACATTATCAGACACATTTCAGTGTGGAAAATACATTCATTCATTCATTTTCTTTTCGGTTTAGTCCCTTACTTAATCTGGTCGCGGAATGAACCGCCAACTTATCCAACACATGCTCTACACAGCGGACGTCCTTCCAGCTGCAACCCATCTCTGTAAAACATCCATACACACTCACTCACACACATACACTATGGACAATTTAGCTTACCCAAATTCACCTGTACCGCATGTCTTTGGACTGGGGGAAACCGGAGCACCCGGAGAAAACCCACGCGAACGCAGGGAGTGTGGAAAACATTCAAATTAAAAACATATACTCTTATTTCAGCATAAATATGTTTTTGTCGTGTATAATATTCATATTTTCATATCATGATGTATATATAACCCTCACCTGTCCTGCTCAAGTGTGTGTGTGTGTGTGTGCGTGTGTGTGTTTGTGTTTGTGACAGAGAGCTCAATCAGGGTGTGTTCTGGCCCATGATGCTGTTTGCTGGTGAGATATTAACAAACACGGAATGTCTCCCAGATCCATAAAGAGGCGGTTTCTTCACTGAGAGACTCGTAAGAGCACACTTTATAGAGCAGAATAAAGCCTTCACTACAGCTGCTGGAGGACGACTCACTGTGTGTCTGTGTGTGTCTGTCCGTCTGCGTGCGTCTGTATGTGTTTGTGTGTGTCTGTGTGAGTGTATCTCTGGTGTTATGTGAGTGTGTGTGTGTCTGTCAGTCTGTGTGTCAGTCTCTCTGTTGTGTATGTGTGTTTGTGCGTGTGTGTGTCAGTCTGTGTGTCCTTGTGTGTGTGTCGTGTTTTTCTGGTCTTTGTGTCTCTCTGTTTGTTTGTTTGTTTGTTTGTTTGTTTGTCGTCTGCCTTTCTGTCTACTGTTACTCTCTCTCTCTCTGTGTGTGCGTGTGTGTTTGTGTGTGTGTGTGTGTACTTGTTTGTTCAATCAGTTCTTCTCTCTCTCTCTCTCTCAGACCGGTGCTTCAGGTAGATCTGGTCTCTAAAACCTGTTGATCAACTGAAGCTGCTCCTCTGAACACACACACAGGACGACTGCTGGAAATCTACCAGTATGAACACAAGTTTCACAAGTTTGCTCAGTGGTGAGTACTGTCTCCTCGCAGCAAGAAGGTCACTGGTTCGAGTCCCGGCTGGGTCAGTTGGCATTTCAGTGTGGAGTTAGCATGTTCTCCATCTGTCTAGGTGCTCCGGTTTCCCCCACTAGTCCAAAGACATGCACTATAGGTGAATTAGATTAACTAAATTGGCCGTAGTGTGAGTGTGTATGGGTGTTTCCCATTACTGGGTTACAGCTCGAAGGGCATCTGCTGCGTAAAACATATGCTGGAATAGTTGGCGGTTGATTCCGCTGTGGCGACCCCAGATGAATAAGGAAATTAAATGAATGTATGTAAAGCATTTAGCACAGGCATGTGTTTTAGGAACTGTGTGGAATAAATAAAACTAAAAATAGAAGGTACATTATTCATTCATTCATTTTCTTTTTGGCTTAGTCCCTTTATTAATCTGGGGTCGCCACAGCGGAATGAACCACCAACTTATCCAGAATATGTTTTACGCAGCGGATGCCCTTCCAGCTGCAACCCATCACTGGAAAACATCCATGCACTCTCATACACTACGGACACTTAAGCCTACCCAACTCCTCGTAAAAATGATAACTGACCTAGCCAAGGCTCGAACCAGTGACCTTCTTGCTTTGAGGTGATCGTGCTACCCACTGCGTCGCCAAGGTATATTATAATTTGTTAAATGTTAACTTATTTAAATTTCTAAAAATTACATTTTGTTTGTTACAAGAAAATGTGTAATATTAAAAATGCACACTAGAATGTAAAGATAAATTAATAACGTAACTATTGTAAACTTGTCATTGACTAGTGAGTAATGGAATGATTTGCCTTAATCTGAATAAGACAATAATATGATTAAAGTGTTTACATGAGTTGCTTTTTGAATGTTTTTTTCATGATCCGGTTTTACATGCTATAGCACATCATTTAATTAACGTCATTGTGTCTCCACGCTATCCACATTCCCTCCGGAAAGTTATGTAATTTTGTCCGTTTCATTTGTAATTTTCAACTTTAACTGCAGTTTCGCCCTTTCACTTTCCTTTGGGAACATTTCATGCATGCCCCCCGTGACAAACAACATATTGGATGCAGTGGTGGAAAGAGTACTGAAAAATCATACTCAAGGAAAAGTACCATTAAGCTTGCCCAAAAATGTATTACTTATAGGATGAGTAAAAAGTAGACCTTTCAAAAGTACTCGATTAGGTTGGCGCCAATAGCCTAGTGGTCAAGTGTGCCGACATATAGCACCAAAGTGCTCACGGTGACCCGAGTTTGATTCCCAGCTCGAAGTCCTATGCTAATCATTCACCTCTCTCTGCTCCCAGTGCTTTCCTGTCTGTCCTTCACTGTCTTATCACACTAAAGGTAAAAACTCCTCAAGTAGTGAGTAATGAGTATTACACTGTGAATGGCTGATGTGTGTGTGTAAACATCAAAAGAAAACATCCGTCATCTTCTCATCAGTGAGATTCAGTCTCTCGGTCATTGCGTGTAAAGATTTTGGACGTATACTTGGACACTTTTAATGCTTCCACACAGTTTGCTGCATGTCTTGAGGTAGTTCAGTATGATGTGAGTTTTCTTTCTATATGCGATTTGATTGGACAGAACTTGCAGGACTGATTTCTCTAATCCCCATAGACAGGCAAATATAAAGTAGTGACTTCAGGTTGAAGAAAGTAGTTGAGTAAAAGTATCAATAATTCAATTCACCATTATTTGTATAGCGCTTTTACAGTGTAGATTGTGTCAAAGCAGCTTCACAAAAAGATCATAGGAAATTGAAACAGTGTAGTTCACTTTTCAAAGTTTGTTCAGTTCAATACAGCACTAAAAATGTACTCAGGGGAAAGTAAAAGTACACATTTTGAAAAATACTTGGTAAATTACAATTTCTGAGAAAAACTACTCAAATACAGTCAATTGAATATTTGTAATTTGTTACTTTACACCACTGATTGGATGCGAGTATGAACTGCTGGAGGAGTGTAGTTTTAATAGAGTTTAATACCACTAACCCTATGGGAAAAAAACTCATCACGATGCAGGTGTCAGTGGTCCTTCACTGACTCAGTAGATGCAGAGAATAGTGTCAGACAGCTGTTTGTCTATGGATTATCCAGTCACCAAATGCGGTGAAAATCCTACACGGCGGTTTAATTGCAGTGTTTACATATACTGCACTTCAATATTGCCACTAAAATTGGCATACTTATACAGTTGTTTCCCCATCAGTGATGTACATTAGAGATTTATCTTACATCTAATGTTGATAAACAATGTTTATTTCAGGACTTTAATTTTATGCATGTTACCATACTGGTGTTTAGTATCTGTGTGAATGACACTGAGCAGCTTCTATATATTGATACACTTTTCTGCTTGTGGGAAAAGTTGATTGTGATGAGCATTGGTTCATTATGTAACTTTCTCATCACCACCTGCATGTGGGTGTGCTAATGTGTCTAACGGTGTTACAAAAGATGTTAAGATATTGGTAATTCAAAATACAGACATATTACCTCTATAAATTAATAAGATAAGGTAGTTTACTGTAGAAATGAGAAACTACTTTTACGGTTTGTACCGTATTTTTAACGGTAAAATACTGGCAACCACAGCTGCCGTTTTTTACCATAAATTTTACGGATTTATTTTTTACAGTGTATATATATATATAGGCACTTAGGATCCTTTGATTGGAGGATCGTGATTAGCTAAAATGAGCCAGCTGGGTCGATCATGAGGGCATACTCCTCTCGAAATTAGTTTAATATATTAAACTTCACTTAATCCGATTTAAGTTTAGTTTGATTATGACTTTATTCGGATTAAGGTAATCAAAAATCGCTGTTTACATGTTTGTATTCCAGTTTGTCTGTGTGTTTATTGTGTGTGTGTGTCTGTCTGTTGTATGTGCTTCTGTCATGTGTGTCTTTGTCTGCCATGTGTGTGTGTGTCCCCGTAAACTATTTATAATATACACTTTTGGCAGTTATTCAGTGGTTCAAATAATTTTTTTTATGTCTTGTTATATACGTTATGTATTTCATTTACCTTCAGCTTAGCTACTTTTTTAATCAGGGGTCGCCACAGAGGAATGAACCGCCAATTTCTCCAGCATATGTTTTACACAGCAGATGCCAGCTGCATATGTGAAACACACATATACTCTCACATTCACACACATACACTACAGCCAATTTAATTGATTAAATTCCCTTATAGCGCATATCTTCAGGACAAACCGGAGCACTCAGAGGAAGCCCACGCCAACACAAGGAGAACATGCAAACTCCACACAGAAATGCCAACTGACCCACCAGTGACCTTCTTGCTGTGAGGTGACAGTGCTAACCACTGAGCCACCCATACATTTATGTGTATTTATAATTATTTATTTATTTGTTTATTACCCAAATTGAAGCTAATACTTCACGATTTGCCTTTAATATATATTTAGTAAGTTCTTACAGCGAATACACCTCAAAATGTATAGTAAATCTATATTATTTAAATCAGTCGTTGTGTGTCTGAGAGTGATGTGCTGTGAACTCAAACACGGTGCTGTTCTGTGGCCATCTGAACTGAGGGACAACAAAGTGGCCTTTATGAGCCTGTGAGTCCAGAGCCATCAAAGAAACAGTGATAAACTAGTGGACGATACTGGCGCACAATGACAGCCTTGACTTGTGCACAATGAAACCCCTCACTCCAAAATCACATTATTATCGATACAGCCGAGCCCGGATGTGTGGAAATGGGTGTTTGCTCAGAGAGAGAGATAGAGAAATTCACCACAGTCTTCTGTAGTAGCTGTGCCTGCTGTCGAGTTGTCAGGAGTTCATTATTATGACTTGTTTACATGTTGGAAATAAATCACTGCACTGGCTTTGGAATCACACAGGCGACGTCACGCATGGTTTAGCCAATCAGCAGCGCGGAGTATCGCTCACCTGTCCTCGTAAACAGGTAACAAACATCGAGACAACATTCCTGCGCGCGACAGCTTTTCACTATCACAAACATACTTTGCCTCGTGTGTATTTAGATGCCTTTCAGACTTGTTTTGTGTTATATTATGTTTGTTTATGAGCTGACGTGTAGCGACTGAAAGATTTTATAGTCGAGCCAGGCTATAAACACATCGAAATGGACTACTTCATTCATATTATTGCTTTATCTATATAAAATTTAATATTTGAAACGTTTTGGGGAGCAAATAGGAAAGAAGAAAACAAGCGAACGAACGAATAAGGATTCCTGTCAGACTTTGGACAAGCCTAAGTGAAGGGAGCATCATCTCTTCAGCGCTCCTTTCGCCATGGATATTTAACTATCACCTGAGCCTGACGGATTGACTTCACATTAATAATATCCTGATGAAAATTATGAAGATGAAATCTGCTGCGCTCCAGATGCTCGCGGTGTGCCTCGCGCTCCGTTCACCAGCGCGCGCTCAGACGCAGGAAGGGAAACCTGAAGGTAAACCTGCTTTACTGTCACTCACGATGCACCTGTTTGCACCACTGAGGTAAAAGTTGGTTTTACATTCACACATTCAGACTTTCTCCTTAATATTATATTTTGCAGAAAAGTATTATTTGCAAATTTTATACAGGGAACTGTCGCCTCACTGCAAGAAGGTCGCTAGTTCGAGTCCCGGCTGGGCTAGTTGGCATTTCTGTGTGGTGTTTGCATGTTCTCACCGTGTTTGCGTGGGTTAACTCCGGGTGCTCCGGTTTCCCCCACAGTCCAAGACATGCGGTATAAGTGAATTAAATAAACTATGTGTGAAAGAGTGTGTATGGATGTTTCCCAGTATTAAGTTGTTGCTGGAAGGGCATCTGCTGTGTAAAACATATGCTGGATAAGTTGGCAGTTCATTCTGCTGTGGCGACCCCTGATGAACAAAGGGACTAAGCCCAAGGAAAATGAATGATAGGGAAATCATATTAGCAGCCAAAGATTATCGAAGTACAACATTGTTCACAGTCAATTAAATAGTAGTCATGTTGTTTTGGGCGGTTCATTCTGCTGTGGTGACCACCTGATAAATAGGAGATTAATCCGGAGGAAAATGAATGAATAATGTTGTTTTGAAGTCATACTTACATGTGATTTCAGACTGAATGTTCAAAGTACCCTGGTAAACAATATAGGGAGCGTGTTACAAGTTGTCACTGAACGAATGTGCAAATATAAAACCAACTGTACCTCAATGTTTAACCTTACAGGAAAGGCATAAAGGTTTTTTGAGTTAGAGAATGCTTACACTATTAAAATATTCTAACAGTTGGTGATGTCGTAACGATTTTGAGTTTCACAAAGAACGTTGTCATTAAAAAGAACGTTTTATAATATAAAGAATCTTGTGAGGAACATCTTGTAGAACACGTTCCATACATGTTAAAGAATCTGTATTTTAAGAATGCAGCATGACTATCTTAACATATATGCTACTTTAATACCAGTTTACAGTATATTGCATTTATTCCATTCAGGATTGCAAACATGTAAGTAATAGTAATAATCCAATTAAATTTACATATAAAATAGTGCATAAGAAGAATTCAGATGCAAAAGCATTTCAATTTTCTTCTAAAAAGAGCCTTTTTCCAAGACTCCTCCCAGCAGGCACAGGACATCAACATGACGTCAGATTCATGTTGTAACCCCAACATCATGGGAACGTTGCATTTTGTTTGGAAATGAAAACGACGTGGAAATGGTTGACATCAAAACCCAACATCAGGCCAACGTCAATGCTCAACGTCCAACCTAAAATCAACCAAATATCAATGTCTAATGATGTTACAGCTTGACGTTGGATTTTGGTTGCCATACCTGACAAATAAATGTCAGTGTTTGACGTCAATATGAAGTTGGTTTAAGATGTTGGCTCGACTTGGATTTTGATCACTTTCCATCGAAACCTAAAATTAACCAAATATCAACATCATTTGACGTCATTATTGGACGTCGGAATAACGTTGTCCTTAGATGCTGGCTAGACATTGAGTTTTGATCACCTGAATAATAATGTCTTATGACGTTGTCTTATGATATTGTGTACCTGCTGGGCTAAGTTTATGTTTAGTTATTTTACTTTAAAGGCAATGAAATGAAACCTATTCAAAGCCAAAGGACCTAATCTAACTAGGGCTGCGCAATATTGGAAAGATCTGACATTTTAATATTTAAGATTTCTGTGATTATATTTCACAATATAAATGAGCAACTCCAGCGTTATGCAGGGGCGCCGCTAGGAGGGGTAAAGTTAGGAAGATTCTAAGGGTCCATACATTTACTGGAGGCCCCAGAGACATTATCAAGGGCCCGCGCCAATTGATTTTATTTGATTTTACGTTTTTGCATTTATGAGGGAAAAGCTTCGTTCTGGATGTGACGTCTGTTATGGATGTGACAGATGTGAAATTGCCACTTGTGTGACTTTTGTAAATCAAAATCAGAATCAGAAAGAGCTTTAATGTCAGGTGTTCACACATACGAGGAATTTGTTTTCGTGACAGAGCTTCTACAGTGCAACAGAATAACAGAGACAGGACAAAAAACAGATAATAAATATATATTTTTTAAAATAGAAGTAAGTAGTGAGTGCAAATATACAGTATTGTACAATATACAATATTGTAAATATATATACAATATATATATATCAATTATAATTGTTTGAAAACCCTGACAGAGACATTTTTGAGTATTTTTAATGCACTGTAAAATACTTGCCTACACAAAAAAACGCAGAAACGGTTTTGCTATTTTGGCGAAAACTTAATTTCAAGGCAAGGTTGACATTTGCATGGAATTGCTCAAATACAATTTTCAGGGTAGTCCAGTTGCATTCAGGTACAGAAATGGGGAAAAAATCTAGTATAAAATAACACTGCAAAGACTTTACTGTAGAAATAGTTCAATAAATTTATTCTCTATAAAAGTTACAAATAGTAAAATTGTTTGTGCCTGAATGCTTTAAACTCTCTTAGGGCTCAAAAATGTGCAAATGAAGAACTTAGATGCAAAAACCTAAAAGCCATCTGAAATTTTTCTCAAAAATTAGTATCTTTATCAGGCTCTTGTGAGTATGTTCAGTAATGTCACTTTTATGGCAACGAATAAGTCTTTTTCCTGGTCTTTAAAGTAAAATATCTCAACATAAATAAAGGAGGCTGATAAAAATTTTCATTTTTGATGGAAATTTCAGTAGGCACTTGAAGGTTTTTGCAAATAAACTCTTCAGATGATCAACCTTTGCTTCATTATGGTTAAACTCTGCAGTAACTCAACAAATCGCATGTATTTTGAACTTTGCAACTATATAATCCCAATATAATATAATCATCCTAAACTAAATAATCCCAACTCAACAATGCAGATCCTGCGATGTGACTATTGCAGATGCACACATTGCGATATCAATGCTCAAACGATCTAAAATAACTGAACATATATAAAGGAGCCAGAGAAAAAATTATCTAATTTACGTACATCTCAAAACAAACAATGTGTTTTCAGATCAATATGCTTACACATTGCTTTATTTTGCTGCTTTGATAAATATCTCAGAACATTGTCAGCAATGTCTAGAGAAATTCAGCACTATTGTGTACAAGTGATGGAGATGTTTTTGTTTATCTTCGATTGTGAGTGTAAAAGTAGAGGTTTGTTTCCTGTACTAAATCACTGCTCGGTTCAAATAACAAGTGACTCAACCTGTAGACTTTGTTAAACCAGTTTCCTGACTCAACGGCTGTTTTCTGCAAGGATACAATCAGAGGAGTTTGAACTTGTGATGCCTTTGTTTTACAGTTCCTTGTCGAAAGAAAGGGTACAAAAGTTATCACTGGGGCAGTATAACCTTTCAAGCTGTACACTTTAGCACCTTATTTACTACTAAAGTGTGTTGTTCATTACATTAAACCTACAAAATAGGACCTAAATGGTATATATTAGTACCATTAGAAAAGGTATTTAATTTTGCATATATTTAATTTTGCTAGAGGTTTAGTTTGGTTTAAACTCAAAGGGCTCTATTTTAATAATCTAGGCACAGAGACTGAAGCGCATGGCGCAAAAGCATTAAGAGCGTGTCTGAATCCACTTTAGCTATTTTAAGGACAGAAAAATAAGCTCTGCGCCGTGGTGCATGGTTTAACAGGGTTGAGCTTATTCTCTTAATAAGTTATGGCAGTGTTTTCAGCATAAGGTGCATTAAACAAATCAGAGTCTTATCTCCCATTTCCTTTAAGAGTCAGTTGTGTTGTGACATGGTGCATTTGCTATTCACATGGAATTACATGGACTTTGTAAGAGGAAAAACTGAACGCTTTGCTAGTGAGAAAGCAGTTAAACAGACCATCTCTAGCATGAGGATAAAGAATGAGCCTCCTCCAATCGGCCTTTACTTTCTCTTTACTTTACTTTTACTTTTTACTCCTTTACTTTCGTGGATAAAGAAACAGTGTTGTACACACTACACTAAAGACATCCATTAGCCTACTTATATAATTTTGTTTGTTAAGCACTAAGATTTGCTTCAAAACTATTTCTAAATTCAGTTTTAATTTCCAGCAAACGAATAAATGAATAATAATAACAAAGTGTGGTCAAAAAACGGAGTTATATCCAAACACAAGTCCTATTCTCATGCCACATATGATGATGCATATGTCTCTCAATCTCGACAGGTGGACAAATCTAAACTTGTTTTTATTAAAACAAATATAAATATGCATATTATACATAATACTGCTAATAATAATACCATTATACAAATCTAAATCGTCTTGAATAAACTGAAAAAGCCCCCCAAGATGAGACATGGAGGCAGTGGTTTTTATATTTATATAGAAATTAATAATTTTTGTATATTTTAATCCTTTAATTTTTTTCATATGTAAAGATATTTGCATATAGCTGTACATCCTGTGTTTATTAAGCAAAGTGTACGCGTTTTGGACCTGCATCAGCGCAGGTCCAACACGTTAGTTAGCTTTAGAGCAGCTTTTAGTTGGTCAATGGCGCAGTCTGTTTCAGCTCCTCAAAATAGCAATGCACCAACAATGCGCCTTAACACACCTCCTTTTTAGAACAGCACACCCATGAGTCCACAAAGTGACGCTATTTAAACAACGTGGCACAAAAAGTGAAAATTACTGTTGCGCTAGTCTAAAAATAGCAGCAAATCTTGCCAAACACCTCTTGCGCCTTATTGCGCCAGCTGTAGGATAGGGCCCAAAGCCCAAAGTGGCTTTTATTCAAAAAGAGCATCTCGCTCTTAAGTATAGTGATGTGATGATAAATGAGTGAATAAATTCCTGCATTAAAACACAAATTAGCAAACTAACGAACTGTGTGCGCACAAACAACTACAGCTTATTTAACAATGCATATAGCCAGATATTTAATGCTGGAGATAACCAAAAATATAACATTTATTAATCAATATACACTCAAAAAGTAACTTCTGCTGTTTGTTCAAACTACATACTTAAAATGAGTTGAAACAGCACATTTCTTAAGGGTTTTTTGGGCCAACTTAATTGGTTTATGTTCAGTCCACTTAAATTTGTACAAATTATTCAGTAATTTAATCGATTGCACTGTAAATAAGAATACTGGGTTCCACACGATTCCTTCATGTTGTCCCAATACAAACCGATTAAGTTAACTTAATCGTTTTTACAAATTTAAGTAGATTGAACATAAAACAATTAAGTTATCCCAAAAAAAACTTAATAATTGTGTTGTTTCAACTCGTTTTAAATAAGTAGTTTGATTAAGCAGCAAAAGCCTTGAAAAACAGAGCAGAACACATCAGGTTTAGCTTGCACACACACACACACAGAGATAGAGAGAAAGAGAGAGAGAGATAGAGAGACTAGAGAGACGTGATTTGATGCACTGCTTGATCTTTGCCCTCAGCAGTAATGTTGACTAAGAAGGGTGGGGCACAATGGCATGAACAACAACAACAGGTGTATGTAGTTCAGATGATCTCACTGCGAACAGGTCAAACTAGTGGACCAAACGTCATCTTGCAGACCATTCGATTTGACTGCAACCCCCTGAATCAGCATCTCTTACAAATGCAGTAATAATAGCATTTAAATTAGCAGTAAATATGCAGAATAGACGTGCAGTAAATAATCTAGGCACATAATTGATCTCAGATTTCTTGTTTTGCATATGACTCATTTCAGAATTGCAGGTACATTTCAAGCATTTTCAATTCATTCATTCATTTATTTTCCTTCAGCTTAGTCCTTTATTTATCAGAGGTCACCACAGTGGCATATGTTTTATGCAGTGGATGCCCTTCCAGCTGCAACCCAGCACTGGGAAACACCCATTCACTCTCATTCACACACACTCATACACTATGGCCAATTTGTTTACCCAATTCACCTGTACCGCATGTCTTTGGACTGTGGGGTAAACCGGAGTACCCGGAGGAACTGTGCTAACCATTTTCAATTCTTTTTTTTCTTATATACGAAAATGTATAATTTACATCAAATTAAATAATGTAAAATAAGCAAATATGCTTATGTTCATGATAAGGGAACATTAGATTCTGTTACTAATTGTTTAACTTATTGTGAAACTTTTTAAACCACCACAGAGTTGATATTTTTCTCCATTTTAGGCTTTACACTGTCAAAAATGCTGGGTTCCTGCACACAAATGATTTGTGTTTGGGAAACATGAAGGAATTAATTTAGCTTGTTAGTCTTTACAAATTTAAGTGGATTGAAGATAAAACAATTAAGTTGTCAGAAAAAAACTCAAAAATTGTGTTGTTTCAGATCATAATTTTTTATGTATTTATTTAATTTTATTGTTTTTAAAATGTGGATGAGAAATTCACTGAAATATAATAAATGAGTTGACAAATAATGATTCTACACTGTAAAAATATTGCAGCTTAATTTGTATTGTTAAATCAAGTTAAATGTTCTACTCATGTTAACTTATATCAATTAAACATACTAGAAATATGAAGTTTTGTTTGTTTAACTTAAAAACATCAGTTAAAACCTGATTAACTTAATAAAACAAGTTTAACTCAGGCTCATTATTGATATCTACCCCTGTAAACATTTCTGAACAGTGCGAAATACGTCCCAGGAGGTCATTGTTTTGCAGTTTTTGTTTTCACAAATCCACCAGAGGCCGATGTGTACGCATTTTCAGATCTCAAATGTCTCTTGCGAGTACCATTCACACCTGCTCTTCGTAAATCCACCAGGCGCCGCTGGCGACTGACTGACTGACTGACCGATTGACTGACACGCCCTCCTCCTTACCCAAACCCAACGGATAGTGTTTTCAAAAGCCCTGATTGACCAGCGCTCACCCCCCTTCCTTAACCCAACCGACAGTGTTTTCAAAAGCACCAATTGACCTGCTGATTGTTTTTGTCCTACCTGCTTTCTGGAACATTTCCTTGCTGGACTCAAACCCTGTCGTCACGGTCAACTCTTCTCTGCATCTCAAGTCCACCGGCATACATGTTGAGCTACTGGGCAAACTGGTAACAGCGGTAAAGCCGTCCACACGGAAGTAAGCGGTCAGCTTGTAGCGCCAAAAGAAACAGAAGCCGTCAGCGGCGTCATACCGCCCGCTAGTGTTCGTTTTAAAGATGAAATGCAGCCATACATAGCTCTGGCTACATAATTGACGCTCTCCAGAAATGTATTTGAGGGTATGTTTTCACAATGAGCCTGTGTTACAAGTTAAAGTTTTTACAGTGTACTATTGGTCTATCCTAAAATATTCTGTACAAATTAATGAGAGAAGAATAAAAATGTCTTCCAGAGTTTCCCGCCATTTTTTCTATCAACGCTTTAAAGATTGTTATGCCTTTTTATTACCATTGTAACTGAGTTGACCAGAATGTAGGGAGAGACACAAAATATATTTTCATTCATTCATTTTAATTTCGGCTTAGTCCCTTTATTAATCTGGGGTTGGCACAGCAGAATGAACCGCCAACTTATCCAGCAAATGTTTTACGCAGTGGATGCCCTTCCAGCTGCAACCCATCACTGGAAAACATCCATACACACTGATTCACACACATAAACTACAGACAATTTAGCCTACCGAATACACCTGTACCACATGTCTTTGGACTTGTGGGGGAAACCAGAGCACCGGAGGAAACCCACACCAACACGGGAAGAACATGCAAACTCCACACAGAAACGTCAACTGACCCAGCCGGGGCTCGAATCAGCAACCTTCCTGCTGTGAGGCGAATGTGCTACCGACTGCGCCACCATGCAGCCCACACGACACATTTTTAATATCTGAAATGATAAATAATACAGAAAATAGATGTTTCCTGCAAACGTTTGAAGTAAACACACAGAAAAAGATGAAAATTAGACTCAATTGTTTCGTGATAATTGAAGCTTATAATTCAGGAGACAGAAACGGTCAAAAATAGGTATAATGACAGTCTTTAAATTAATATTTTATAACATACAAACATTATTTTTTAAGGATAACTTGATCAAATTTGTATTATTATTTTTTATTAAAGTTAGTGTTTTAGTATTAGTTAAGTTAAGTTAGTATTAGTTAGTATTAGTTAAGTTAAGTTAGTAGTAGTGTTTTATTAAAGTTTTTGATTTTAAAAAAGCAATAGAAGGTAAAATATACCTGCAATTCTGAAATCATTCATTATTTAGGGCTTATGTCAAAGGATTTAAAATGTCACAGTTCTTTCAGATCAATATTCTGTACTCCAAAATACACTTATCCAACCAATAATTCAAATTAAAATCACTTGTTTAGTAATTTCGTGAAAACTTTCCAACCATTTCCAACCTTCTTGTTTCATGCATTCCTGAAAGTGAAGGAAAATGAGTCATTTTAATCAGATCTTTTATTTAATTGTTTAGATTAATCATAATTTAGATTCATAGTTTGTTCCTTGTTATGAATCAGAATGAAAGCGTTCTCGTTCTGATGACTCAGTAGCTAAATGGAGGACAATTATCAGCGAATAACAACTTCAGCTTTGGTTTTCTGTAAAAAAGAAACTCCTTTGTTTTGGAATAATTGTGGTTTGTATGACATAAGCAAGAATAAAGGCTCCACAACCTTGAAAATCTGAACACAATGCATTTTGCTGACTTTGTAAATGGTAAAAGAAAATAAAATGGCCATCATATACTTGCTGACTTTACCAGAGGATCAGACTTTCATCAGATTGTTCAGAGCAATGCACATTTTTTATGTAATTGGTATTACTTATCAGGTTTTTTTATTGGTGGTTTTGGGGGGTAAAAATATGTAGATGTGTCCTTCCGGTTTCTTTGTTTTCTGTTAAGTTGTCCACATTATTGATTTGCTTTTTTTATCAGCCTTAGATTTTTATATATCATTTACATTTTTGGTTATATTTTGTTTATCAGCTTCCAAATATATTGTTATTTGTTATCTGTATCAGTCAGAATTGCATAAAATATCACTTCATTCATTCATTTTCCTTCGGCTTAGTCCCTTTGTTCAACTGGAAACATCCATACACCCTCACATTCACTCACATACACTATGGCTAATTTAGTTCATATATAGTGCATGTCTTTAAACTGTGGGGGGAAAACAGAGCACCCGGAGGAACAGAGGATGAACATGCAAACCCAAAATGTCACTTTAAATGTTTTAATTGTAAAGTAGTTTTACTACTGTATGTCAAGAATTTCATCCTCACTATGAAAACTCATAACACTCCAAACAAGCAGTGTTATCTTTTTCAATGTCATATTGAACACCACAGTGTATTTACCTAGCTAGAGGAGTAATGTTGAACACGCTGAGGTATTCTAGTGTACAGAATGTACTGTCTGCTGAATAGTTTTCATGGTGACTGATTGTCATTGTCAGTCATGTCACAAGAGCTGCTGAGGTGCATTTACGAAAACAAAAAACAGGACTGTGAAAGAAGTGTCAGGAAAAACCTGTGTTTATTAGAGATGCAGAGACAATGAAACTCATATGCAACACTAGAAACATGCTTTTAAGATGATCAGTGCTCTTGAATGGTACAAACCGATGCCCATAATACTCTCCGAATATTGCATAACGTTCCTTAAAAGCTGTGTAAATGTTAGCATGTAACATTATTGAAATAAAGTTTTTGGAACATTCTAGTAAGATTGATAGAAAATCATTCTTAGAGTGTTCATCTATTAAGACTGGAACATTAAAAATGTTTTAATAATGTTATTATAACCAAACAATAACGTTAAGATATCAGCTAAAAACTGACATTCTAAGAATAATTCCACAAAAATCTTTAAATTAATATTTTATGTTGGCGCCAATAGCCTAGTGGTTAGTGCGTCGACACATAGCACCAAGGTGCTCGCGGCGACCTGAGTTTGATTCCAGGCCCGGGGTCCTTTGCCGATCCTTACCTTATCTCTGCTCCCCACACTTTCCTGTCTCTAATCTCCACTGTCCTATCAATAAAGTCATAAACCCCCAAAAAATAATTATTTAAATTAATATTTTATAACATACAAACATTATTTCTAAAGAGAACTTGATTTTTGAAAAGTAATAGAATGCAAAATTCTGAAATCACTCATTATTTAAGGCTAAGGTCAAATAATTGAAGCTCTCACAGTTCTTTCAGATCAATATTCTGTACTCCAAAATACACTTATCCAACCAAGGATTCAAATTAAGATCATTTATTTTTATTATAACCAAAAAATAAAGATACTATATCATTTTGAATGTTCTAAGAACTTAAAAAACATTTTATAACATAATGGGAACGTTAAGGGAACATTGTTAGAACCTAAGATTGTTTGATGGCTTTATGTGAAATGTCAAAAGATTATGGCAGATGTTGACCCTTTGGCATTGTTCTGCAGACGTCAGTATGAGCAGAAGAGCGTTTGTTGAAGACTCCCACACACATCTGAAGGCCAAGAGCGTTGAATAGATTCACAAGCGCTGTGTGTGTAGCCTCTCTGTTTCTCCTGTCGCCTCCGCATTCACTGAACATTCATTTATGGAAATGCTCAGTTTTGAGCACTGCCAAACGTTTGGTTTACGTCAGATGTTCATTTCAGTGAGTAGCAAATAGTCGAGCAAAAATGTTACATCTTGTGAACATTTCGTTGTACGATTCAAAATCCATGTAATCTTATATATATAAATATATAATCTAAATACATACCTACCAACAATTTGGTTAAGAACGTACACCTTTTGATTTTTTATTTCATCTCTATATGATCAAATAAAGATGTTCTAACAATTAAAACAAATAATTATATAGCTCTAGATCAGGGGTGCTCAAACTTTTTCCTATAAAGGCTCAAAAACCAAGCTTGATTATAATATACCAAACCGTATTACAATAAAATTTCCAAGGGTAATTTCATAATTTATTTAGGTTAATATTTTAAAAAATAGAAATCGTTGCTTTAACTCATATTAACTAACACAATATAATGTTTTACATTTTATATTGAACTTATTGCAGTAAAAACAAAAACAATCCCATTTATAATAGAATGGAGTTCAATGCTGAATACACTAATCAAGCTGCTCCTTGCTGCCTTTACCTTGATTTCCTTGCAGATGACTTGTGCGTTGTCCTCTATCTGTCAAGGGACAGTATTTACATTTTAAAAGTCCAATTACAATATTTATTTAAATCATTTTATTTTAGTTGGTTTCTTTTTTGTTGCTCAGCAATAAAACAAAGAAGCAAAAGGTTACGTGAAATTCGAAATGACGATGATCTCTGTCAAAGGCTTTCACCCCAACCACCTCCCCATCATTCTCCCTTTCTATTCAGATGGGACGGTGGGCCAAATCAAAGGTTAACATTGGCCAACTCTGGCCCGCGGGCATCTCTGCTCTAAATATTCAGTTGCAAAAAAAGACTTAATAGACTTAATAAATTGACAGATTTAAAGAAAAATATTATAATATTTTACATTTTATATTTAAAAAACTCTTAGTAACAGCTTAACATATTTTGAAAACGATTTTAGTTAAAATCAACTGATAATTGACATCGTTCCCGATGTTCATGATCAAAATCTGAGCTTAATCAAAATAAAATGAATTAACATAAAGCACATTAACAGCTTACAATAAGCAACTTACGGTATATATTATTTTATTATATGTTATATATATATTATATTACATATATATATATATATATATATATATATATATATATATATATATATATATATATATATATATATATATATATATATATATATATATATATATATATATATATATATATATATATATACATTATTTATATTATTATATCAACATAGGCTCTATCTGAAAACATAGTCCTATACATTTCTGGAGATCATGAATTATGTACCCAGAAGTACGTGTGTCTGCATTTTGTCTTTAAAACAAACACTACGAGGCGGTATGACGTCGTTCCTTTTAATGCTTATCAGCTGACTGCTTACCTCCATGTGGACATCTTTCCCGCTGTTACCAGTTTCTCCAGTAGCTCAAAACGTACGTCGGCGAACTTGAAATGGAGAACGGAGTTGACTATTGGTTGGGTTTAGTGCAGGGTGAGGGAATCGGTCGGCTAGTCAGTCAGTCAGTCAGTCAGTCAGTCGGTCAGTCAGTCGACAAGCGGCCTCTGGTGGATTTACGAGAGAACAGTAGGCATGAATGGCACTGGCAAGAGAAATTTTAGATCTGAAAAAGCGTACACAGCGACCTCTGGTGGATTCATGAAAAGAAAAACTGCAAAAAGCGTAGCTCCTGGGATGTATTTCGGTCTCTCCAGAAATGTATATAGCGGTACGTAATCAGAATGAGCTTGGGTTTACTGTGAGCAAATGTAAATGTAAAATATTTAAACATCTAAGCAATTTTTCATTTGTAGTTTTTTTTTCCAGTTGTGTTATATACACAGTAATGGCAAATATCTGCCATTTTTCTGTGGGTTCTTGGCCCACCAGATTGGTGCCCATGCTCCTAAACACTGTGTCTTATTATACCTAAAGGTGTCTTATTATAGGCTTCATCTGTCACACAATGGAGCTGATGATCCACAAGCAGTTTATAAGATTAGTCAAGCAGGCAATGGTCAAAGCAGAGGTAAACAGATACATACAAATAATCCAGAATTGTGGTCACAAACAGGCGAATGGTCAACACAGGCGGCAAGGGATCAAAACGAGAAAACAAGGCAAGTGTCCAAAACACGGCTTGGCTAGACAAGACAAGAGAACGCTTCGTAGTGTTACAAGACAACAAGACTCAGCAAAGTCTGTGTGTTTGTGTGCTGTATATATGGTCCATGTTATCAGTCTTTGAACAGCTCCCAGCTGTGTGTGTGTAATCAAAGAAAAACCGGAACAGGTGTGAGTGTGTGGTGCATGACAGGACTTGTAGTTCCTTTGGTGACAAGATTGTAGTCCGGGTGATAGTGAATGTTCTCCAGTGATCTATCAGGGTTAGATTACTGGTGATCATTGCATCATTACAAGATATTTGCATAATGAAAAATAAAATCTATTATTAAAGGGTACTTCTTAACCTTAAACCCTTTTTAGATGCCATCAGATTTGTTTGTTTGTTTGTTTGTTTAGTGTTTCTTTTTAACTGCCATTTGTCATGTGAGATGTTATTTCCTTCATTAAAAAGTTATCATTCACCATCACTCGTCAACACCAGGAACTATTACAATTTGTTTACTACTTACTACAGTCATTCCATTATTGCGGTTTTGTAGCTTCCACTATGACATGCGCACATACTCACATTCCCCAACATGTGCCTGATAAATCAAAATAATGCATCTGCGCCCGAGGAACAGGAGTAACCTGTAACTTAAAATGGCCTTTAACTGCAAAACAAAGTCATTAAGCGAGATATGGTTTCTGTGTGTGTGCATGCATGTGTGTTGTCTGTTACACGACTCAATAATGACAATAAATGGTTCAGACTTTAATGTGTGGATTAATTTGTGTGTATTTATGCTCGTGGGAACTGACCTGTCAGGTTTGGATAATCTCTTTGTGACCAAGGCCAAGTTTCTGTTTACCAGGCAGATCTGTTGTGTGTGTGGTTTTAGACCTCCCCTGGCTTTTGTTTTTGGTACCTTTTTCTGTAATTGTGATGTTAACCTGATAGCTGAATCTAGTGTGTGTGTGTGTGTGTATTTTGTGCACGTTTGTTTGAGTTTTGGCGGGTTCCTACACTTGTTTTCGCGCTCTGGTTGAATGGGAGCATTGTGTCATTGTCTGCATGCTTGAGTTCACAGCACACCGAGGGCCGTTCACACCAACTCACTCTTGCATTTAGCACTGAGAACCAGAAAAACTGGCATGCATTTGTATGAACTGAACTTCTCTGAACTCATTTTTTGTCTTTAAGATGCAGAACTCATGTTTGAGATATTTTTATTGTTAAAACATTGTCTAAAAACTGGAGGTTCTAACAATCTTCCACAAAAAAAACGTGTTTATAACTTATGGAGAACATTAATATAATGTGAATGGAATGTTCTAACAATGTTTTAAATAACGTTCTGAAAACATTAATTTAATTTCAGACTGAAGCATTATTAAAACTTTTGTGAATAATCTTATTATATTCAAACATAATGTTAAAACATCATCTAAAAACTGGATGTTCTAACAGTCTTTGACATAAACGTTTTTATAACTTATGGAGAACATTAGAAAAACGTTTTTAGAACATTAATATAATGTGAATGGAATGTCATAAAATGTTTTAAATAACGTTCTGAGAACATTAATATAATTTCAGACTAAAACGTTATTAAAACATTTGCGAATAACCTTATTATAATCAAACATAATGTTAAAACATCATCTAAAAACTGGATGTTCTAACAGTCTTTCACATAAGCGTTTTTATAACTTATGGAGAACATTAGGAAAACGTTCTTATAACATTAATATAATGTGAATGGAACATCATAATAATGTTTTAAATAACGTTCTGAAAACATTACTTTAATTTCAGACTGAAACATTATTAAAACTTTTGTGAATAATCTTATTATAATCAATAATAATGTTAAAACATCATCTAAAAACTGGATGTTCTAACAGTCACATAAACTTTTTGTAACTTATGGAGAACAGTAGGAAAACGTTCTTAGAACATTAATATGATGGGAATGGAATGTCATAAAATGTTTTAAATAACGTTCTGAGAACATTAATATAATTTCAGACTAAAACGTTATTAAAACATTTGTGAATAACCTTATTATAATCAAAAATAATGTTAAAACATCATCTAAAAACTGGATGTTCTAACAGTCTTTCACATAAACGTTTTTATAACTTATGGAGAACATTAGGAAAAAGTTCTTAGAACATTAATATAATGTAAATGGAACATCAAAAATGTTTTAAATAACGTTCTGAAAACATTACTTTAATTTCAGACCGAAACAATATTTAAACATTTGTGAATAACCTTATCATAATCAAACATAATGTTAAAACATCATCTAAAAACTGGATGTTCTAACAGTCTTTCACATAAACGTTTTTATAACTTATGGAGAACATTAGGTAAACGTTCTTAGAACATTAATATAATGTGAATGGAACATCATAAAAATGTTTTAAATAACGTTCTGAGAACATTAATATAATTTCAGACTAAAACGTTATTAAAACATTTGCGAATAACCTTATTATAATCAAAAATAATGTTAAAACATCATCTAAAAACTGGATGTTCTAACAGTCTTTCACATAAGCGTTTTTATAACTTATGAATAACATTAGGAAAACGTTCTTAGAACATTAATATAATGTGAATGGAACATCATAATAATGTTTTAAATAACGTTCTGAAAACATTACTTTAATTTCAGACTGAAACATTATTAAAACTTTTGTGAATAATCTTATTATAATCAATAATAATGTTAAAACATCATCTAAAAACTGGATGTTCTAACAGTCACATAAACTTTTTGTAACTTATGGAGAATATTAGGAAAACGTTCTTATAACATTAATATAATGGGAATGGAATGTCAAAAAATGTTTTAAATAACGTTCTGAGAACATTAATATAATTTCAGACTAAAACATTATTAAAACATTTGTGAATAACCTTATTATAATCAAAAATAATGTTAAAACATCATCTAAAAACTGGATATTCTAACAGTCTTTCACATAAACGTTTTTATAACTTATGGAGAACATTAGGAAAACGTTCTTAGAACATTAATATAATGTAAATGGAACATCAAAAATGTTTTAAATAACGTTCTGAAAACATTACTTTAATTTCAGACCGAAACAATATTTAAACATTTGTGAATAACCTTATCATAATCAAACATAATGTTAAAACATCATCTAAAAACTGGATGTTCTAACAGTCTTTCACATAAACGTTTTTATAACTTATGGAGAACATTAGAAAAACGTTCTTAGAACATTAATATAATGTGAATGGAATGTCATAAAATGTTTTAAATAACGTTCTGAGAACATTAATATAATTTCAGACTAAAACGTTATTAAAACATTTGTGAATAACCTTATTATAATCAAAAATAATGTTAAAACATCATCTAAAAACTGGATATTCTAACAGTCTTTCACATAAACGTTTTTATAACTTATGGAGAACATTAGGAAAACGTTCTTAGAACATTAATATAATGTAAATGGAACATCAAAAATGTTTTAAATAACGTTCTGAAAACATTACTTTAATTTCAGACCGAAACAATATTTAAACATTTGTGAATAACCTTATCATAATCAAACATAATGTTAAAACATCATCTAAAAACTGGATATTCTAACAGTCTTTCACATAAACGTTTTTATAACTTATGGAGAACATTAGAAAAACGTTCTTAGAACATTAATATAATGTGAATGGAATGTCATAAAATGTTTTAAATAACGTTCTGAGAACATTAATATAATTTCAGACTAAAACGTTATTAAAACATTTGTGAATAACCTTATTATAATCAAACATAATGTTAAAACATCATCTAAAAACTGGATGTTCTAACAGTCTTTCACATAAACGTTTTTATAACTTATGGAGAACATTAGGAAAACGTTCTTATAACATTAATATAATGTGAATGGAACATCATAAAAATGTTTTAAATAACGTTCTGAAAACATTACTTTAATTTCAGACCGAAACATTATTTAAACATTTGTGAATAACCTTATTATAATCAAAAATAATGTTAAAACATCGTCTAAAAACTGGATGTTCTAACAGTCTTTCACATAATCGTTTTTTAAACTTATGGAGAACATTAGGTAAACGTTCTTAGAACATTAATATAATGGGAATGGAACATCATAATAATGTTTTAAATAACGTTCTGAGAACATTAATATAATTTCAGACTGAAACGTTATTAAAACGTTTTGGATAATGTTATTATAACCATAAAAAAATCAAGTTCATTTATCATTTTGAATGTACTAAGAACTTTTAAAAAAACATTATATAACTTAATGGGAGCGTTAGGAGAATATTGTTAGAAGATTTGTTTCATGTTTAAGATATATTTACAGAATTATTTTTCAAAAAGGATCCTTGTATACATTGATATACTTTTAAAAAGAGTGCTAATGGAAAAAAAAATATTTAATTTCAAACTAAATACATTTTTTGTCAATTAATTGCATGTTATTGACAAAAAAAAATCATATTTTAAATGTATTTTCTGAATTAATTTAAATGCAATCAGTTGGTGTAAGACTTTTATATGCATCCTTATAAGTGATTAATTTCATAATACTCTTGTCCTTAAAAGAATTAAAATATACCGTCTGCCGAGTTTAATAAAAAGCAACTTAAATATGCATCATTTCTATTGAACTTTGGAAATAATGCATATAAATTTATTTACATTTATAAGAATTATGTTTAAATTTATTACAATTAAAAGTACGTGCAATTTCAAACATTGCATGCTATGGTGAAAATGATAAATTGGTGTACTGCATGACAAGTGCTAATTAAACAATGATTTAAACGTGCTTTAAACAACCCTTTTTTTACATTTTTTAAATAAAGTCTAACTCTAAATAAAGTCGACTCTTTTATTTGAGTGACAAAGAGCCCTATCATACATCTTGTGCAGTGCAGCAGTGATTTGTTTGCTCATTTAAGCCCATTTAAAGGTATTGTTTTCACTTCCTGTGCCATGTTGTTTAAATAGCAAATCTATTTGCGGCCATTTAAGAACCCATAGGTGTGCTGGTCTGAAATTAAGGTGTGTTAAGTTGCATTATTGACACATTGCTGTTTTGATGCAACTAAAATATTCTACGTTATTCACCAACTAAAAGTTGGTCTAAAGTCAGTGGCTAAAATGTTTTGTTATTTACGGACTATATTTGGATATGCACCTATACGCACATACATATTGCATATTCCACACACAGGGATGCAAAGCAGCACACAAATATAAAAAAAATTAAAGGATTTAAATGTAAATTATTATTATTGCCAACATGAAAATAAAAAAATGCTATCTCCTTCCACTTCTTCTTGGGGGGGGGGGGGCTTTGGTGGAATCTGGCACAGTCTACGGTCTGCTTACTATAACCTTGTGCATGAGCAGATCTATTTCCTCGCTAGTAAAGAGTTCAGTTTTTCTTCTTACAAAGTACAGCATGTAAATAGTGAATACACCATGGAATGACCGCATCTCGCTCTTAAAGTAAATGGGAGATTGGATCTGATTGGCTTAATGCACGCTACTGCGCATTTCAGACCATGCATCAGGCACGCAGACTGTTTTTCCCATCCTTTAAATAGCTCAAGCTTAGTTTGATGTGTGCTTTAGACCATGCGCTTAGATCATTAAAATAGTGGCCAAAAAACTTTATACTTGGCACATTTTCTGATTTAACACTCTGCAGGATGTTTTCATTCGCCTAGATCTGTGCTACACACCACATGAAAGGCAGTTTTCAGAAATATACAACTGAAGTCAGAATTATGAACCCCCTTGATTTCATTTTTCTTTTTTAAATATTTCCCAAAAGATGTTTAACAGAGCAAGGAAATTTTCACAGTATGTCTGATAATATTTTTTCTTCTGGAGAAAGTCTTATTTGTTTTATTTCGGCTAGAATAAAAGCAGTTTTTCATTTTTTAAAAGCCATTTTAATGTCAATATTATTAGCCCTGTTAAGCTATATTTTTTTCAATAGTCTGCAGAACAAACTGTCGTTATTCAATAACTTGCCTAATTACTCTAACCTGCCTAGTTACCTTAATTAACCTAGTTAAGCCTTTAAATGTCACTTTAAGCTGTATAGTGTATAGTGCAGGGGTGTCCAAACTCGGTCCTGGAGGGCCGGTGTCCTGCAGATTTTAGCTCCAACTTGCCTCAACACACCTGCACGGATGTTTCTAGAAAGCCTAGTAAGTGCTTGATTAGCTAGCCCAGGTGTGTCTGATTGGGGTTGGAACTAAACTTTGCAGGACACCGGCCCTCCAGGACCGAGCTTGGACATGCCTGGTATAGTGTATAAGTGTCTTGAAAAATATCTACTCAAATATTATTTACTGTCATGAGGGCAAAGATAAAATAAATCAGTTATTAGAAATGAGTTAATAAAGCTATTATGTTTAGAATTGTGCCGGAAAAATCTCTCTTTTAAACAGAAATTTGGGAAAAAATAAACAGGGGGGCTAATAATTCTGACTTCAACTGTATAAGAGGGGCACTTTAAGATCAGAATTGCACTTTATACTGTTACGTGTAGTTATTTTTTCACTGGGTGAGTTATGAAATGACTCTTGACTTGTGTTTGTTAGTTTCATGCGTCTGTTCTGGGGTTTGGAGCATTACGGTTGGAATGCAGTGTTGCTGCTTCCTTTCACTGGCTTCAGTGATCTTAAACCCTGAGGAGAATTACAATGCTCAGAGACTGCTGTTTCACAACACAGGAGAACTAGTGGTGTAGCAACTTTTTAAAAGTGTCTTTTAAAGTATACCTTAAATTGAAATGAAATTAAAGTTGTAGCAAATGAGGTGATTGATACAGTTAAAGGGATAGTTCACCCAAACATGAAAAATCTGTCATCATTTACTCCCCGTTCACTAGTCACGAACCTGTTGAGTTTATTTCTCCTGTTCTCCTGTTTCTCCAGCCTGATCTCACGAGAAAACGTAAGTATTTTACGTTTTGTCAGTTTAGTGGCTAATTCGTACGAATTCGTACGAGTTCAGTCGTATGAAATTATACGATTTTAAAAAGGAGGCGTGGCACCTAACCCCACCCCTAAACCCAACCGTCATTGGGGGATGAGCAAATCGTACAAAAATGTACGAATTAGATCATACGAATTCATACGAATTAGCCACTAAATCAAAAAGTTACGAATTGCCGTGAGATTGTGTTGGTTTCTCCTGTTCTTCTGTTAAGTTAAAGAAAAGTTTTGGAAGGCGTCACGGTTGCTCAGTGATTAGCACTGTCGCCTCACAGCAAGAAGATCACTGGTTCGAGTCGCTGCTGGGCCAGTTGGCATTTCTGTGTGGAGTTTGCAACTGCACCCGCTGCGTAAAACCTATGCTGGATAAGTTGCCGTTTCATTCCGCTGTGGCGACCCGTAATTAATAAAGGGACTAAGCCAAAAAGAATATGAATGAATGTATGAGTGTGAATTCAAGAGTGTATGGGTGTTTCCCAGTACTGGGTTGCGGCTGAAAGGGCATCTGCTGCGTAAAACATAAGCTGGTATGGTAGGCAGTTCATTCCACTGTGGTGACTCCTGATTAATAAAGGCACTAAGCCGAAGGAAAATAAATGAATGAATGAAAAAGTTTTGGGATTTGAAAACCCATTGACTTTCACAGCATTTGTTTTTCCTACTATGGAAGTCAATGGTTACAAGTTTCTAACATTCTTCAGAGTATCTTCTTTTGTGTTGAACAGAAAAAAGAAAGGTTTGAAACCACTCGAGGGTGAGTAAATAGTGAGTAAACATTCATTTTTGTGTGAACTATACCTTTAAATGACAACAAATTAATGTTTTATTTTGTAAGAGGGCCTATTATTTACCAAGATGTAATATATAGGTGTTAAAATAGCTCACAGATTATTTATTAGCACATAATAGATAAGCATTTAATTACGTGTTTGCTTAGTAGGTGATTTTGCTTCGATTGATATTTGCTGCTATAGGAAGTTGTCATTTGTTTACTAGTTTTATGTAAAGCTTGGGTTTGCATTTGAATTTGTACTTTAACTGCACTTATTTGCAAATTAGAAGAGTAACTATTGGATTTAGAGACAAAGTATTTATAAACTGTAGTCACGTAAAGGGATAGTTTACCCAAAAATCGCCTCTTTTTACTCACCGAGTGGGGTCAAGTTTTTCGATTATGTTCAGTAATGTGCCTTAGTAAACCAAATTGATATAAATAAATGACATTAAATGTATACATTTTATTCAATTACATATAAATTATTAATCAAACTTGTTAATATGTTTTCAGTGTTTTGAGAGATATTGAGTGGTTCTCAATGACATTTGTGATATTAAATAAACCTATTAAGGGAAACATGTTTTGTGAACACTTACACTGTCTATTGGTGCTCTAGATTTGCCAGTTTCAAACTGCTGAATTAATATTTTTTTGGTGCAAACATGCATTCACAATGGTATGGACCATTACAGGTGTGGTCAAACGTATATTTAAGTTGTCTATCATTTTAATTATTAACATTATTTAAGATACAGATCACAGCAAACTATTTCTTAACTATTAAAGGGCTGACCCCCCCATACATCTTATTTGGGGGGGTTGGGGGGGGGTCAAGCATTAAGTGGGGGGGGTCAAGCATTAATTGGGGGGTACAACCCCTCAAACCCCCCTGTACTTCCCACCCTGGTTCCAAATCTTTATACATTTATTTTTAATATTTTGAAGAATGTTGAAAACCTGTAACCACTGACTTCCATAAGAGGAAAAACTAATACTATGAAAGTAAATGGTTACAGGTTTTCAGCAATCTTCAAAATGTCTTTGTGTTTAACAGAAGAAAGAAACACATACAAGTTTGAAACAAGTACAGGGTCGGTAAATGATGACAACTTTCCTTTTCAGGTGAACTATCTCTTTAAATGCTTTTATTTTCAATTTGCTGCATTCTCCTAATGATGATTAGCTTGATACCTTTCTCATTTGTATTTCGCTTTGCATAATATGGTCTGCTGAACGACTTAATGTAAAGGTAAATATTATATGATGCTACAAATGCCCCCTTTTGAGTGAAAAAACCCCAATGTGTGTCTCTTTAAATCCTGCTCCCACTCCCTGTACCAGAGTGCAGAACCTTTACATTTTTGGATTTACATCTTTACATCTAAGTGCATTTTAAAAGCTTTCTTAACTTCCTTATATATTTAGTTTGTACGTATTATTAATAAGTAGTAGTATTAAGTTAAAAGCATTACAAGTTATCCTTCAGAAATAGTGTTTATAATAGCAAATAATTCCATTGGATTTATGTTGTCACTTTGCAGATTTTTTTCATGCTCAAATAGAAACTATACACATTAATGGAAGCTGTACATGTAAAAAGCCAAATAGAAGCCCTGAAATCAAAATCTCTTGACTGGTTTGTAAAGTCTAAGCCTATTTTGACATTGCTGAGATCTCTACTGAATGTTCAGACATTAGTGAAATTAAAGATTAGTAAAGCTAACTGAGTGTGTTCTCAGAACAAAGGGCTGGGCGATACGGGCAATAAATTATTAATATTATATCAGTTGATATTGATAATTATCATGATAAGGGTCAAATCTTTTTTGTTTGTTTTGCAAAAGTTGTAGAAACAAGTCAGTTAATCAATCATGGCAACATTTTCACTATTTTGAATGTTTTGTCTTTTAGAAATGACAGCAGCTTGAATGGTGGTTGAGATACAGATCCATTTTTAAAGAGTAAAATTGAAATATAATGACTGAGTTAATATTAAACTTAAGCACTGCACTGTAAAACTGTAAAACTATCCATAAATAAGCGGTTTTACATATTTTGTGATTCATTTTTTTGTTTTCTTATTAAAAGTTTTATTGTTTTCGTTTTTTTAATAAGTTTATTTCTGCTTTTAAGTTGCATTATGGGACTTTGATCTTTTTTTCCAACAACTTTTAAACTTGAAAAGTTGAAAAAAGTGACTTTTATTAACATTTGTAATAGTTTTAGATATAGTAATAGATATATTGTCTGCCTTGGTGTTGAGTATTACAGTACAAAACTTTGTAATAAACTTATTTCTTATACATTATATGATTTCAAACTACTAAAAAGTCAATAAGGGGCGACACGGTGGCGCAGTGGGTAGCACGTTCGCCTCACAGCAAGAAGATCGCTGGTTTGATCCTCGGTTGGGTCAGTTGGCATTTCGGTGTGGAGTTTGCATGTTCTCCCTATGTTGGCGTGGGTTTCCTCCGGGTGCTCCGGTTTCCCCCACAAGTCCAAAGACGTGTGGTACAGGTGAATTGGGTATGCTAATATTGACCATAGTATATGAGAGTGTGTGTGTATGGATGTTTCCCAATGATGGGTTGTGGCTGGAAGGGCATCTGCTCCGTAAATCATATGCTGGATAAGTCGGTGGATCATTCCGCTGTGGCGACCCCAGATTAACAAAGGAACTAAGCTGAAAAGAAAATGAAAGACACTTTGTTAAACTTTAAGCTGGATTTTCAACATCAAACGTCAACAGAGCAGAGATCAACATGCAATAATGCAATTCATAACCATAAATAAATAGAAAACACTTTTTTTTAAAAACTTTTTACAGTGTTTGGATCATGTCAACCACAGATTCATTTATGTTCTGTGAGTGTGTGTTTGCTCTTGAACATTTCTTGAGCATTTCATTGCATTTACTGAAGGAGAAGTTTGATAAGGTTTCCAAATACAGCCTGGAAATACACACATTCTTCTGGAAAGCGTTTCAACACAATGTCTGACCCATAATCTCACCTGAGTGGCTGGACTGAACACCTGTTTGCATTTCATATGCTGGATAAGTTGGCGGATCATTCTGCTGTGGCGACCCCAGATTAATAAAGGAACTAAGCTGAAAAGAAAATGAAAGACACTTTGTTATGCTTTAAGCTGGATTTTCAACATCAAACATCAACAGAGCAGAGATCAACATGCAATAATGCAATTCATAACCATAAATAAATGGAAAACACTTTTTTTTTTACTTCTTACAGTGTTTGGATCATGTCAACCACAGATAAATTTTTGCATTAACATTAGTAATTAGCAACATTCAATTGTTACTAACATTCATTTAAGTGTTCTAGTCATTACAGATATAAAATAACTTTATATATATATATATATATATATATATATATATATATATATATATATATACAGAATATAAACATTTTATTAAACATTTATCATACTTTTTACTCGAGTAAAATATTACCTACATTCCTAGTTGGGCATAAGTTTCTGACGGTATGATAACCTTTGGATAAAAAAATCACGGTATCACAGTATTGCTGCTTTAAAATATGTTTTAAATGTCTGGGTAAAAAACAATAACAACTTGAACACAATATATTTCATTTTAGGAAAAATTGAAAATATTTTGGAACAGTAGGCTAAATAATTAAAACACATCATTGACCTTTTCTGTCTTCATTCCTTTCAAAACCACATTAAAAAACCTTACATATACCTTGGGAACCGTATAGCAGATAATTTTAGGGGTTTTAAAACCTTTTTCCAAACCGCAGTAAACCTTGGAACTGGTTATCATCCCATGCCTAGTTGTAACCTATTTGAAACATTAACAAAACATTTTCAGAACATCCTTTTTTTATTTAGCTGCATGGCTAGACATTTTCCTTGAGACCATGCAAAAGCTCAAAATGTTTTACCCTTAAAAATGCAAACTTTAGGTTTGACTAATGCTTCGAAGCCGTTTCTGACATTACTTGCCTTTCCTGTCTCTTAGCTAGCCATTACAGCATGCCTCAAATCAAGATCTTATCAGTTCAAGTTCCCAGCACAGGTATCTATAGTATGGCATTTGTGTGTATCTGTTAAAAGCAAGACTGTGTTTGCTTTAGTGTGTATTTTGCACTGAGAGAAAATAGATAAATCCCAGTATCTCAGTGTTCTGTGAGTGTGTGTTTGCTCTTGAGCATTTCTTGAGCATTTCATTGCATTTACTGAAGGAGAAGTTTGATAAGGTTTCCAAATACAGCCTGGAAATACACACATTCTTTCTGGAAAGCATTTCAACACAATGTCTGACCCACAATCTCACCTGTGTGGCTGGACTGAACACCTGTTTGCATTTCACAAGGGACTTTTAAACTGATTTGTTGCACTCTGTAACGTTGTTAAGGGTTTATAAGTGTGTTATCAGTAAGTCCCTGTGCTTTTCGGTTCATTTATGTAAAACGAAGCAGCACAATATAATGTTTCATCATCGATATCGCATCGTGAGCATATGCAGCCCATCGCAGGATTTATAGCTGACCAAGCACCACAGACTTACTGCAGAGTTTAATGGTGAAGTATAGAAGGGATACAGCTGCAGATACTCACATTAATATAGCATAGTTTTTTTGACACTGTATGACAATAATTCATATTTTTATATTACCGTGAGGGTTGTGGTGGTGATATGCGTTATTAAAATACAATTTAATGCATAATATAATAAATAATATGTATAATACTCTGTAAAATAACTGTTTTTACATTACCGTGAGGGTTGTGGTGGTGATATGCGTTAATAAAATACAATTTAATGCGTAATATAATAAATAATATGTATAATACTCTGTAAAATTACTGTTTTTACATTACCGTGAGGATTGTGGTGGTGATATGCGTTAATAAAATACAATTTAATGCGTAATATAATAAATAATATGTATAATACTCTGTAAAATAACTGTTTTTACATTACCGTGAGGGTTGTGGTGGTGATATGCGTTAATAAAATACAATTTAATGCGTAATATAATAAATAATATGTATAATACTCTGTAAAATTACTGTTTTTACATTACCGTGAGGGTTGTGGTGGTGATATGCGTTAATAAAATACAATTTAATGCGTAATATAATAAATAATATGTATAATACTCTGTAAAATTACAGTTTTTACATTACCGTGAGGGATGTGGTGGGGATATGCATTACTAAAATACAATTTAATGCGTAATATAATAAATACTATGTATAATACTCTGTAAAATTACTGTTTTTACATTACCGTGAGGGTTGTGGTGGTGATATGCGTTAATAAAATATGATTTAATGGGTAATTAATAAATAATATGTATAATACTCTGTAAAATTACTGTTTTTACATTACCGTGAGGATTGTGGTGGTGATATGCATTACTAAAATACAATTTAATGCGTAATATAATAAATAATATGTATAATACTCTGTATAATTACTATTTTTACATTACTGTGAGAGTTGGGGTAGGGTAAGTATTAATTAAAAATAATATAATGGGTAATATAATAAATAATTTGAATAATACTCTGTATAATTACTATTTTTATATTGTTGTGAGGGTTGGGGTGGGGGTAGGCATTAACAAAATATAATATAATGAGTAATATAACAAATAATATGTATAATACTCTTTATTTACTGCTTTTACATTACTGTGATCGTTAATAAAATACAATTAATGGGTAATTTTTGAATAAATGATATAAATAATTTTTATTAACCATCAGCTGTGGCTGTATCCCTTCTAGCAACAACCGAGTTTAACCAAAACAGAGTGAAAGTTTATCATTTGCATGTGTTTTTGCAGAGCTTAAAGGATTCTGGCACAAACATTGTGTTTGTAACTTTACTTGAGATTAGTTTTATTTAACTTTTTACACTGTGAATGCACTATGCAGTGTTATTTTACACTTAATTATTTAGTTTCTGTTTTTGGGTATTGTTAGACTCCCCAGAAAACTGTAAAGCACTGTTTATTATGATAGAATTAAGCATAGAATTTATCTTGTAATATGTTTATTATATTTTATGCACGATTCATTCCACCACAAACCACCCTAATCAATTAAAATTAATTCATTGTTTCCAAATAGTGTTATTTATCTGATGAATCTGGATTCATATCAAAATATACTGTAATTTACCATTTTTCCAAGACAGCTTTAAAATGAAGAGGTACAATATATTCAACACACACTGAAAAAAATAATTCAAAGACGATTCCTTGGATTTACTCAATTTTTTTAAGTTAGGTGGTTGTAAACAATTTGTTTGGGCTAAATTTAAACAAAAAAATTAAGTTGAATGTTACTAAATTAATTTGTTTGTTTAAATTCAACACAAATAAATTGTTTGAAACAATTTTGCAGACAACATTTTTTCAGTGTAGGCTCATTCTGAAAACGTAGCCCTTTATACATTTCTGGAGATCGTGAATTATGTAGCCAGAAGTACGTATGGCTGCATTTTGTCTTTAAAAGGTACGATTCCAGAAAGCAGGTAAAACAAAATCAAATGGCAAAAAATAAATAAACAAGTAAAGAACTGGGTGAAAATGTGGTCAAATCTGAAAACCTGGTAAAAATAAGGCTGCCGCCAGGACTTTTCATTTTCTGAATTGCTTTTGAAAACTGTTGGTTGGGTCTAGGGAAGTGAGTGGGCACTGGTCAGTCAGTGCTTTTGAAAACACTATTGGTTGGGCTTAGGGAAGGAGGAGGGTGGGTCAGTCGATCGGTCAGTCATTCAAAGACAGCGAATTATGTAGCCAGTAGTACGTATGTCTGCATTTTGTCATTAAAGCAAACACTACACTGACGTCGTTTCTTTTCATGCTTATCAGCTGACTGCTTACCTCCATGTGGACATCTTTCCCACTGTAACCAGTTTCTCCAGTAGCTCAGAACTTACATGGCCGGACTTGAAATGGAGAGCGGAGTTGACTATTGCTTGGGTTTAGGGCAGGGGGAGGGTGGGGGAATCGGTCGGCTGGTCAGTCAGTCAGTCAGTCAGTCGACAGCGGCCTCTGGTGGATTTACGAGTGAACAGCAGGCACGAATGGCACTCACCAGAGAAATTTGAGATCTCAAAAAGTGTACACAGCAGCCTCTGGTGGATTCGCGAAAACAAAAACAAGCAAAAAAGTACCTCCCGGGATGTAGTTGGTGCTCTCCAGAAATGTATATAGGGGTATATTTTCAGAATGAGCCTGGGTTAGATATAGAAACTGGATTTCTATAAGTGTGGAATTTGCTGCAAAATCATTTTTAGTTAAATCAAATGAACTTTTCTTGTCATCTCAATTTACATCAATCAAACTGACAAAAAATATTAAGATAAGTTTTGTATAACTTATAACGTGTAGCTTAAAAACTTTGATTGTCATGACTTTTTGTCATATCATTTTTATACAGTGACACACTGTATCTTGAGCTGCAATTATGTGGTTCTATTCTTACATGCTGTATTACTGAACCTGAGCTTAAAGGGTCATGAATGGGCAGTTTTCCCAGAAGAACACTTTGTCTTTGAGTTTTAATGTGTAAAGGTTCCTGGGGCCATTTCTGAGTACCTCTTTGAGTATTAGCCATATTATGTTTTCCTAGAGTCGCACCTCAGTAATGGTTTGTTTTGACCATGGCACATTTGAACCAAGGACAAAATTTGAAATGCAAAGTAGCTTCACCTCAGACTCCCTCAGAGCTTTTTAAAAAGGTGTAATGTGCAGCCGCTCAGACATTGTTGTAAATAATGAGCTCTGACAAGTAATTGTTTTGATGATGTACAATTGCTAGTTATTGTTTGACTAATTACAATGTTTGTTACAACATAAATACAAAAAAGTATTTAATATTACTTAAGATCACTGTGTGCTGTGTAATTTATTTTAGCAGTCATTAAAGCACCATGCAAAGATCTAAGGACAGTAAAATTTTTCTTTAAGGAAATTAATGGTATGACGTTCATTCAATTGATCAAAAGTGAGTTCCCCCCAAAATATGAAGCAGCATAACAATTTTCACTGCTGATAATAATAAGAAATGTTGAAAGGCTCTCTAAAGGACACCAAATGATGCTTAAAATTCAGCTTTGCGTCATAGGGATAAACTACACACTAAAACAGGGGTGTCCAAACTCGGTCCTGGAGGGCCGTTGTCCTGCAGTTTTTAGCTCCAACTTGCCTCAACACACCTGCAAGGATGTTTCTAGAAAGCCTAGTAAGAGCTTGATTAGCTAGCCCAGGTATGTCTGTTTGCGGTTGGAGCTAAAATCTGCAGGACACTGGCCCTCCAGGACCGAGTTTGGACACCCCTGCACTAAAAGATTTGCAATAAAAAGTAATGACAATATATGTTTTATGTTACATTAGCTTAATTTATAAAGTTAATCAGGTTTCAACTTATTTTTTAAGCTAAACATATTTAAACTTGATGTTTATGTCAGCTTAATTGGTGTAAGTTACAATGACTTGTAAAGTTAAAAAGGTTCAGCTTAAAAATTTGAATGAGCAACATATTTTTGTACAGTGTGTTTATAAATAAAATTACAGAACAATTTTTCTGTGAGGAAATGAATGGTATAAAATGCATTCAATTGATCAAAAGTGAGTTCCCCCCAAAAAAAATATGAAGCAGCAAAACAATTTTCACTGTTGATAATAATAAGAAATGTTGAAATGCTCTCTGAAGGACACTCGATGATGCTGAAAATTCAGCTGTGCATCATAGCAAAAATTATGTTGATGGATAAATTGTAATAATACATCATACTTCTATTTAACTGGCTTTTAATCTAATAAATGCAGCTTGAGAGCATAGAGACTTCTTTCAAAGACATGAAATGAGTAAATGCATGTGCATTTGTGTTAATAACTTCACTCTTTCTCTGTCTCTCTCTGCAGTTGGAGTGTGTACAGGCACTCAGAATTTGCTGAGTGTGACAGGAACCTCTGAGGTCCAATACAAACTCATGAAGGAAATGTACACAGGTTGCCAGATTGTCATAGGAAACCTGGAGATCACACAGATGGAGCACAACCGCGATTTCTCATTTCTACAGGTGGGATGAATATACCATCTTTGTAGTTTTTACAGTATATACCTATAGAGTGCACCTGTGCATACCCACTTGATCAATGGCATTGGTTCCAGGAGCTTTTTTTAGGGATGCACTGATATTGAATTTTTTACTGATACCGTTAATCGATAATGCTTTCGATTTGGAGGCCAATATATTAGCCAGTAAACATAAATATAATTTTTTTCTACATTTTCTGCATGTTTGAAAAAAGGGAAAACATGTACAGGGAACAACTGGTTTTAATTTTAAAAGCACAACTTTAGAAGAGTTTGAACTGATCTCTGAACTTTAACATTAATTAGCTGTTCTTTTCTTTGACCAACTTTCTTTTATAAATATCTAGTGCCTGACAAAAAAATTGAACCAAGCAACCAAGTCAATGAACATTAAAAAAAATTAAAATACCAGTAAAATATTTTGAAAAAAACAGACAACAAACAAGTGAAGTGGTTCAACCAGCGGAAATAATACATAATTTATGGGCTTTAATATATCAGCCTAATTTTGATATCAAACCAATAACAGTAACATTAAAAATAGCATTTATTGGCTCAGATTGATATCGCCACCAATATATCATGGAGTCCAATTTTTTTCATTCATTTTTGCCATAGGAATTTAAAAAATCTTCAAATTTTGCAAGCAATGATCCAAACAAACCGGCTAGAATGAGTTTCAACGGAGTGTGTGGAGCTTAATACTATATACTATAATACTATTTTTCCATCACATTTCTAAACATAATAGTTTTAATAACTCATTTCTAATAACTGATTTGTTTTATCTTTGCTATAATGACAGTAAATAATATTTGACTAAATTTGACATTTAAAGGCTTAACTAGGTTAATTAGGTTAACTAAGCAGGTTAGGGTAATTAGGCAAGTTATTGTATAACGATGGTTTGTTCTGCAGACTATCAAAAAAAAATAACCATAAAGGGGCTAATAATTTTTGACATTAAAATGGTATTTAAAAAATTAAAAACTGCTTTTATTCTATCCGAAAAAAAGAAAAAAAACAAATAAGAAAAAATCCAGAAGAAAAAATATTATCAGACATACTGTGAAAATTTCCTTGCTCTGTTATACATCATTTAGGAAATATAAGGGGGGCTAATAATTCTGACTTCAACTGTACTGCACAATAGAGACCAGTGGATGAGTTTTTACACTCCTGTAACCCTGCAGTTGCTCTCTATAACAAACAAAAGTGTGAATAAAGTGTGTCTGTAATGTTTTATTAACTGAATATGTAACTTCATCTCTCCCCACAGTCTATCCGTGAGGTAACCGGCTACATCCTCATCGCCATAAACCAGTTCAGACGTTTGCCGCTGGAGCAGCTGCGGGTCATCCGGGGGACGTCTCTGTATGAAGATAAATTCGCCCTTGCTGTCCTCGTCAACTATCAGAAAGACGGAGTGCATGGACTGAAGGAGCTGGGCCTCACACACTTGACAGGTGACACATTCTCACCCACAGAAACACATTCTGTTATAACACCTACGTGCTTTAACAACTAGACACTTTAGAGGGTGTGGTGTAAAGAGTGAGTCAACGGACGGAAAAAAAGATTTGCGCCATGTGTGCTTCGTGAAACCTTTTGTGAGCATCTTTGTTGGAATTTTTGTCTGTTTTGCTTCTCTTTTAATGCTCATTTTGGCAGTGTTAATGCAAACAGTATTTACTAGGGATGTGACGAGATCTCAGGCTATGAGATCTCATGAGATTAAATCGCGATAAGATTTCTCATCGAGGTGAGTTGTGATGTTATGATTGAGTGTGAGGGGGAATTTAGCATTGAAGATTGGAGGCAGGATTGGATTTGAACCGCACATCAAGTGCTTTGCACACACCTGGCAAGCAACCTGGTCTGCCTCTGTATTGCCCGTCACTCGTTTGCTTGGGTGAATTTGACGTACCTGCTTTTTTAACCGGAGTTCAAAGATTGCCGCATCCAAAAGCAGAGGCTGCTACAACTGCAGAACACAAAGTAACCGGTTCACAACCATGCGATGGAATAGCACTTTAGATATGCTTAAACAAAGGCATAATCGTCATAAACAGAAATCAAATTAAGGCATGTGGAGTATTCCTATTTCAGTCGCATTATTAAAGTGCAGTACAGGCATGTAAACACCGGAATCAAATTATTACTGTCATGTGGAACTTTAAGCCGCATTTTACGACAGGATAAGCCATACACAGATGATTGGTGGACACTATTCTCTGCACCTACCGAGTCAGTGTCAGTAAAGGACCACAAACACCCGCAAGTTTGACCCTTCGAGTCAAATAGTCTGAATACTTAGGACCATGTGATATTTCCGTATTTTTTTAAAACAAATTTGTAAAAGTGTCAACAATTCTGTGTTTTTCTGTCAACTTAAGTGATTTTAGCAAATGGTTGCATTAGAACAAAGAGTGAAAAAATTAGTCTGAATACTTTCCGTACCCATTATATATATATATATATATATATATATATATATATATATATATATATATATATATATATATATATATATATATATATATATATATATATATATATATATATATATATATATATATATATATATCAAGAACCAGACAGAACTGTTGTATATATATATATATACAACAGTTCTGTCTGGTTCTTGAGTCTGATTGGCTGATAGCTGCGTGATATTCAGCAAATAACAGCACACGTACAACCTCTTCACCTTTCACTCCTGTGTATTACTCCACCCACAACAAGCAACAAGCAGAGGGCACTCTTACAGTTTAACATATATTGCTGGTGTTGGGCAACATAATGTACTTTTGAGATTTTTTAGTCAAGAATGTAGTTGTTTAGTGTGCAACTATGCAGTTAATTTAGAAGGATAGTGACTATTTTAAAATATTTATAATTTCGGAACATCGAATTCAGTGCATCTTCCGCCATCAGCCTGTCTGAGCAGAATAAAGAAACTGATGGTTGACGTTCCACCACAAGATGGCGACAGAGACCCCATAATAAGTCCTTAGATGGAGAAAAACCTCAGCGTTTTCTCAACGTAAGTTTCAAACTACAGCTGAACGAATCATTATAAATTAGATACGTGACATTCTGAGTCAATCTCTCTCTTTTTTATATGCGTAGTGCTGTATTTATTGCACAGAAACGGGTAGTGTTTGCTTTGCGCTGGCTTTTTCTGCGTAAATTTTTGTGATGTTCTGATTGCAACAGAGAAATACTGGGAAATCTCTGTAGATTGGTGGCATTTCATGCCGTTCAGCCTTATAATCTCAAAATGTGTGCAAAATTACCGGTTTTGGCATTACTTTAGACATTATGCTAAAGAATCATTCAAACACTAGCTCTAAAGTGACGATTGTGAATGAGCAATGTTTTCTGCTGTTCTGACGGTCAGCTGCAGATGTGTATGAACAATGGAAGAAAGGGTCATACAAAAGGGTTTTTGAGAGTCTCCATGTTTGATTTTCATTTTTACATACAGGATTATGCCATCGAACTGTTGTATAAAGGCAATATCACAAGAGTAGCAGTGCGATATGGCTGTATATCATTATATATATATATATATATATATATATATAAATATAAAATACTCATGCATATTTTATATAAATACAAACTTTATATTGGATGCGACTAATTGCAATTAATTGTTTGACAGCACTGTAGTTAAAATCCTTAAAATGAACACAATTTCAATTCATACCTGGTGCTGGTAAAGAAATCAATGTCAGGGAAAGTGTAAGAAACTATTAAAATATATATATAACTATTTTATAATGTTTTTGTAACCTTTTCAATTCAGCACACAATGGTTAAAGAAACCACTTGCATGCAATTGGGCATTCAGTCATCTTAGACCAGCACATACTTTCTAACTGCCTTGAGCGCTTCATAGCTTGAAGAAAAATCCTATAATGTATTGTTCCTTGTGATGAATTCCAGTAGATTGACGTTAGATGGCTACAGTTAGACTAGAGCATGTCTCGACCTGCTTCAGCAAACAACACACATCTAAAGTGAAATTCAAGCCATGTAGTTTTATCTTTCCATTGTGTGTCTCCGAGTGTGTGAATCAATGAACATGTTTGTCATGCTTCCCAGTGCCCTTCCTCTAACCTCCCGCTGATGCCATTGTGACTCAGTGTGTAGAATCAATACGAATGTTACTTATTTTTCAAATGAATCATGGTACATGTCTTTATTAAGAGAGTTTTCTAGGTCAAAATCTCTGCTTGAGTGGGATTGGTTCCTCAAATGGAGTTCATTTTGGAAAACACCTTGAATGTCTGAGCATTTGCCAAACAAAACAATTATGTCAGCTAATTTATGGTGAAGCACTACTCAGATATCATAAATTAAATTAGAGGAAATTAGACAAACTTTTTATAAAACCCTTTTTCTGTTTGTGGGTCAAAGATTTCCATTTTGGTCCCTGCCCTGAGGAAAAGGATTTGATGGTTTTACTAGATTTTTTTAGGTACAGTGGGTGACACTTTAAAAGGAGTATTACCACCGCCGTACTAAAAGAGTAAGAACGTGTTTTAGGTATAACCCCAGTTTGCAACTATGCAGCCAGGGGGCACAAAGGGACGGGATGCGAACGGACAGAAATATACAGTAGCTGTAAAACCCTGCTTCTTGTGAATGAAGATGAAATAATCAGACAAAGCATTATAATTCCTTCATTAATCATTAAAAACTTGTTAACAAGCTTTATTATCACTGTAAATGTGTAAAGTGGATTGAGGATTCAATTTGGAAAGTAAAATTAAAGAAATAAAAGACAACTAAAATGAACGTACAAACATAAATACAAATATATAGGCCTAAATAAATAAATAACTAAATAAGCATTGTTTTAGACTAAATATAGAGAGATGTACTGTGTTTTTTATTTTAAAGTGATAGGACTAAGACAGTCAATGAATAAGCTTTTTCATTTACGTTTTCATTTACAGTTTTCATTTACATTTTCCTTGTTGATTATAGTTTACTGTCTCATTTTATGTCTCAATTACTGTACATAAATAATAAATAAATAATTAAATAGGCCTAAGTAATTAGTTATTTAAAGACAGTGGTTTGCAAACAAATTGTATGGGCTGAATTTAAACAAAGAAATGAAGTTGAACATTACTAAATTTCATTTGTTTGTTTAAATTCAGCTCCTATTTGCAACCACTTATCTTAAAACATTTAGTCAATTCAATTAATCATTTTTATCCAGTGTGAATCAAATTTTTATTTGCATAGAAAGGATATTAAATGCGAAAAGTAGTCTAATTGAATGCTTCAATTAACACTTGTGAAACAAAAGTGTCAGTATAGGGACACAGTATTTATGCAGAAGCGAATCAACACACATATAATGATGATCTGCGCTCATAATATATATATATATATTCTTTGCTTTTTAATTACTTATGATGCAGAAATACTGAATACGAGGCCTTAATATGTCATAAAATGATTCTTGTTTGGGTGGTATAGTGGCTCAGTGGTTAGCACTGTCACCTCACAGCAAGAAGGTCTCTGGTTCGCGTCCCGGCTGGGTCAGTTGGCATTTCTGTATGGAGTTTGCATGTTCTCCCCGTGTTTGTGTGGGTTCATTCTGCTGTAGCGACCCCTAATGAATAAAAGGACTATGCTGAAGGAAAATGAATGAAGGAATGATTCTTGTTTTAAATATACACTAAAAAAAAAAGATTTTGCTACTTGTTCGAACTACTTACAGAAAATGAGTTGAAACAACACAAATTTTGAGATTTATTAAGGACAACATAATTGTTTTATGTTCAATGCACTTACATTTGTTAAGTTAACTTAATCGATATGTGTATCGATATAACATAAATTAATTTTCTACAGCGTACCTGACATTTTTGGGGGCAAATAAACCACTGTTACATTAAATGACATTTTAGCAGCTGTCTTTCATAAATCATGATAACAGTGATTATTTTTTGCTCAGAAAAAGCAGGACACATTTGAATTAATATAAGCTTTATACTAAGAATTTTAATGTATTAAAGCATATTAAAGTACACTTTGACTGATAAATATCACTTGATTTCATGGGTGGCACGGTGGCTCAGTGGTTAGCACTGTCGCCTCACAGCAAGAAGGTCAACAAGAATGAATGAATGAATGAATGAATGAATGAATGAATGAATCATTGTCATTTAAATTTCTTAAATTCTTCTACAGAGATCCTGGAGGGTGGCGTACAGATCATCCAGAATAAATTCCTGAGCTACGCACCACAGATTAACTGGCAAGACATTGTGAAAAACAGTGGAGCAGAAGTCATCATACAAGACAATGGACCAGAAGGTAATAAGGTCAACAGTACATGCATTTATTATTTTCACATATTCATTATAAAGTTTACGGTCAGTAAGATTTCTTAATCTTTTAAAATCATCTCTTATGTCCAATAAGGCTGCATTTATTTGTGAATTTGTGAAATATTATTACATTTTGAAATCATTCAAAATAATATATTATTTAAAAATATATATTAATTTAATTTCTGAGGCAAATCTGCATCATTACTCTGGCCTTCATTGTCACTTGATCCTTCAGAAATTATTGTAATATGCTGATTCGGTTCTCAAGAAACGTGTATATTCATTGTTAATGTTGTAAACTGCTTAATATTTTCATAGAAACTATTAGACATTTCATCATGTGAACAGAATTTACTTGAAAAAAAAAAGAGTTTTATTTGCACCAAAAAACTCATCGTTGCTTTCTTGATTGTGTTATTCATCAAGGATGCTAAAATTTATATACGAGTAAAAAGTCTTACTGACCAAAGATTTTAGTACATATTAATGATAGAGATATGTAATGTTTAATTTAAATAATCAACTGTTGTATGAGTTTTATTTATAGCTATTGAGTTCTAGGTTGCTTAATTTGTTTTATATATTTAGATTTATAAAGTATGAATACATTTTTAAGATTTGACTATTCTATTGGTTTTGAATGTGTAGATAAGTAAATAGAAAGACTATTACTTTGGCTGATGATCTTAAGGAAAAATCTAAATTATTGTGGATGTTTTGATTAGTTCCCTGTCATGAGTCTTGCGGGGGTCCATGTTGGGGTCCAGGAAATGACACCTGTCAAATCTGTAAGTCCCCAGAAACTCTCACACACACACACACACGCATTCATTCATTTATTTTCCTTCAGCTTAGTCCCTTGTTTATCAGGGGTCGCCACAGCGGGATGAACCGCCAACTATTCCAGCAAATGTTTCACGCAGTGGATGCCCGTTCCAGCCGCAACCTATACACCATGGCCAATTTAGTTTCACACACACACACACACACACACACACACACACACACACACACACACACACACACACACGTGTCCAGTACTCGGTTGCAGCTGGAAGGGCATCCGCTGTGTACAACATGTGGCTTAAAGCATCCCTGTTAAGCTATTTTTAAAGTAGATGATTTTATTTGAGTACTCCTCCTATGTTATAGTAGGTCATGTATTCTAAGTTCAAAAACACTTTCATCTGATCATAACATGCATTGAAGCTTTAGATCTTTTCTTAAAGTGCATGAAATGGGTTAGTTCAAACATCTGGTTTGTTTAAACCCCCGTTTTTAGGGTGCTTTCACACCTGTAGATCGAATGTTTTCTTCTAAAACAGGGATTAAAATTGTTAGAATGTTGCTTTTTATTCTTGGTGCGGTTCACTTTAAGATGTCAAATCTTCTAAAAGGACCAACATTGTTAAAACAAGTCATGCATGATGTTACTGGTAACACTTCACAATAAGGTTATATTAGTTAATGTTATTTAATATATTTACTAACATGAACTAATTATGAACAATACTCGCACAACTTTCATAAATCATAGTTTATAATTTATTATCTATTTACTAATGCATAATTAACATCCATATTCATGCCTATTAACCTTAGTTAACATGAACAACTGTATTTTCATGAACTGACAAATGAACAAATTCTGTAATAAATGTATTGTTCATTGTTTGTTCATGTTAGCATATTCAATAACTAACACCTTATTGTAAAGTGTCGCCAGTAAACTCTCCTCGCAGTTCATTTCATAGCCGTCATATGCCATTTTAATTGATGATAATGAGCAATAAGACATTTAAATAAAGGTTTTATAAACAAAATGTGCAATTTAATTTTAAATTTAATATTAAATGGTACACCCACAGACATCATCGCTAAAGAGATAATAACTTTTGCTTTAATTAAAATTTTAATGAATAATTATGCACTTACAGAACGAGTTGGCTAGGATTCTGCATTTATATATTTATTTGTTTATTGAGAGAATGAACAGATGAACTGGTTGCATTCAGAGCACGAAGCAGATCAATGTTTGATCTCTCTTTCTAAGTGTCCAGTACTCGGTTGCTGCTGGAAGGGCATCCGCTGTGTAAAACATATATAGTTGGTGGTTCATTCTGCTGTGGTGACCTTAGATTAATAAAGGGACTAAGCCGAAGGAAAATGAATGAATCACTAGATTATTAAGAAAGGATCATCTTCCATGAAGACCTTTTGTTTTTATCTTTAGTTTTATGCATGTCGATTGGTTATATGCTTTGCAAAGAAAATTATTTTAAAGGTAAATTTCCCAATATTTACAATTGAGTACAATAAAATATTTAAATAGATTTATTGGACAAATATTATTGTGCAAGAGTGGCTTGACACAAGGAATGCGACAGCTGAAACCCATGTCTTGCATACGTCTGTGCGTAGTGGTTCTTGAAACACTGACTCCAGCTGCAGTCCACTCTTTGTGAATCTCCCCCACATTTTTGAATGTCAGCGCAAATATAGTTGAAGTCAGAGTTATTAGCCCTCCTGAATATTTGTTTCCCCAATTTCTGTTTAACAGATAGAAGATATTTTTTCAACACATTTCTAAACATAATAGCTTTAAAAACTCATTTCTAATAACTGATTTCTTTTATCTTTGTCATGATGACAGTACATAATATTTGACTAGATATTTTAAGATACTAGTATTCAGCTTAAAGAGCAATAAAGGTTTAACTAGGTTAATTAGGCAAGTAAGGGTAATTAGGCAAGATTGTATAACGATGGTTTGTTCTGTAGAAAATTGGAAAACAATATCGCTTAAAGGGGCTAATAATGTTAACCCTAAAATGGTTTTTAAAAATGAAAAACTGCTTTTAATCGAGCCGAAATAAAACAAATAAGACTTTCTCCAGAAGAAAAAATATAATAGGAAATACTGTGAAAAACTCTTTGCTCTGTTAAACATCATTTGGGAAATATTTGAAAAAGAAATTCAGAGAAGAGCTAATAATTTGGACTTCAACTGTATAAACGAAACAATAATGCAGACTAAAATATGAAGAAGAAAAAAAAAACGATGGTAATTTTGGCCAATTTTCCTATCAAATAAAACTTGTTTGGCCCCCATTAAGATCTTGTTAAGTTGTAATTAATCGACAATACAATGCATGTGTATCTTACTGTGTTTCTCTGTTGTTCTCAGTGACTAAAACAGTGTGCGCATTACAATGTAACGTGCGCTGTTTTGGACGCAGCCCGAGTGAGTGTTGCCATAATGAGTGTGCCGGCGGCTGCACCGGACCCCTCGACACCGACTGCTTTGTATGTTGAAACACAACAACACAACAACATGAATCCAGCAGTGCTAAATTTGACTTGAGCGTCTATGTATTCGCAGGCCTGCAGAAACTTCAACAACTCGGGCTCGTGTGTATCGCAGTGTCCACGGGCTGATATTTACAACAAAGTGACATTCAAAATGGAGCCCAATCCTAACGCCAAATACCAGTTTGGCTCCATGTGTGTGTCACATTGCCCTCGTAAGTATTTCTTCAGTCAAAATTTCTTCAGTCAAGGCATCAACAATCAAAACTGAATTTTACATGTGACCCTGGACCACAAAACCTTATATCTTATGTTGCACGGGTATATTTGTGGGAATAGCCAAAAATATGTTGTATAGGTTTTTTATACCTGATATCACTAGACTACGGTGGTTAGCACTGTCACCTAACAGCAAGAAGGTCGCTGGTTCTGGTTGGGCCAGTTGGCATTTCTGTGTAGTTTGCATGTTCTCCCCTTGTACACGTGGATTTCCTCTGGGTCCTCTGGTTTCCCCCACAGACCAGAGACATGCGGTAGGTGAATTGAATAAACTAAATTGGCCGTTGTGTATGTGTGTGCATGTGAGAATGTATGGGTGTTTCCCGGTACTGGTTGCAGCTGGAAGGACATCCGCTGTGTAAAACATATTCCAGAATAGTTGGTGGTTCATTCTGCTGTGGCAACCCCTGACGAATAAAGGGACTAAGCCAAAGGAAAATGAATGAAAGACCTTTTGTTTTTTTTTTTCATTAATTTATGCATGTTGATTGGTTATATGCATTGCTAAGAATTTAATTTTAAAGGTAATTTTCTCAATATTTACAATAGAATAAAATAACATTTTTAAATAGATCATTCAAATAGATTTATCATGGACAAATATTATTGTGCAAGAGTGGCTTGACACAAGGGATGCGACAGCTAAAACCCATTTCTTGCATACGTCTGCGCATAGTGGTTCTTGAAGCACTGACTCCAGCTGCAGTCCACTCTTTGTAAATCTCCCCCTCATCTTTGAATGGGTTTTGTTTCACAATTCTCTCCAGGGTGGGGTTATCCCTACACTCTACACTTTATTCTACCACATCTTTTCCTTCCCTTCGCCTCTCTATTAATGTGCTTGGCCAGCCTCTTTTGCTATGACCTTTTGTGTCTTGCCCTCCCTGTGCAAGGTGTCAATGGTTGTCTTTTGGACAACTGTCATATCAGCCATCTCACCCAAGATTGTGTAGCCTGCAGAACTAGACTGAGAGAGCATTTAAAGGCCTTTGCAGGTGTTTTAAGTTCATTGGCTAATTAGAGTGTGGCACCAGGTGTCTTCAATACTGAATCTTTTGATAATATTCTAACTTTCTGAGATACTGAATTTGGGGTTTGCATTAGTTGTCTTCAAAATCATCAAAATTAAAAGAAGTAAAGACTTGAAATATATCAGCCTGTGTGGAATGAATGTATATATTAGACAAGTTTCACTTCTTGAATGGAATTAGTGAAATAAATACACTTTTTGAAGATATTTGAATTATATGACCAGCACCTGTATATGTGTTTTATGTAAATCTTTTCATATCCCCTATCAGCTCAATAATAATAATAATAAACAAAATAATAATAATAAAACTAACAAACAAATCTCAATTTCCAAAAATGGATCCTTATGACCCTTATGGTCCAGGCTGTAGTAGAATAGTTGACTTTATAATAGTTGGTTTTATACTGATTTGCCTCATTTTCTTGTGCTACAGCTAACTTTGTTGTAGATGGCAGTTCGTGTGTGAGCAGCTGTCCAGCAGACAAAATGGAGGTGGATAAAACAGGGGTGAAAAGGTGTGAGAAATGTGAAGGCCTTTGTCCTAAAGGTAAGAGCACTGTTTTCTTTACCTAGTTATAGTTATCATAAACTTGTGTTGCATGAACCAAAATATTTCTTATAAACTCTAAACTAACCTTTAAAAACTGCTTTGAGGATTATTTATTTTTTTGTCTATTTGCCTTTGTTGAGATAAAATAGTTGGAGACATTTTGCCAAAAAAAAAACAACAAAAATGTTTAATGGACTATAGTATAATTTATAAATAAATAAATAAATAAATAAATAATTAAGAATAAACATTCATTGATTTTACATTCATTGAAGTGCAATTACAAAATATGAAATAGAATTCTATTGTTAAACATACCTCAAAGTTACAAAAAGTAAACCTTTTTTTATTCTTTGTTTTTAATTCTCTTTTTTTAAAGAAGGAAAAAAAATACATATACAAAAAATAAATAATGGATAAAATAAACATTAAAAAAAACCAATACCACATCGGAAATTAAATGAACAGTTGTCACATATTTCTTTACAGGTCACATTAACAAATACATATACTCCACTACTCACCCGTTTGCACTGGCTGCCAGTTGCTGCTCGCATCAAATTCAAAGCTCTGATGTTTGCTTACAAAGCGACCTCTGGCTTTGCTCCTTCGTATCTGCTCTCACTTCTGCAGATTTATGTGCCCTCCAGAAACTTGCGTTCTGTGAATGAACGTCGCCTCGTTGTTCCATCCCTAAGAGGGAAGAAATCACTTTCCCGAACTCTCACATTCAATCTGCCCAGTTGGTGGAATGAACTCCCTTACTACATCAGAACAGCAGAGTCACTTGCTGTCTTCAAGAAACGACTAAAAACTATTTAGTCTCCACTTTCCCTCCTAATCTTAACTGCCTCTCTGGCTATACCACTAACTGTACTCTCTCTCTCTCAAAAAAAAAAAAAAACTTTACTAATACTTTGCTTCTTAGACTTTACACACCTGAAACTTGTCTATAGAACTTGTTCACTGCTGCTCTTATAGTTGTGTAAATTGCTTTTGGATAAAAGCGTCTGCTAAATGACTAAATGTAAATGTAATGTAAATGTAAATATAGAGATCAGTTTACACTGTGTAAAGGCATAAGTACAATCCATTTCTCCCAATATTGCAGGTTCATTTCTAGTTTTAAAGAAAAAGTCATCCACCCCATATTTGAACATTAGATACGATATCCAACCATTCAGATTTTGTAAGGAGTTCGAGTTGTAGCCACTTTCGAGTTACAGTTTACTGGTTGGTACTTTTTGCTACTTTTTGTTAATTGTTTATTATATATTTTTTACAAATATATATTTTTTATTTTAACTAGTTGGTATGGAAATTGTTTTTTTAATTATCTATAATTTTATCTATAATTAAACTTTAACTTAAATCACTATGTGTGGGACATCATTAAAAAGCTCCAATATTATTAGCATGAAAAAAGACACTTAAATAAAAATGTAAAGTATTAATATGAAAACAATATAATGGTAATGAATATTGAAATAAAGAAATTACGAATAAAGGCTACAACAATTACAGTATATGTAGGCTACTGAATTCCTCAAGTTATGCCTATCATTATCATAGACCTATCGCTTAACATACGAAGAGCTGAGTTGAGCTTGTGTGTTTTTCTCTGTGTTCAGCCTGTGTTGGCACTGGCACCGCTTCCAGACAGACAGTGGATTCACAGAACATCGACAGCTTCATAAACTGCACCAAGATTCAGGGCAGTCTGCACTTCCTTGTCACAGGAATTAAAGGGTGAGTGGAAGAACACTGAGAGATTGTAACATTAAACCTGGATGTGAACATTTGATCATTGTCATTTGTAATCAAACGCCTATATCTTAGTATTGTTAGGTTTAAGATAAGGGTTATGTTATTAAATTATATTAAATGATGATAATAATTCATGAAAATGTTATATTCTCTCATTTGTTTCACAAGTTAACCATTTATGCAAAGTTTTTAACAAAGAAAATAAAACTGTGCATGAGGAAATGAACTGAACTGAAATGCGAGATGCCTGATGAAGAAAGTGTCAGACATGCTGTAATTTGATGAAATGAAATTGAAATGAATGTCACAAAGAAAAGAGGGTTAGATCCATTTTATAGACAATGTAATTTCATTTTCATTTTTACAGCAAATAACAGAATGTACTGTATAATGACTGGAATGATTAGAGTAAAAATGAGTTCTGCTTTTATATCTACTGTTGCATATGTTGGACAAAAAACTAAAGGTTAGATACATATAGAGAGAGACTGAAATATGTTTTAATGTGAGTTTTTCTTTTTTAATCAGTATTATTTTCTAACCACTATTTAATTTTATAAATCAGTGCTCAAAGTGAAAGGTGTCGGAAAACGCTTCATCTTACATCATGTCTCTCTTCCCTCCACAGAGACAGTTATAATAACATCAGTGCTCTGGATCCAAAGAAACTCAAGATCTTTAACACTGTCCGAGAGATTACAGGTGTGTGTGTGTGTGTGTGTGTGTGTGTGTGTGTGTGTGTGTGTGTGTGTGTGTGTGTGTGTGTGTGTGTGTGTGTGTGTGTGTGTGTGTGTGTGTGTGTGTGTGTGTGTGTGTACTTTGTATTACTAATGTTGTGTGGAACCCAATGTCCCCACAAGTATAGCATTACCAGTAAATTTTGAGGAAATTTGTGGAAATTTGATTTGGTCCCCATGAGGAAAACGACTCATAAATCATCCAGAAGGAATAATTTTGAAAGTGTAAAAATGCAGATTGTGTCCTGTGGGGGTTTGGTTTAGGGGTAAGGGTGAGGATAAGGCTATATAATAAGCAGTTTTCACAGTATATAGTACATTTCGCCTACTGAGAGTCCAAATAAGTTTTTTATACTGTACAACATGGTTACTGTATGGCCTTACTCTACTTTAAACTTTTAAAACTAACCATTACGGGAAACCTATGACAAGTTTTCAATGTCAAAAAGAAAGCATGATTATTAAGAATTTTGAATTACAAGGACACAAGGCATGTCCTCATAAACCAGCTTAATAGAGTACAACTTATGTTATTATACAATTTTGTGTCCTCATAAACCACAAAAGAAAAACACATGTATTTGTGTGTGTGTGTGTGTGTGTGTGTGTGTGTGTGTGTGTGTGTGTGTGTGTGTGTGTGTGTGTGTGTTGTCTTTTTGTATCACTTTTAATGCCCCATACATGACGTATCCTTGCTTGTTGTATATGATTTGTATGTGATAAGTGAAGTTTTACAAACTAATTTCGAGAGGAGCACGTGATATGATTGACTGCAGCTGGCCACTCATCTACATTCACTAGTTAGCCAATCAGATTAACCCCAACTCACTTTAAGTAGCCTAGCTAAAACTACTCTCTTATCTTCGTTTTCCGAAGAAACCCCCCATCCACCCCTTCTCCTCCTTTCTTCCTTTACCACGGGGAGCTCTCGAGAACCACCTGATCTCGTACTCCCCTCATATGCTCTATGGACCAGGCGGGAGCCTTGGGCTCACCTATCTCCGAGCTCAGGGTTCTCTCCCTGGACAGCATGCCAAACCTGCTAACAGTTGTCAAACAATATCTAAGTGTGAACTCTTGAAATAAAAATCTTGAATCGGTCTAACTCACCTTTCGGTCTGCTTAATAGACATTCTGAGTATTCAATCTTGGCCTGAAGAGCTGGAGGATCTTTCTGTTTTCTCCAATCTAGCAACAATACAGGGAAGAACGCTGTATAGGTAAGCATGAAGTAAAAAACATTCCTGTTATAGTAATGTTTGCACAGACAGTTTTAAAAAGCCCCCTATTTAGATCATTAAAGGCCAAAATATACACACAGTTGAATGCATATCCACAAGGTTTACTCCATGTACAAACACAGGCATTCGACACATGCATGGTAAAAAGATTAACCCTTGTTGTTCAGGCTCTGTGCTTTTTCATTCCAAAAGCTACAAACAGTAAAATGATGTTTCAGCACACACACACAGACTGTTCTTGCTGTTTTTGGTACTTCTATTCAATTCAATGTGCAAATGTGAGCTAAATTATACACACAATTACAAAAACTATCAGGTAGATACAGTACTTAACAAATACAGTACATAGACATGGCCTAGTCATTTATTATGGTATTATTTTATTTATGTTTTTTTTTTGTATTATTTATCCACTTTTATTATTTATTCTGAGTTAGCTTTTTTTTTTATATTTTTCTTTAGGTTATAGTCATTTTATGTGTATATTTGTGTTTTTTATATATATTAATCATTGTTTTTAATGTATATACTAAGCCGTTTTAAACATTTCATTAGTTATTTGCTGTGACAATATTTTTTCTGTAGATTATGTGTTCATCTAATATTGTGTTTCAATTATCAAATACAATTGGTACAAAAATATGCCTAGTTTACATTTTTTACAATAATATTCAACAATGTTAGGGAATCATCCGGACCTCTAGCTGTAGTTTTACACTGCCAATCATCACTACAAGCTTTCTTAGAAAACTGATTGTTTTGAAAGTTTCTAGAAGTTACGTAACATTCATTTGCATGCTCCTTTTTTATTGTTCCTCCAGAGGAGTGAGCTCTAAGAGGTAGGATTGGGTTTGGATTTTTTTGCTCTATTTTCTCTCTATGCTGCTTTTTATAAATAAATATTGCAAACTTATTCAAATTTTACAATTCGCATGAATTGTCATTGCTTCCCAATCCGCTCAGTGGTGTGGTGTTTCTCAGCTTCAGATTGGTTGTTGGGGAACTTGCATGGGGAACACTGATGTGGGGATCATAAACTCATTTACAGTGAAGATTTCACCTGGGGTGCATTTCCTAAACAATGACATAACTTGTGGCTAACTGCATTGTTTTTAACCCAGGCTCATTCTGAAAACGTAGCCCTATATACATTTCTGGAGAGCACTAAATACGTCCCAGGAGGTTGTTGTTTTTGTTTTCGAGAATCCATCAGAGGCCACTGTGTATGCTTATTCAGACCTCAAATTTCTCTTGCGAGTGCAATTTACGCCTGCTGTTCTCACGTAAATCCATCAAAGGCTGCTGTCGACTGACTGACCAACCGACCGATACCCCCACCCACACCCTTCCCTAAACCCAACGGATAGTGTTTTAAAAAGCACCAATTGACCCGGTCAACTCCTCTCTGCGTCACCAAGGTTGCTGCGAGCCACCGAACAAACTGGTAATAGCAGGAAAGCCGTCCATGCGGAGGTAAGCGATCAGCGAAAAGGAACGGTGTCATTCTGCTCCATAGCATTCGTTTTAAAGACGAAATGCAGCCGTATGTATTTCTGGGTACATAATTTGCGATCTTCAGAAATATACATAGGGCTACGTTTTCAGAATGAGCCTATGTTGATCATTTGGGAAAAGAACAATGTAGTGATGAGTGTTTCCCAAAACCGTAGTTGCTTTTTCGCAGATCCATCATTTGAACCACATTAGTTATAATGTAAAATGCTCATAATGACGCTCTAAATGGGATGGAGTAACAACTACTTCAGAGAAAATCCCCATAACTTTTGTTTTACATGCACAAGCGTTTTTTTATATATATAGAGAGAGATATATTGTTAATATATATAGTTTTTTTATGCCAACTTTTACAACTTTGACACATTCAAACCACTGCAGAAATGTTCTAGCATATAGGCCCAATACAGTACATATAAATTTCTTAACAATTAGCCTAGGCTACTATAAATTAAAACCAAAACGCAACCTATATGTTTTTGTTTTCATGAGCTTTGGAGACATAACATAGATTCCGCTTTCCATAGGTCACCTATAGCTTTCGGCTGCGTTCAAAATTGCATGAATGATTGCAAAGTGCACTACAAAGGGAGCACAATTGTCAATATGAAGATCGCTCAAACTGAACTGTAAAAAATACTTTAAAAAGCAAATTACACATAAGAGAGATGGCTTCAATGTTTTTTTTTTATCATTTCGAGGGAACGTTCCACTATGAATAGGGCATAGCGGGATAACTGGATATAGAACACAACCAGGAACTATGACTCTAGCTACAACTTTAGGGATATAGTTGCAAGCATACAAGTTTACGACACAGTTTGCAAATGTTTGTTGGATTTGGGAAACACCAATCAACGAACTATGTTTTTAACAACGGAACTTGCGACCTTAGTTGGCTTATGATGGTTTTCGGAAACGCACCCCTGATATCCAGCAAGGTTATTTTTTTATATGATGTGGATAAAGCCATCATGGAAGTACATGTTTGAAGCAAACCAATTAGTTCTTTGGGGAACTTAAAAGGGTTAGAGTAAGTTCATGGCAGGCAATTTTGTGAGATATAGCTTGAGTAATATTTCCACTTTCTCTCTCAGGGGTTATTCTCTTTTGGTGATGAAGATCCCAACGCTGAAGTCTCTGGGCCTTCGCTCTCTGAAGCGGATCAGTGATGGAGGGATCTACATCACAGGAAACACACAGCTCTGTTATCATCACACTGTGAACTGGACGCGTTTGTTCGGCAGCGGTCCACGGGCCCTGCGCCGCCAGAAATCACTGGACATTAAGGAGAATCGCCCTCAGGAGCAATGCAGTGAGTACTTCTGAAGAGAGTTATGGGCTGTCTGAACCACTAGTTAAAGATATACAGTTACGAATATTGAATGCGTCATCACTTTACTACGAAAACATTTTTCTAAAGGTGCTGTTGACTTGAAATTTCACCAGATGTCAGTAGCAACCAAAGTAATCCATAAATCTAAAGAAAACAAAACTAATTAGTTTAGAAAATAAGCTATGTGTAATCAAATGAAATGACAGAGGGAAAAAATATTGAACACATGAAGAAAGAAAGGTGTAAAAAGTCATAGAAAGCCCAGACAGCAGCAGAAATCTCAGAAGTTCAGTCCCAACACTTACATTACCAGTTGATGAAGATGAAACCAGGGTGGACATTTCAGCAAGACAATGATCCAAACACAGCCAAGCAAACTCTCAATTAGTTTCAGAAAAGAAAATAAAGCTGACAGAATGGCCCAGCCAATCACCTGACATGAATCCAATTGAGAACTAGAGCAAAAGGTCAAAGACGAGACCCACAGAAGCGTCAAGTTTTTAGACTGTTGAAGTATGAGAACAAAATCCCACCAAAAAGACACAGACACTGATATTTCTGTCATCTTAGGATCTTTTTTAAATGATGCACTAGGGTTAATCTTTGTCTCTTTATCTCTCTATCTTTCTCTCAATCTCTTAAATGTCTGCTATCTAAAACGTATGCCTCCAATATTAGACTAAAATGACATTTTTGGGGGAAATAAATTCAACAAATATAAGCCTTTTAATGAAAGACAAAATAAAAACCAACATCTGAACGTTGTTTTTTCATGTTCTAATCATTCTATAAGCAAACTCATTGATGCTGGTCTATTGAATTATTAGAAAATAATGCACACCTGAATATGTCATATAAAATAGATCGCTAATCTAACTTGCTGACCATTTATAAAACCATATGTCGTATTGATTTCTGGCTGTGTGTGTGCGCAGAGTTAGAAGGCCATGTGTGTGATCCTCTGTGCTCCTCTGAGGGCTGCTGGGGTCCGGGACCCGATCAGTGTTTGTCCTGCAAGAACTTCAGAAGAGGGGGAACATGTGTACCAGACTGCAACTTCATGTCCGGGTGAGTGAACGACAGCAGATCAACACACACTAACAAGAGCACTGCATTTGTGCAGACCAGCTTACAATTCCTGTGTATTGAGCAATCACTGCATGTAGGAATTTCTGAGATGAACGTTTCAGTACATTGGAATGATTTTGACACTGGAAAGGTGCTTAGAAATGGCCAACACCCTGGACAGTGAAGTAAGGAGTGGTTTGAGACACACCCAATGTGTGCTTTTGATGTGTGTTCTGTAGATTAGACAACAATGGTGTTTTAAAGGGATAGTTCACCCAAAAATGAAAAGTCTGCCATCACTTATTCTATTTTTTTTCAAAACCTATTGTTTCTTTCTGCTGTTGAAGACAAAAGAAGATATTTTGAAGAATGCTAGTTGCTGGGATCCATCTTTTTGTCCACTATGGAAGTCAATAGGTGCCAGCCACCAGCATTCTTCAAAATATCTTCTTTAGTGTTTAACATATGAAGGAAACACATAAAGGTTTAAAACCACATGAGGGAGAGTAAATTATTATTGGGAGAACTATCTCTTTAATGCCTTCAAAAAAGTCTCTTTTGCTCACCAGTGCTGCATTTACAGTAACAACAGCAATAACGTTTACTATTATTACATTTTAAGAAGTTTTTTTTATTTTATTACATTTTACAATGAAATTATATACTTTTAAATTATAATCCTACTATATTTACCATTTTTATTTTACTTTATTTTTAATTAAATTACATATGAAACTTTTTTCCCAGTCTTTCATTGTTGAAACCTTTGAACCTATCATGTGAAATGTATAAGAATATGTTATCTGAGAACTATCTGTATATTAATCACATTGGAATGAATGAAATTTAATTAAAGTCCTATGAATTTATAACATTTGATTGCTTTAAAATGTATTAATCTTATCTTTTTGTTTCTAATAAAACATCATCAAAGTAAATAAATCATGTTTACAAACAAATAATTATTATTATATGATTATTGTTGTGCTGGGTTTTTAACTGGCATAAGAGTTCAGTTTCATTTGAAAAAGCTTATCAATACGTGTACATATTCGTGTTTGTTAACAAAATTCAGTTCCCAATGCGTGTCAGATATGAGGAATTGGCTAAATATATTTTACAAAAAATTTGGTGCACTAATATTACTAACTAGTTAATTGAACAATAAGTATTTTAGTATTTATTAGTATTTATAAGTATTTATTTTTGATTTGTTTTATTGCATTAAAAAGTTAGACAAACACTGACATTTAAAAGTATGTGTAAAATACTTATTTATCAATTTTCCTATTTGAACAAATCGTGTGAATTTTATGAGAACAATTTTCAGAATAATTCAGTCTGGCTATATCCTTCACGAATTTCTCTAATATGCTGATTTGAGGCTCATCAAACAAAAGTTTTTATTATTCATTCATTCATTTTTTTTCGGCTTAGTCCCTTTATTAATCTGGGGTCGCCACAGCGGAATGAACCGCCAACTTATCCAGCACATGTTTTGCACAGCAAAAGCCCCTCCAGCCACAACCAGTACTGGAAAACACCCATACACTCTCATTCACACACATACACTACAGGCAATTTAGTTTATTCAATTCACCTGTACCGCATGTCTTTGAACTGTGGGGGAAACCAGAGCACCCGGAGAAAACCCACACAAACACGGGGAGAACATGCAAACTCCACACAGAAATGTCAACTGACCAAGCCGGGACTTAAAACAGCGGCCTTCTTGCTGTGAGGCAACTGTGAGCCACCGTGTTACCCCGCCACCATTATATTAAACCGCAATATTTTCCTTTTTTGATCAATCAAATGCAGTCACAGTGAACGTAAGAGATTTCCGTAACACTTTTCTTGAAGGAGGTGTTCATAAGACTGTGATGAAACCTTTATATTGACACATGTCATAAATATGAAGGTATTTTTTATGCGTGCTTATGACAACTGTCATTAAGTGTCTTTTGTCATTTTAAATGCAAAGATGACATTGTTTGAGATGTTTTTGTCATGACAACTTGACATCACCAAGACAACAAAACGTGTCATGAATATGATTGACATGAAGACATTATAATGGTAATTGTGGAGCTGCACATCGATGGATTTGCTCTTTAGAGTTTGGACTGTCAGCAGTGCAAATTAAACCACACTGAACTGAACTAAACTGAACTTCAACTCTGAAAACTGGACTAACACGGGTTCAATTTACTAGAACTTCTATGCTAAGCTGCTTTGACAATCTACATTGTAAAAGCGCTATAGAAATAAAGATGAATTGAATTGAATAATTGTGTCAAAAATCTATTTCTGATCACTTTTTTCAGTGTAACAAAATTAATTTGTCATTAAAATTTCTCATTAACATGATCAATACTCATGTCAAATCATTTTATAACAGCATCATTAATATTTAATGACATACTAAATTTTACCACAGTATACTTGAGGTCAAGAAAAATAATAGTGACACTTTTATAAAACTCATGACACAATTATAATAACCTCATGACAAATAATGCTGTCTTGATAATGTCAAGTTGTCGTGATAAAGACTGACAAGTTATGGCACATTTGGTTAAATCAAGTTGTTATAACGGTCGCCTCACAGCAAGAAGGACGTTGGTTCAAGTCTCGGCTGGGTCAGTTGGCATTTTTGTGTGGAGTTTGCCTGTTCTGCCCGTGTTGGGTTTCCTCCAGGTGCTCCGGTTTTCCCCACAGTCCAAAGACATGCAGTATAGGTGAATTGAATAAAGTGTGGGTGTGTATGGGTGTTTCCCAGTACTTGGTTGTGGCTGGAAGGGCATCCGCTTTGTAAAACATATGCCAGAATAGTTGACCTCTGAAATAGAGACTAAGAAAATGAACGAATGAATAAATGAAGTTGTCATAACAATGACAATGTCATGTCATGATTATAAAGGCTTCATATGGACACCCCCTTCAAGTAAAGTCACTTTTCTCACAAAGACAGACATGTGTAATTATCCCCATCTCCAGCGTGTGTGTGATGTGGTGTTATGATGTGGTGCTGTCTGAATCCTCTGTCCTGCTCTTCACAGTGAACAGCGTGAGTTTGCGGGCCCTAAAAACGAGTGTATGGCTTGTCATCAGGAGTGTGCGCTTCAGGACAGCGGAGACACCTGCAAAGGACCGGTAACACACTGTCCTCTGATGGAGAGCTGCTGTCTGTTTGCAGTTTTTGTTTGATTTATTGACCAACACCCCGTCTCTCTGGTCCCGCAGGGCTCTGATGAGTGTAAGGCGTGTGCTCATCTGCAGGACGGCCCGTACTGTGTGTCCTCCTGTCCAGAGGGAGTTCAGGGGGAAAACGGACTCATCATTTATAAGTTCCCCAATAGACAAAACAAATGCCAACCTTGCCATGCCAACTGCACATTGGGGTGAGGATGCAAACATGCATGTATTCTTATATTGAAATTTTTGTGTTTATGTTTGTTCGACTAGTTCTGCTTAACCCTCAGATTGTATTCAAAACCTGCATAAGATTTTCCCTTTCCTTGCTTGTTTGGCCCTGGAAATTATTAAACGCTCCACTTTTTTTTCTAATAAATAGGCTCACTATACATTTCCTCTATAGTCAAACAGATGAGTTTTACCATTTTTAATTCATTCAGCCAAACTTTGAGTCTGGTGGGAGCACTTTTAGCTTAGCTTAGCATAAATCATTGAATCGGATTAGACCATTAGCATCTCACTCTGACAAATGTCAACCTTGCCAAGCCAATTGCACCTTTGTATTTGGTGTTAGTGATTATGTTTGCTCTGGTTAACCCTGATACTGCATTCAAAATCTGCGTACGATTTTCACAGTTCTTGCATTTTTGGCCCCAGTAAATTGTTAAACAATCCGCTTGTTTAAAATAGGCTCATTATACAACTCCCCTAGAGTCAAACAGATGAGTTTTAACTTTTTTTAATGCATTCTGGTCATTAAAACAAAATAATAACAAAAAAACAAAAATTAAAACAAAGTAGATCAAAAGCCTCAGGGACAAATGTAAGAATATGGTCACACTTTATTTTAATGTACAATTCACGCTATTAACAACCCATTAGCAAATCATTAACTTGAACTTTTAGCTCAATAACTACTAATTAGCTGGTTATTTATAGTTGGTAAGATAGTAGTTGGATTTAAGTATTGCGTAGGATTAAGTATTTAAAATAAGATCATACTTAAGTGCTAATAAGAGCTAATACTTAAGTGCTAATTTATAAGTGCTAATAAATGGTTAATATCTTAATAATAGCATGCAATAAGCCCGTAAGCCCAATAGTAAATGGTGTGGATTGTTACTTAAACTAAAGTATTACCAAAAATATAAAACAACTTCACTGACAACATAAAAAATAAGAGGGGAACGTTTTAAAAATAATTTGGTATTTATTTATTTATTTATTTATTTATTTATTTATTTATTTATTTATTTATTTATTTATTTATGTATTTAATTATTTTTTTATTATTATTTTTTAATTATTTATTTATTTATGTATTTAATTATTTTTTATTTATTTATTTATATTTATCTATTTATTTATCTATTTATTTATTTATTTATTTATTTATTTAAATGTATTTAATTTATTGTCAATTTACTAAAACATATGATTAAATTAGATGTTCACTTCTTTCATATTAAAAATGTATTTTTGAACAATAGTGCATGCCACTGTGACTGTAATGTCTAAAATTACTGATTAACTAAAGATATGTGTGTGTTTTGTGTGTGTCAGGTGTTTGGGTCCGGGTCAGAATGACTGTGTGGACTCGTCCAGGTCCAGCGCTGGGTGAGAGTCTCCCTCTGCTGGTCTTTTCATAAATTGCATGCCTTTTCCCGTAAGCTCAGCTCATTATTGTGTAAATATTGTGCGTTGCAGGCTGCCGGTGACCGCCATAGTGCTGAGCGTCATATTCTGTGTCCTGCTCGCGTTTTCGGTGTTTGTGCTGAGCGTGCTTTACCGCAGGAGTCTCTCCATCCGCAGAAAACGAGCCATGAGGAGATACTTGCAAAGCGGAGAGGTGTGTGTGTGTGTGTGTGTGTGTGTGTGTGTGTGTGTGTGTGCAGCTGACTGAAGACAAAATGATTAGTCCTCCTGTGAAATTTAAATTCTCTTTCAAATATTTTCCAAATGATGTTTAACAGAGAGATTATTTCCCAACACATTTTAAACAATAGTTTTAATAACCAATTTCTTTTGTGTTTGCGAAGCGAACAGTATTGATTTTCTAGTTATTTTGCAAGATACTAGTATTATTTAACTTAAAGTGCAATTTATAGGCTTAAGTAGTTTAATTAGGTTATCTATGCAAGTCATTGGACAACAAAGGTTTGTTCTGTTAACAATCAATAGTTTAATATATATATATATATATATATATATATATAATTCCATCAAAAGTGAAAGAAGTAAGACTTACTTAAGAAGAAAATTATAAAAGTTATTACTGTGACACACGATCACAGGGAGAACATGCAAACTCCACACAGAAATACCAATTCACCCAGACAAGGCTCGAACCAGCAACCTTCTTGCTTTGAGGCAATCGTGCTACCCACTGTGCCACTATGACACCCTCTAAATGAAAGTGTTCTTTAATTTTAAAAATTTATTTTTGAAAGTTGTTTTTTATTACAGCAAATCTTAAAAAAAAACTTTCTCCAGAAGAAAATATAATAGGCAGAATTTGGAAATTTATTCTTGCTCTGTTAACTTGCATCACTTATTTATTTTTTAAAATTATTGATTGAAGAAAATCATAAATATTAATAATTAATATGAAATATTAGTCTTCAACTGTATATGCTGAATTTACTGTACACATGGTTAAAAATTGATTTAAATTTTCTAAGACTATATTTTTGGGTATTTTTGAAATATATTTAAAGATCTTTAAAATACACTTATCTTTTTTCTGTTTTCTAAGAAAATACATGATCGTGTAACACTGGACGGAACTCTTCATTTAATGTTTAAAATGTCTAAAGTAGTAAAAATATAAGCATTCCTCTGGACACAATGGAGAAACCTTTCAGGAAATTACTACCACCAGAACAAACTAATATCACAGATATATTTGTATAGCTGTACATAATTTATACAGTTTTGTTACTTTTAACTACTTTAGATTGCAGTTCATATGAATGATTTTTTTAGAAACACATACTTTAGATCTCATCCACATTGTGTTGCATCAATGGAAAACATTTTTTTAAAAGATTTATTTGTGGCCTTTATTAAGTGGATAGGACAGTATTTCAGACAGGAAGCGAAGTGGGAAATGTCTTTGAGCCAGGATTCGAACTCGGGGCGCCCTGAAGTTCCACTGCATCATATGTCAGCGCGATAAGAACTAGGCCATTGCGCAGACTGGAAAGACATAATTAAATATATTTTGTTGTATGAAGTCTTGAAACATTGACCATAAAAATTAAATATAATTCCAATTTCATAATATTTTATTGAGCCTAACAGTTACAAATTACATTTGGAAGTAGTATGTGTTTTAGCATAAAATAAATGTATACAGACACTGAATTGTTGTTAAATGATATGAATGTGGCGATGCAGTGGCGCAGTATGTAGTGCTGTTGCCTCACAGCAAGAAGGTCGCTGGTTCGAGCCTTGGCTGGGTCAGCTGGCGTTTCTGTGTGGAGTTTGCATGTTCTCCCTGTTTTTGTGTGGGTTTCCTCTGGGTGCTCCGGTTTGCCCCACCGTCCAAAGACATGCGGTACAGGTGAATTGGATAGGCTAAATTGTCCATCGTGAATGAGTGTGTATGAATGTTTCCCAGTGATGGGTTGCAGCTTCAAGGGCATTCGCTGCGTAAAAACGTGCTGGATAAGTTGGCGGTTCATTCCGCTGTGGCGACCCCGGATTAATAAAGGGACTAAGCGACAAGAAAAGGAATGATATGAATGTAAAAATGTGTTTTAGAGTATGAATAAGTCACTGTGGTGAGATGCATGGTAAAAGTGCAATTATCTTATTTTATTTATGTATTATTATTATTAGTATTGTATTTTTTACTATTATTTTTTGTATGTGTGCTTTTTTATTTATTAAGCCTAAATTATTTATCTGTTTAATAACAGCCGGATTTATGATTTCAACATCTAATTACTGTAACTGCCTCTGTTGAGGAGGGGAGGGGAAATGGGATATTAAAAGGATGTAAAAATGTGTAAACTGATGGTACTGTTAAAGTATTGAAGGAAATAAAACATTTGACTGATAAAAAATGTGTTTCAGAGCTTTGAACCGCTGGAACCCGGAGAGAAAGGTGTGAAGGTTCATGCTCGGATTCTGAGAGCCTCTGAACTGAAGAAGATCAAGCTTCTGGGCTCTGGAGTGTTCGGCACGGTTCACAAGGTACTGCTGTTATTACCTGAGCTCATCATATATGCAAATAACTCAACAGTTCCTGAAGCTTCTCCTCCTGGTGATCTCCTAATGTTTCACCTTCCTCATCTGTGTGTTCACAGGGCATCTGGATACCAGAGGGAGACACGGTGAAGATTCCAGTGGCCATCAAGACCATTCAGGACCGCACGGGACGACAGACCTTTCAGGAAATTACTGATGTAAAAACACAATCGCCTATAAACATTTCTGTTTCAAAGTAAACTATTTGTATTTTAATATTTGCATTGAGCAAGGATGAATGGATTAAATTGGTTAAACGTGACAGTAAGGAAGAGAGTTCAGTTAAATACTGTCCTTCTGAACTTTATATTCTTAAATAAATTAGGTAAAAACATTTTTGTTTTACATTGATAATAATCAGAAATGCTTATTGAGAACTAAATAATTTAAGTAATATATATAATATACACTCTCCGGCCATTTTATTAGGTACACCTTACTAGTACTAGTACTGATTACTGGGTTGGACCTACTTTTATCTTCAGAACTGCCTTAATCCTTCATGGCATAGATTCAACATGGTACTGGAAATATTCCTCAGAGATTTTGCTCCATATGGACATGATAGCATCACACAGTTGCTGCAGATTTGTCGGCTGCACATCCATGATGCAAATCTCCCATTCCACAACATCCAAAAAGTGCTCTATTGGATTGAGCTCTGGTGACTGTGGAGACCATTTGAGTACAGTGAACTCATTGTGATGTTCAAGAAACCAGTCTGAGATGATTCACGCTTTATGACATGGTGTGTTTTCCTGCTCGAAGTAGCCATCAGAAGGTGGGTACACTGTGGTCATAAAGGGATGGACAACAACAATACTCAGGTAGGCTGTGGCATTGACACGATGCATAAATTTGTACTAATGGGCTCAAAGTGTGCCAAGAAAATTTCCCCCAGACCATTACACCACCACCACCAGCATGAACCTTTGATACAAGGCAGGGTGGACCCATGCTTTAATGTTGTTCATGCCAAATTTTGACCCTACCATTTGAATGTCGCAGCAGAAATCGAGACTCAGAGACTCATCAGACCAGGCAACGGTTTTACAATATTCTATTGTCCAATTTTGGTGAGCCTGTGCAAATTGTAGCCTCAGTTTCCTGTTCTTAGCTGACAGGAGTGGCACCTGGTGTGGTCTTCTGCTGCTGTAGCCCATCTGCCTCAAGGTTGGACATGTTGTGTGTTCAGAGATGCTCTTCTGCAGACCTCGGTTGTAACGAGTGGTTATTTGAGTTACTGTTGCCTTTCTATCAGCTGGAACCAGTCTGGCCATTCTCCTCTGACCTCTGGCATCAGCAAGGCATTTGCGCCCACAGAACTGCCGCTCGCTGGATATTTTCTCTTTTTCAGACCATTCTCTGTAAACCCTAAAGATAGTTGTGTGTGAAAATCCCAGTAGATCAGCAGTTTCTGAAATACTCAGAGTAGCCTGTCTGGCACCAACAACCATGCCACGTTCAAAGTCACTTAAATCACCTTTTTTTCCCATTCTAATGATCAGTTTGAACTGCAGCAGATCGTCTTGACCATGTCTACATTTCTAAATGCATAGAGTTGCTGCCATGTGATTGGCTGATTAGAAATTTGCGTTAACGAGCAGTTGGACAGGTGTACCTAATAAAGTGACCGGTGAGTATAGATTAACTGAATTGTAATTAAACTGCAATAATATGTAACAATATTACGGTTTTAACTTAAAGAAATATGTAAATATCTGGCAATGTGATCATAGATGTAATGTTATTTTTATTTGTTTATAGTGACAAGTTACTCTGACAGAATTTTAGCCATTATTTTATGCCTTTTAGTGTTATTTTAGTATTAATAAACTTAAGTGAAATAAGTAATAAACTAAAGTTTTAATGTCTTTTCAGTTTTTTTAAGTATGTTAGTATGATTAAATGAAAGTGTGAAGAAAAGTGAAATATTTATTTTGACCTAGTTAACATAAAATAAGTTTAATTTCTTTACATCACACACACATTCTTGTATATATGGTTTATAAGGACTCTCCGTAGGCATAAAGTCATAATGTAAAAACAGCTTATTACATGGTTTAACCTTAAACCCAACCCTCACATTAAACATGTAGCAAAGTTTTAATGTCAAAAAACCTTGTTAAAAGTGATTTTAATGCGTTTAAACACACAATGCATGTCATAGTAAACCACCATAATAGAGTACAACAAGGTCAAACCCATGTCATTACACAATTATGTGTCCTCGTAAAGCACATAAATCTGTACACACACAGACACACATATGACTATGTTTACAAACACTCAAGACGATTTGTAATACCTGTGTTATTAGCTTCAGTGGTTGTTATCTGGGAATAACATACCTTGTAATGTCATGATTTACCAATAGGAATCAAGTATTCCAGAAAGCGCTGTAAAAAAGCCACCTGCTGGCCTGTCATGGAAAACACATTTCTGTTTTTAGAAGAATTGGCGCCAAGTAAACGTTACCTGAGTTTTTTTAGCACATAAGTCAACAGATTAAAGACTGAAAAACCTCACATGCCTAATAATGCTGTGTTTTCTGTCCTGCAGCACATGTTGGCAATGGGGAGTCTGGATCACGCGTATATTGTGCGCATCCTGGGCATCTGTCCGGGTGCGAGTCTGCAGCTGGTCACTCAGCTCAGTCCACAGGGCTCTTTACTGGAGCACATCCGCCAGCGCAGAGACAACCTGAACCCGCAGAGACTGCTCAACTGGTGTGTGCAGATCGCCAAGGTCAGACACACTGAGAACATGCATGCTTTGAGCTTTACCAACATTTTACCTACACAAAACAGCTGAATCACTGCTTGTCTGCTTCTCTTCTAGGGCATGTACTATCTGGAGGAGCAGAGGATGGTGCACAGAAACCTGGCGGCCCGAAACATCCTGCTCAAGAGTGATTTAATCGTTCAGATAGCTGATTACGGCATTGCAGACCTGCTCTATCCTGATGACAAGAAATACTTCTTCAATGAAATTAAGGTAGGGCAGATTTTGAGTTGGTTGATCAATGGATTGCAGCACACAGATTGCTGTTTAATTATATTATATTATATTATATTATATTATATTATATTATATTATATTATATTATATTATATTATATTATATTATATTATATTATATTATATTATATTATATTATATTATATTATATATATTATATTATATTATAATTATATTATCATGTTATATTATATTATATTATATTACATTATATAATATTATATTATATCATTTATATTATATTATATTATATTATATTATATTATATTATATTATATTATATTATATTATATCAATTATATTATATTATATTATATTATATTATATTATATTATATAATTATATTATATTATATTATATTATATTATATTATATTATATAATTATATTATATTATATTATATTATATCATTTTATATTATATTATATTATATTATATTATATTATATTATATTATATTATATCATTTTATATTATATTATATTATATTATATTAAATTATATTATATTATATTATATTATATTATATTATATTATATTATTTTATATTATATTATATTATATTATATTATATTATATTATATTATATTATATTATATTATATTAAATTAATTATATTATATCATATCATATCATATCATATCATATCATATCATATCATATTATTTTATATTATATTATATTATATTATATTATATTATATTATATTATATTATATTATATTATATTATATCATATCATATCATATCATATTATATTATTTTATATTATATTATATTATATTATATTATATTATATTATATTATATTATATTATATTATATCATATCATATCATATCATATTATATTATTTTATATTATATTATATTATATTATATTATATTATATTATATTATATTATATTATATTATATTAAATTAAATTATATTATATTATATCATATCATATCATATCATATTATATTATTTTATATTATATTATATTACATTACATTACATTATATTATATTATATTATATTATTTTATATTATATTATATTATATTATATTATATTATATTATATTAGATTATATTATATTAGATTATATTATATTAAATTATTTTATATTATATTATATTATATTATATTATATTATATTATATTATATTATATTATATTATATTATATTATTTTATATTATATTATATTATATTATATTATATTATTTTATATTATATTATATTATATTATATTATATTATATTATATTATATTATATTATATTATATTATTTTATATTATATTATATTAAATTATTTTATATTATATTATATTATATTATATTATATTATATTATATTATATTATATTATATTATATTATATTATATTATATTATATTATATTATTTTATATTATATTACATTATATTATATTATATTATATTATCTGAAACACAGCGAGTCTGGATGCTTTCTATTCAGGTGCTTGAACAAGTAGCTGATCGAGTTATAAGCAGTCGAATGTTCTTTAGAGACTGGACATAAACTGAATTTAACAATATTTTAGGTTTTACACTCAATGAAATCAAAGTAGGGTCTGTATTTCCACTTGAAGAAGCAACCGCTCTCGACAGCAGCTATTTCAGCTTGTGTTCTCCAGCTATTTAAAAGCGCACGCTTATAAACTGACGTTGCAGCAGAAAACGTGATTTAAAAGGAGCATTTTCCTTCTAAAAACATAGTTTGTAGCAGAACGCAATTACTAATGCCTTAGTAACTGTAATCAAATTACACAAATGTAAAATATAATATGTTACATTACTGCTTTCCTCAAAAATGTAATTAGAATACAGTGACGTGTTACTGTGGAACTCGTTACACCCAACTCTGATAATAAGAAATGTTTATTGAGAAGAAAATCAGCATATTAAACTGACATCTGAAGGATTGTGTCCCTCTGAAGGAACAAATAAGATTTTTAATGTAAAGTAATTTTAAATTATAATAATGTTACACAATATCACTGTTTTACTGTATATTTGACTAATTAAATGTAATCTTGTTGAACATAAGGCACTTCAAAAACCTCAAATCTATTAAAATAATACTTTTTTTATCCTCAACCAGTCATCACTACACTCTTCCTGACGTTATTCCTAACGTTTGTCATTTCTAGACTCCAATTAAGTGGATGGCCCTCGAGAGCATCTTGTTCCGCAGATACACACATCAGAGTGACGTATGGAGCTACGGTCAGTTCACGTGTTGCGAGATTAAAATGTAAACAACGCTGTAAAACGCTGCACTTTGGAGCTGAAGATTCAATAAAGGGGTTTGGTTTCTGTAGGTGTGACGGTCTGGGAAATGATGTCATACGGGGCGGAGCCTTACTCTGCAATGAGACCACAGGATGTTCCTGATCTGTTAGAGAAAGGCGAACGACTCTCTCAGCCACAGATCTGCACCATCGATGTCTACATGGTCATGGTTAAATGTGAGTCTTCTTATCTCCCATAATGCAAATTGACAGTGATCTCGTGATCTTATACATCATCTAGACATATGTACACACCATTTGATTGAGAATTCAGGATTGCAGTTTGGAATATACTAGTACTGTATCAGATATTACAATTTCTATCAATTTCTGTCAAATCTATTAGAGATTTATTATATATATATATATATAGTAATTTTATGTCGTTTTTTAAAGGTTTATTTACAATTTTAGTACTTTATATTTTGCTTTTATTTTGTATTTTTGGTATTTAAAGGTGCAGTAGGTGATCTGCCTAAATGCTAACATTTTTTACACATTATCTGTATTGTTCTCTGTGCAAATATTCGACAGGCTGGATGATTGATGAAAATGTACGTCCAACTTTTAAAGAACTGGCCAATGAATTCACCCGAATGGCCAGAGATCCGCACCGGTACCTGGTCATCAAAGTAAGTCAAACTCTTTCAGCTATTGATGACTTTTTAATTTATTTATTTATTTATTTATTTATTTATTTATTTATTTATTTATTTATTTATTTATTTATTTATTTATTCATTCATTCATTATTTATTTATTTATTTATCTATTTATTTATTTATTTATTTATTTATTTATCTATTTATCTATTTATTTATTTATTTATCTATTCATCTATTTATTTATTTATTTATTTATTTATTTATTTATCTATTCATCTATTTATTTATTTATTTATTTATTTATCTATTCATCTATTTATTTATTTATTTATTTTATTTATTTTATTTATTTTATTTATTTTATTTATTTTATTTATTTTATTTATTCTATTCATTTTATTTGTTTATTTTTTACCATGACATTTGAAAAACAGAAATATATTTATTTTCTATTCTTTATTATTATTATAATTTTTTTTAATTAACCGGGAGGAGACCTCGGGGAAGACTCAGGACACGCTGGCATTTCAAAAACATAAATATATTTTCTTTTCTTTTATTTATTTATTTTTTATTTATTTATTCAATTTTTATTTTATTTTATTTATTCATTCATTCATTTTTTTTACCATGGCATTTCAAAAACATAAAAAAAATTATTTTCTTTTTTTATTTATTTATTTATTTTTATTATTATTTTTAATTTTCTTTATTTATTTATTCAATATTAAATTTTTTATTTGTTTATTTATTTATTCATTCATTCATTTATTTATTATTATAATTTGTTTTACCATGACATTTCCAAAACATAACATTTATTTATTTATTTATTTATTTTGTTATTTATTATTTTATATTAGTTATTTATTTTATTCATTTAATTTATATTTATTTATTTGTTTGTTTATTTATTATTTTATTCATTTATTTATTTTATTCATTAATTCATTCATTAATTCATTTATGTATTATTATTGTATTTTTTACCATGGCATTTTAAAAACATAAATATATATATATTTTTTTTATTAATTTATTTATTTTTTTATTTATTTTATCATACTTATATGGTATATTCATATTTATCATACCATTCAAAAGCAGTAACATTAAGTATTTCTTTACTGTCACTTTTGATCAATTTAATGCAACCCAGCATAAAAAGTGGTAATTCATTTTAAAAATGAATCAAGTTTCCTTTACTCAAATTAACATAAATATTTGTAAATTTTTACTAAACTTTATTATTGATGGTGGAGCTGAATGTGTTTACATGAGTGCTGTTGGTTGATGTTCCGCCTTCAGGAGGAAGACAGAGCTCCAGACTCAGCCTCAGATGAGACTCATCAGAGAGGGACTGAAATGGACATTCTCGGAGTGGCGCTGGAGGACCAGGATGATGAAGTCTTGGATGATGCCATAGATACTCCACGCTATGTAACACCATCTAGAAGCTTCTCTAGACTGCGTATAGATTCCCATCGGGTACGTCATATATTATTGACCATATTCATTGCACAATGATTTGAAAATAGAGTAATAAATGCCAACATATGAAAGTTTGGTATTGGTTGGATTTGTATTTTTTAATGCTGATCATCACTGCAACAAAAATAGTGAAATATTATTATATTTTGAAATTAGTGACTTCAATTTTTCATGCATTTTTAAATACACTGTTCAAGTGATTTAAAGCTTCAAATGCACAGTTTATCCAGAAATTAAAATGACCTAATCACTCATATGATTTTAAACCTTTATGAGTTATTTTCTTCTGTTGAACACAAAAGAAGATATTTTAAAGAATGTTGGTTGCTGGCACACATCGAATTCCGTTGTAGGAAAAAAATTACTATGGAAGTTAATGGGTGCCACCAACCAACAATTTTCAAAGTGCGGTTTATTTCTAAACTAATTTCGAGAGGATCACGTGTTTATGATTCAACATGGCTGGTACAGCATAAGCTCTGTATATTGCACCAATCAGATGAATACTGACTCACTATAAATAACCAGAGTTTTCCACTCCAGTCATCTTCGTCTTGAAGAATCTCCCTTTCCACCTACTCCTGCCCTTCTCCTGATAGTGGTTAGCCCTGTCGCCTCACAGCAAGAACGTCACTGGTTCGACCCCTTTCCGAGTCAGTTGGCGTTTCTGTGCGGAGTTTGCATGTTCTCCTTGTGCTCGCGTGGGTTTTCCCCTGGTTTCCCGGTTTTCTCCCACCGTCCAAAAACATACACTACAAGTAAATTGACTACTCCAAGCTAGCATCTTAAGACAAACTCTTAGCCAGCTACATCTCTGCACGTTCACAAGCAAGGGAGTTCTCGAGACCTACCTAAGCTCAAACTCCCCTCTCGCCCTTCAAACGGGAGGGAGCCCCGGGGTCGAGGATATTCTAAGCTCAGGGTTCTCTCCCGGGACAGCATTACAAACACGCTTTATTATCAATCATTAGCCAAGTGTGAACTCTTGAAATATTTTTGTTTGTGTTCAACAGAACAGTCACACAGGTTTGAAATATATAAAAGGTGACTAAATGATGACAGAATTTATTCATTTTTCCTTCAATTATTTTTGGATGAACTATGCCTTTATTTTGTATTATTCCTTTAGTGTTCACATGATTTTTTCATCCTTATATGCTGATTCGCTGCTCAAGAAACACTTATTATAAATTACAATGTTGAAAACTGTTATCCTGGTAAACCATGAAAACTGTTATACCATGTTTGTTTAAATAGAAAGTTCAATAGAACAGCACTTTTTGGAAATTGTAACGTTTTTGAGTTTTTGTTTGCAATTACAGAAGTAATTTCAGATGTAAAAACATTAATTAGAACAAAACAGTGAACAATAGAAGGAAAACAACAAAAAGAAAAATATAATAAGAAGAACAATAGTTGTAGTACTATTAAGAGAAAAGTTTAATATTAGATTATATACATACTGTGTAGCTCTGAAATACAACTGAGAAAGAAAATAATCAAGAAAGTACAATCAAGAAGCAATTTAAGGAGTGTTCTTATATACTGTATATAGAGAGAGTGATAGAGAACCACAACTGCACCACAAAATAAATCTACACATACAGTTGAAGTCAGAATCATTAGCCCTCCTGTGAATTTTTTTTCTTTTCAAACATTTCCCAAATGATGTTTAACGGAGCAAGGTATTTCCTGTAATATTTTTTCTTCTGAAGAAAGTCAGATTTTTTTTTATTTTGGCTAGAATAAAAGTAGTTTTTCTTTTTTTTAATAATCATTTTAAGGTCAATATTATTAGCCCCCTTAAGCAGTATTTTATTAATATATACATTTTTTTAATTGTCAACAGAACAAACCACTGTTATACAATGACTTGCCTAATTACCTTAACTCAACTAATAAACCTGATTAAGCATTTAAATGTCACTTTAAGTTGTATGAAAGTGTCTTGAAGAATATCTAGTCAAATATTATTTACTGTCATCATGGCAAAGATAAAATAAATCAGTTATTAGATATGAGTTAATAAAGCTATTATGTTTAGAAATGTGTTGAAAAAACTTTAAATAAAAAATATATAGGTGGGCTGATAATTCTGACTTTAACTGTATGTATAACAGGGAAAAAAAATCTTCTATCTGTGTAGAGCAGTTTAATATAATTTATTTTTCAATTTGTGACCCCAAACTTAAATGGTAATGTACATTTTCAGATGTTCTGTGCAGGCTCTGTAAAAAAAATGAATTAGCATACTGTATTTATGACACTTTTCTTTTCATTGATACACCAGTCAAGTCTGACTCCATCAACTACTGCTGGATACCTACCAATGACCCCGGGTCTGGAGAGCTCTGTTCAGGTCAGTGCTTCAGCAAATCATGCTTAACGCTCATTTTGGTGGACTAAAGTCAAAGAACATCCAAACAAAACCTCATTTGATGGGTTATTATGCTCATTTGTTTTATTATTTCTGAATGATAAATGAGGAATAAGGAATTAGGGACATAAGCTGACGTCACTTTAGACTTGGAGCATGGAAAATTGTTCGGATGGTACTGTGAAAAGAGGTGGGATGGTGTTTTGGTGCCGATAGCTAGACCCACATGGAATCTGCTCATGCAGATCCACAGATTTTTAGCCCATCATTGAGTCTATTTATTTACTTGTGTAATTTTTTGTAAATTTATATTTATTCACTTTTTGAATTAATTTTTGTAATATTATTGACGAATATGATAATGTTCATATGATTTATTTACAATACAGTTTGTAAAGTCATATTTTCTGACTTTTAGGAGATCTATTATACCAGAGACTTGCTTTGTTTACCAAATATGGTGGATCTAATTGGATTTGCATTGTAAACATTAAATAAATTTAAAAGATGTTATTTTTTATTTCATATATTACGTTTGTAGTTACAATACTCCCAAATTATTTCGCATAAATCCGCAGATTTTTTATTGCGCAAAAAATATCTACACATTCTGTCCAGCCCTGCCGATAGCCTAGTGGTTAGTGTGCTGATATATAGCGCCAATGTACTTTAGCCATCCTGAATTCTGTTCACGGATTTGTGGACCTATCCTGATCCTATCCCGCTCTCTGATCCATTCACTTCCTGTCTAGCTACTGTTCTGACAGTAATGGAAAAACGTCATTATATAAATCTTCACAAAAAAACAATAAAGGATTGAGGAAACAAATGAGCGATTCCTCTATCTATCAAGAGGTCATGTTTTGACCTTCTGTTACTGGTCTCATTCATTGACATGATGCAAATTCAAAGGTCAGAGAATTTTGCTACGCTGTAAAATACGAAATATCTTCAGACGAGGTTGATGTATTTGCGTGTGTATGAGTGGAAATCAATGGGAAGAAAAATCTAATGTGACCACGGCTTTTATGAATGTAAAAATAGTACTTAAAAAATACCTCCAAACCTATATGAGTTTCCTTCTCCTGTTCAACACAAGATATTAATTGGACTTCCATGTTATTTTTTATTCCTACAATGGAGTCAAGTGGCTAATGTTTGGTTAGCAGCATTTTTCAAAATATCTTTTTTGGTGTTTAACAGAAAAAGAAAACTCAAACAACGTTTAAAACAACTTGAGGCGGGAGAACGCTTTAATTTTTGGGTGAACTGATCAATTCAAGTTTATTTGTGTGGTGCTTTTCACAATAATTATTGTTTCAAAGTAGCATTACAAGAGGTGTATATTATTGCATTACAATCAAATTCGGAAAATATACGGTTAGTTACTAATAACATTAACTAATTAACTAGTAACTAATAGCTTTTAACAGTTAAAGTTCTTATCTATAAGCATAGGTAAGCTACAGTAATATAGTATATAGATGATGTCTGTGTAGATGTTCAATGGAGTGTCACTTTAACAAACAAAATATTGGCCACATTTACTCAATATATTGTCCATCTCGTTTGCTGTAGACTGGATGGGCGTCTCGGTCCCGTCTCGACTCGGCCTGCACTGTTTCTGAGAGCTCGGAGGGACGAGGAGCGCTGGAACCGGAAATGAATGAGGACTTCTCATCTGTTGGCAGCATGAGGAGGGTCAGACATCGTGAAGACAGTGCTTACATGTCACAGCGGGACAGTCTATCAGGACCACCAGAAACAACCTCCACAGGAACTCAAGGAGAAGAGGACCAGAATGAATACGTGCTGCCTGGATTCGGTGAAAGCCCAGAGAAAGGTGAGAATTGGTTCATTGGTGATTAGTTAATGAATGAATTGGAGAATTAGTGGTGTGTGTGTGTAAGCGATGTGTGCAGTTTTGATGCTTTGAACTTCAAATGGATGTCTGCATACATAGTAAAAAAATGAAACTGAAATGAAAACATGTATTTATGATGTAAGTTATAAAATCGATTATGACATCTCAACATCACAACAACTCTTAATGTAATTTGTCATTTTAAGAGTGTGCTCATATGTACAGACGAGTTGTCCAGAGCGAAATACATTTCAATCCATTCAGTTGGGAGTTTTATTTGAGCGCAAAAGTTTTCCTTGTTCAAATTTCGTTACGGATTCAAGTTGGTCATGCAAATTTGCCACACTGACTGATTTTATAGGGTTAATTACTCACTCTCATGTCGTTCCAATCTCCTGAGACATATTCAGTTTCAGATATTTTAGATGAAATCCGAGAGCTCTCATAATCATCCGCCATAGAAAGCAAGGAGTCCCAAGACATTCAAAGACCAGAAAAGCAACCAAAAACATAGTCAAAACATTCCATCTGACTTCAGTGGTTCAAGTGTAATCATGCCAAGCTTCAAGAATACTTTTGTGTGGCAAAAAACCTGTAAAACGACTTTGTTTGCCTTTTGTGTTTTCTTCGCAGGTCAGGGTGCCCGTTTACTAAGGGCAATACAGTGCTTGCATGTTGCGCTGCTGACTCTAATGACAATTGTGGCTGGGTTTCATTCGGAAGGGCTCATCCCTATGCCCTAATCCATTTGGAGGATTCCTCTGACGGGATTAGAGCATAGGGATCAGCCCTTCCAAATTGAGTGCAGTGTGTGAAACCAAACAACTTCCCTGCTCAAAGGCCTGTGTGTTAGTTGTATTTTTTCAAAATCCTTAATTTCTTAACTCAAGTGACCAGTTTTGAACACTTTGGTTTGAAATGACACTTCAATATGGTGGCCACCCTGAAGTGTCCTTCAGAGGGCGATATATCCTGTTTGGAACGCATTGATAATTGACCGTAGTAAACGATTTTACAGATATTTTGGTGCACAAAAGTGTTTTTGGAGCTTCGTATGATTACAGTTGAGTCACCGAAGTCACACGGTATGTTTTTAAAATGTTTTTGGTACCTTTTCTGGACTTTGAATGTCTCTGGACCACTGATGTCTATGGAGGATGAGAGAGCTCTCACATGTCATCTAAAATATCTTAATTTGTGTTCTGAATATGAGCGAAGGTGGTTTGAAATGACTGGTGGTGGTTCTCAGAGGTTTGAAATGACTTGAGGGTGAATAATTAATAACAGGCTTTTCATTTTTTGGGTAAAATAACCCTTAAAAGCAGGGGTCTCAAACTCAATTTGGTGGGTGGGCCATATCAGTGACTGACCATTTACAGGAGGGCTGTTTAACATTCAAGCACAAAAAAAGTGGAAATGTGATGTAATTGATGCACTCAGACATTCTTCCCCAGAGAATCAAAGCTCATTCTTGTTGTACATATTGAAGGGGTAGTTTAAATCACTATGAAAATACTACAATTTAATAATAAGCATAATAATAATAATAATTCTGTACCAATCAATTGTTGCTTTACCAAAAGTTTAACAGATATGTATATATTCACATTTACTTTAACATGTTCAGTTTAGCTAGCAGTCACATTTTACTAATGCACATTTACACTTCTTAATATATTTGAGAATAATCTAGTAATGAGACCATTTGACTCTAATGTTAGCAAAATGATCATATTTACACCACCATCATACCGTGCAAGCCACGATGAAGTGTATGTACAACAAAATACACATAGTATAAAACTAACTATAATCAAATAACCCTTGAATATTTACAAAAATAGAGCTTTAGTAAAAATAGACTTACGGATATATATGTCAACGTTTAAATCAGCCACAGAAATAATCTGGATGTGCGTTACTCTCGACCGCACAATGAGAGAGAAACCGAAAGTAACCCGAACATATAGTGCAGTACTTTAAATGTCCAGTAGGTGGGGGGCACGAAACCACAAGTGATTATATGCAACTGCACAACAATGATAATGATTCAAATCTAAATATTTTGTTGGGCTGAATCTTGTTATATTTTTGACGTCAATTGCGGGCCAGAGGGAGGAGGAGGGGGGCCGCAAATGGCCCGTGGGCCGGCAGTTTGAGACCCCTGCTTTTAAGTGACTTCATAACTCACAATTCCATTCACACCAGCCTTGTATGCCTGCAATAATTGTCTCAATAACGCCATCACACCTTTAAAAAACACTTTAGCATGAATAATCTTCCACACTTGTTAATACTTACGTTAACACATCTCTCATTTTGTGATTTTTTTTAGAAACTCTTCTATTCACATCATCACGTTCGACGCTTTCTCAAAAGAGACTCTCGAGAGGTCATTCTGGAGACTTTCTGGAAGCCCACAGCGGTGCCGGTGAAGAATACGAGTACATGAACAACCAGACGCTCTCTCTCAGCCACATACCAGGGCAGCTGAAAGAGTACAATCAGCGAGGGCCACGAAACCGCAGCGCCTCCTTCAACCCTGGCGGGATGTACAGCAACCACAAACCCAGCAGACCCAGTAAGAGGTCATCGATCGAGGGCTCGGAAAGCAGCGGAGGACTCTCTCAATCCTCAACCGACCAGAGGAGTCACAGCGATGGAGATTTCCTCTCCAGTGAAGCAGAATACACAGATGGGGATCTGGAGGTGGAGTACGAGTACATGGACATTCGCGGTGCTGGAGGACCAGCGACAAACATGCGGCTTAAACTTCATCTCCCGAGACCTGTTTCCAATCCTCCACTCAGAAGACCACCAGAAGATGATGATGAAGATGAAGATTATCAGTACAGCAACCGTCAGCCCCGGTTGAGAAACTCGCTGAGGGTGCCGGGCGGTGGAGGGGAAGCGTATGAATATGAGGATATGGACTCATTGGCTGCAGGCGGAGCTTCGGGAGCTGAGTATCAGAATCTGGATGGAGAAGATGAGGAGAGGGATGAAGATTGGTCTGGAGGACCTCGTAGCCCGGGACCATATGTACAGGTGCATGCTGGGACCAGTCATAATGCTTTTGATAACCCTGATTATTGGCACAGCAGATCATTTCATAAAACGAAAGCTGTCCGCACGTAGAAACCAAAAACAGCTTGAAGGAACTTGAATCAAATGATCAAATGTTCAGGGTGGCTTTCAGAAACGCACTACTTACTGCTCTGAGTCCAGGAAAAAAACTGATGCGATGTATTTCCATGTAAATTGTATTGTTAATGTAAAAAGCGAGGCATTAAATGGTTAAAAGTAGTGCTGTTGAAGTCAACAGTGTGAAATCAAAATGGACAATGTTTATTTTGCTAGCGCATATTGTTATTTCAGCCTGATCTCACGAGGAAACGTAACTGTTTTACATTTTGTCAGTTTTGTTGTACGAAAATGTACGATTTTAAAAAGGAGGCGTGGCACCAAACCCCACTCCTAAACACACTCGTCATTGGAGGATAAGCAAATCATACTAAATTGTACCTATAAGATTGTACGAATTCATATGAATTAGCTACTAAGTTACGAATTGCCGTGAGATAGCATTGGTTATTCTTTTAAGTGTTCTTTAAGTTAATCCGAAAAAAATATTTCGTTTTTGGTAATCTTCAATCAAATTTCGACCATTTGTTTCTGCATTTGGAGTGACGGTGCTTCTGTTGATGACAGTTCAACCACGCCCACAATATTCTTAACCACGCCCCTCTTGCATTTTCTACAAGAGAATGATGGGCAAAATGCAAGAGTCGCCACCTTTTCAATATTCCTTTTCAGTCAAAAGTACATCAACGCAACTTCCGGCTCACGCAGACTTTAAACGATTAATCGTGACTAATCGCATACAAAATAAAAGTTCGCGTTTAAATAATCCTTTATGTGTGTTGTGTGTGTAATTATTATGAATATATAAATACACACATCTATGCGTATTTACATGTGTATATATATATATATATATATATATAAATAATTTTAACTTAAAATTATAAATAATACTAATATATATGTAAATAAGTATAAACATGCATGTCTGTGCATTTATATAGTCACACAAGGATCTGGGACAACAGAGGGGAGGATCCACATGCAGTTTATTAAGTAGAATAGTCAGGCAGACAACAATCATAACGGTGGCAAACAGGAAATCCAGAATCGTAGTCAAAAGCAGGCGAATGTTAAGAGCAGACGGCAGAGAATCAATATAAATCGTAAAACAAGGCAAAGATAAAAAACGAGAAGGCAGGACGAGGATAACGCTTATGTGATGCTGTAAACAAAAACAAGCGGTCACACTAGAGTTTGAGGATGTAAAATTATGCCGTATGTTGCTGCGAAAAGGGGCGGGATTAAACAAAATGATTAAACATTTAAAAAGTGAGCGATTGGTCAATATTTTAAATTTACGTCCAGAAAGGTCATGTTTTGATCTTCAATTGGTCTTACGCAACCAAGTGATGCGATTTCGCAGGTCAAGGTTCACCAAGCTTGAACATTCCAACAAAGCAAACTGCAAAACTTGTTGCATGAGCTTGCGTTTCCAGTCTGCCGCATTCGTGTGCATACGAATGGAAGTCTATGGAGAAATAAGTGCAGTGTGACCATGGCTTAACAGTGCATTACCGCCTCCTATCTTTCAAACGGACCATTGACACTATACACACTAAATTCCTGATTAACCTACCTACCCACCCACACACAATCACCCTTGGATAAACCAGTTACCCGTTCAGAGACTGTTGAGTTTTATTTAGTTCTACGTGTTCAGCTCCTCCATCCACCCGCAGTACTCTTGGTGAGGCTCAGAAGCGATGTATACGTGCCGTGTTTATAGTCCATTTGATTAGTCCTAAACAGCTTCAACTGTGTGTGTTTGCAATCAAGGGTAATCTGGACCAGGTGTGTGAGTGCAGCGCATGATGGGATTTGTAGTGCAGTTGAATGTGAGTTTTCTCCAGCAGCCTGCAAGAGCAACACTACTGGTGATCATAATATATACAAATATACACAATACACACACACACATAGATTATGTAAATACAACTTTTATTTTGTACTTAATTAGTCACGATTAACTGTTAAACAGCACTAGTTAAAATACCAGAGCAGCTTTGTTCTTGTTTATATGTGGTGGAGGTACCAGAATGACCAGATGCATAGCCACACGTTGAATGCACTGATATTTACATATGAATGCGCGTGTATGTACAGTATGTGTGCGGTGGCTGTCAATGTTCTGTCAGCGCCAAGTTTGTGTAACTCCTCAAGCCATGTGTATCTGTTTAGGGATTTAAAAGTGAGTGTTGTTCCTAAATATGTTTTTTCAGTGTGTTCATGAAGTGTCCTATTTAGTCAACAGCTGTTAATGCTACTCTATATTATATATCACCATGCGTCTGTTCTTCAAGAACAAATGTAATGTTTGAAAATTGGCAGATCTGTTGTATACATACAGTTGAAGTCTGTTATTAGTAATTATTAGCCCCCCTTTGAATTTTTTTTCTTTTTTAAATATTTCCCAAATAATGTTTAACAGAGCAAGGAAATTTTCACAGTATGTCTGATAATATTTTTTCTTCTGGAGAAAGTCTTATTTGTTTTATTTCCGCTAGAATAAAAGCAGTTTTTAAATTACTTACATCGATTTTAAGGTCAAAATTATTAGCCCCTTTAAGTCTACAAAACAAACCATCGTTATATAATAACTTGCCTAATTACCCTAACCTGCCTAGTTAACCTAGTTAAGCCTTTAAATGTCACTTTAAGCTGTATAGAAGTGTCTTGAAAAATATCTAGTCAAATATTATTTCATCATGACAAAGATAAAATAAACCAGTTATTAGAAATGAATTATTAAAACTATTATGTTTAGAAATTAAACAGAAATTGGGTTAAAAATAAACAGGGGGGCTGATAATTCAGGGGGGCTAATAATTCTGACTTCAACTGAATATCGAATTCATAGAGTTATTATTTGATGATGCCAGTTGAACAGCATATTCATTGAGTTGGGTTGATTTTTTTGCTTTGAGAGGTGTTGTCTGTGCCTTCTGAACAAATCCTAATGAAGTACTTGTGTAACGTTTTAAATGTAATGGCCAGTAAACAAGCTTTTACGACAGAACTATAGTTTTGTACACACATATCAGACTAAAGTATTTTCTAATCTTTGTCATTGATTTTTTATTCACTGTTTGATAACTACTTGTATCTTACACTTTTAATTAAAGGTTTGTATATAAATATGAGGTACGTTTGAAACCTTCAATTCTCAGACATTTACTCGAGTAGGTTTATTTCATTCATTCATTTTCCTTCAGCTTAGTCTCTTATTTATCAGGGGTCGCCACAGCGGAATGAACCGCCAACTATTCCAGCATATTTTTTACACAGCGGATGCCCTTCCGGCAACAACACAGTACTGGGAAACTCCCATACACTCTCACATTCACACACACACTCATACACGCCACGCCAACATGGGAAGAACATGCAAACTCCACTCAGAAATGCCAACTGACCCAGCTGGGACTCGAACCAGCAACCTTCTTGCTGCGAGGAGACCAAACCACTGATTTTTTGTTTATTTATTTATTTTTTTCATTTGCTAGTTTCAAAACACATATTTAAATTAGTTTATTAGCTAAGGGTTATCAACAACATTCCTTAGGGCAAGACATATTTCCTCAGTTGTGTGTTTATGTGTCTCAAATGAGCATGTAAAGCTCTTGGTGGCCGAGTTCTGAATTCATCAGATCAGTTCGATTCCTCCGTATTCAGTGCTACTAATTGATACAGTATCGATATGATGAACAACAGAATAGAAAACTTGTTCTGGCAGCTTCAAGAATGTTTAATGATTTATTATTGTGCATTATAATACATTTCTTCTATATTTAATATTTTAAACAGTGTACAAATCTAGAGTTACTCCAAAATATATGGCATTTCATTTCAATTGGCTTCAGATAACTCAGTTTAAAATACTTGCTGCTGGGCATATACCTGTACTATAGGCTAGATTACCTCCCTTGGATTAAATGAGTTATGTTATAATTAGCTTTTTGACAAATTGGTGTAGGCGTATTTATGATATTTTATTTATATGTATTACAGTTATTCACTATCCTTCGGCTTAGTCACTGATTTACCAGGGGTTGCCGCAGCAGAATGAACTGCCAATAACTCTTGGTTTTTTATGTTTATGTTTTTATGTTTTATGCGGTCGATGCCCTTCCAGTTCAAGTAATATAATTAATTACATTAATATTTCTATCACCGATCTATAGCCTATAAGACAATTTAATGTTAAATCATAATAAAGTTTAAAAAACATGTTAGCAATTTAATAAAACATGCAGTTATTACGCTAAAAGACGCAAGTCATATGTTAGCAATGTGCTGAATATGCAATTATCATGCTAAAAGATGCTAGTCATATGTTAGCAATCTGCTGAATATGCAATTACCATGCTAAAAGATGCTAGTAAAATGCTAGCAATATATTAAAACATGTTATCAGCATGCAAATACTTTGCAGCATGTCAGGTGCTTGAAGTAAGAAAGTTTCTAAAACGTGCTGGGTTTAAAGCCTGCAAATACTTATAACTATTTCAAACTGATAAGTGTTAAACTTCTCTGGTGAGGCACATTCTCAAGCCAACATCAGTGTTTATCTTGGTAAAGTTTTTAGTATTGTTACAAACTATGCAAATGATGCTATTTATTTCTTACTGATTGCTTATTTATAGTTTGTTTTTAAATAATTATCTTATTCAATCATTATAATAACTACATATTATTGTCCTATTTATGATTATTAATGTTGGGCAGTAGCGTTGCTACTAGTAGTGACACTACTAGCTTAACTACTTTCTAAATCATATAGCTTTTCAGTAGCAAAGCTATTATGTTAAGCAAGTAGCGCAGTTAATTCTGTTCATTCTGATGCTGTGCTCTTGTTAGTTGAATTGGTTTTTAAATTTATTTTCTGCAAATGTGCCCAAGAACATATTTACTCTACGTGAATAAAAATAATATGGTAATGTAAATACAGTATTTAAAATACTATAGTGTTTTTGAACAATACTATAAGGAAGTTATTAAATTAATTTGATGTGGTACTTTTATAACAATACAACAACATAGTAATATATAGTAATTAACATTTAGCTTTTAATACAATAAAAAAAGAAAAATATAAAACAATATAGGATTATATATATATATACACTATAATACACTTTCCTATATGTTTCCCTTTACTAGACATTACTATAGTATTTTAAATGTGCAATACAGGATTTCTTGATTTTTTTTGCTTTCTAGTAAAATTAGTTTCTGTTTGGAACTGCATATTAACTGCAGTAAATAAATGAACATAACAAATATGTTTCATTGGCAGTTTTATTGATCACTAAGACAGAACTGACTTGGATTTGTTTCTATTAAAAAAATATCTTAGATGTCGTTATAGCTACTTTTGCCATGTAGTTTTTAGCATAGCTTGCTACATTTCCCAGGGGGTAGCTTTTAGTGTAGTTAGGCTACATTTTAAATAGAATAGCTATGAACTTCGCTCACTACATTTTCCAAGTAGCTTTCCCAACTCTGATTAATGCTTTTTTCTTTCAGTACTGCTTGTGAATGTTCAAAAATCTAAATGCAGTGGTTACATAACGCTTAACCTTATTGTAAACCTGTATTAGACCAAACAAATGAATAATCAATAAAAAAGAACGAAAATAAAATATTAAACTGCTTTCTGGAAAGTACAACTGCCTGTGTCGGTTTTGGCGCCATCGAATATGACGACGCCTCAGACGTGGCTGCGTAGTGGGCGTGGTCACGTTGTGCGTGGAGGTCGTGGGCGGAGCGGCACGGTCGGTGAGCCGCCTGGTGGTAGCGTGACTGATTCTGCTGCCCGTTCACCATATAGACATACAGAGAGCCGCTTCCAGAGCCGGTGCAACGATGTCCGACGACGAGCAGCAAGAGCAGACCATCGCCGAGGACTTGGTCGTGACCAAGTACAAGATGGGCGGTGACATTGCCAACCGTGAGTTTGACGTTTTGAGGTGTTGAGTGGCTGACACACGGGCCTCCACGCCGCTTCTCATGCATGCCATGTGTTGGGACGAGAGGAGCAGCGTGGGTCGACAGACATCTGTCCCAAAGCTCTGACCTTACGCAACACACAGCCGCATTAAACCTCTTTTAAATGCACTGGTGTTCCTCCGACGTGTGTCTGTAAAGCACATAACATTACACTTTATTGCAGTCCTACATTAAGGAGGTAACGTTAGTCATTCTGGAGCTAATGCTAGCTAGCATTAGCCCTCAGTGCATGTAACGGGACACTTGTGGCTCTCTCGTTGCCTACTGCTGTGGGTTAGTCCTCAAAGTCGTGTGTTATTAGATGGAGATATCCACTGAAGCAGAGCAGCAGTCCTGTCTGTAAGCATTGACAATTCTGCAGATGCTGACGGGTTTTTGACTTATTCAGTGCAGAGCAGCTGGTGTCAGTGACTGGCTCATTGTGTCTTTTTTTACACTGAACTTGAATGGTTGAGCCTCAGTTCGACAAGGACTAATAGTTTTGCCACATTAATCTCAGAATTTGTTAATAATATTTTGTATTAATATTAGTAAGCACTTGTTATCTGGGTCTCCAATCTTGTGATGTTAGTGCTTATAGTTTTTCAGGTACCTGATTACTGATTTTTTTTAACACTTTGCAATATAGTTTCATTAGTAAACGTTATTTAATAAATTAGAAACAACAGCGAGAAATATCCATATTGCAGTTGAATAAAATAGTTGTAAAGTAAATCCATAGCAAAGTTATAAAAAAATATCTTCGTTTATTGAAAAGTTTGCTATTAGTTTTAATGCTCCATCAGGCATTAACTAAGAAATGAACATCACCTATTAATAAAAAATTCTCGTCTGATAAGTCTTAAAGCATTTGTTGCTGCTGAAAACACTGCCAAAAGCACAATCTGATCCTTTATTAAAGGCACTCTAATACACTCAGCATATGCTTGCTTCTTATTGAGCTATGCTTCACACTTCACAGCCATATCACCCTGCAGCCCAAGACTGGTTACTCGCTGAAGCTAAGCAGGGCTGAGCCTGGTCTGTACCTGGATGGGAGACCACATGAGGAAACTAGGTTGCTGTTGGAAATAGCCGCATTTCCACTATCGGGCCAGTGCGAGCCAGGGCTGTAATCGGGCCAGGCCGGGCCAATAGCCCGGGAGGTTGAGAAATGAGGCCGAAATCATGTTGCGTTTCCACTGTCGGGCTAGTTGCTCGCAGCGCGTCACGCAAACACCGCCCCCAGAACGTCCCCCGAATCAAACGTCACACAACCCGCCCACTTCAGCGGGAACAAAAAACTCAAATTATAACCACAAACACAACCTGGCATCACTACGAGAGCTGGAAGATGGAGAACACCGAAGCGATTGCTTTTTTACTGTTTGTGGTCTGTTGGTGTAAGGCCAGACAGCGATCCCTGGATAAGGACATTCGAGTTCGGCGGCATTTAACGCCATCTATTTGCCTCTGAACATTTTCCTTGGCCCAAATGTTCAGAAGAGCCAGTACTGTCTGCTATCCATTTTTTCTTCTTCTTAGTGAGTTGATCAAGCGCGATAGCAAAACAAATATAAGGGAAGAAAGCATCTTGTCTCCTCTTTACCTGACAGGAAAACTCCGCCTTTGTACGTAACCCCGCCCCGAAGCCCCAGTTGGCCCTCCTTGGCTCAAGGTATTCGGCGGGCCGAAAAAGGCCGGACGCTGGCCCCAAGGAAGCCCCTCTTTGGCCCGATTACGCCCTGGAAGTGATAGTGGAAACGCGACTGGCCTTGGCTCGCCCTGGCTCGCTCGCTTTAGGCGCGATAGTGGAAACGCGGCTAATGATGTTAGAGAGGCCAGCAGGGGACGCTTAACCTGCGGTCTGTGTAAATGCGAATGCCCCAGTATAGTGAAAGGGCACGCTATAATGTCAGTGATCACCATCTTTTGGATGAGAGGTTAAACTGAGGTCCTGACTCTCTGTGGTCAATAAAAATCCCATGGCACTTCTCGTAAAGATGTAACCCTGGTGTCCTGGCCAAATTCCCTCCATCTTGACCTCCCAATCATCCCCATCCACCGAATTGGCTCTATCACTGTCTTTCCACTCCACTAATAGCTGGTGTGTGAGCACACTGTGTCCTGTGGCTGCGATCGCATCATCCAAGTGTATGCTGCACACTGGTGGTGGAATGGAGAAACCCCCCTCATGATTGTGAAGCGCTTTGGGTGTATAGCTATATACAATAAATGTGCTATTTAAACACAAAACTGTAAAAAAACAAATGTTGGACTGGAAATTGTACCGTTACGCTTGTATATTATACTTGAATGCATTGTATTTTGTCTGTAGAGGCGTTGAGGGCAGTCATCGAGGCAGCCAAACCAGGAGTATCAGTTCTCAGCCTCTGCCAGAAAGGAGACGCTTTCATCATGGCAGAGACTGGGAAGATCTTTAAACGGGAGAAGGACATGAAGAAAGGTGAGACCTAAATATACAGCGCACAGCGTAAACAAGTACACCCCCTTTAAAAAACAATCCATATTTCTGTCCATTTCTCAGTGAATATAGACTATATAGTTTGGTTTAAACAGCGCAGCTTAATTAAACGGTTATATTCATTAAAATAAGAGTCTGGTTACCAAACATTGGGAATAAAAGATAACACATTTAAATTTCAAATGAGAAAAACAAATTAATTATTCATTTTATTTTATTTTCAGTTTAGTCCCTTTATTAATCTGGGGTCGCCACAGCAGAATGAACCGCCAACTTATCTAGCATATGTTTTATGCAGCGGATGCCCTTCCAACTGCAAACCATCACTGAGAAACATCCATACACTCCCATTTAGTTTACCTAATTCACCTATAGCGCATGTCTTTGGACTGTGGGGAAAACCGGAGCACCCGGAGGAAACCCACACAAACGCGGGGAGAACATGCAAACTCCACACAGAAATGCCAACTGACCCAACCGAGGCTCGAACCAGCGACCTTCCTGCTGTGAGGTGACAGCACTGCCTATGCGTTCACGCGTCGCCCCCCAAAATATTTTACTCTACCATATTCATTTGGGTGGACTATTTTTAAGTTTTGGCACTGTTTAATCTAATGTTGTATATACACAAATATATTATTGTAAAGCATCCTGTTGGAAATCTGAATTTAAAAGCGAGATCTGTGAGGGGTGTACTCATTTATGCTGGGCAGCTGGCTGAATTCTTGTGGTTCATAAGAGAGCGAGTGGGCTTCATAGATGGGCAGGTTTAATGTGAAGCGTCTCTCTCTCCTCACACATTATGCAGAAGGTCTGTTTGTTGAGGATTGGTGGTTGTCCTTTCTTGCAGGCATTGCGTTCCCCACCTGTGTGTCAGTCAATAACTGTGTCTGCCACTTCTCTCCCCTGAAGAGCGACCCCGACTACACGCTGAAAGATGGAGATTTGGTCAAAATGTAGGCAAAACTCCTCCAGCTCGTCTGTCTGACCTCGTGTCTCTTCCTTCCTCTCCTTTTCCTTCAGTCTATCTTGTCTGCAGTTGTCCCTCAGTGATGCATCCCAGTGTCGTCTCTACCCCTTCCGATTGTGTCTTCCTGCTTGTTCCCTTGTTTTCTGTGATCCACACATAAACCTGTTTGTTTTTTATACATACAGATGACATCAAGATGATTAGCCCTCCTGCGAAATTTAGATTCCTTTTCAAATATTTGCCAAAATATGTTAAACAGAGCCAGGAATTTTTCACATTATTTCTTATAATATTTTTTCTTCTTGGAAAAGTCTTATTTCATTTAGTTTGACTGGAATCAAAACAGTTTTTAAATATTTTTTATGCAATTTTAAGGTCAGTGTTATCCAATAACTTGCTTAATTGTACTTACCTACTTTGGTAACATAATAATCCAGTTAATGCTGAGTTCAGACTGCACAATTTTCAAAGTAGTCATGTCACGGATGTTTTCACACTGCATGATTGTTTGGGCTAGTGTTCCGTCGCTGCTGTTTTTGCACTGCAAGATTATCAACAACGGGGTTTCACACTGCGTTACTTTACAATAGAAAGAATCGCTCACAATTTTGTCTGTCCACAAACTACGTCCTACAACCAACACGCGAGAAGTGACATGACTACAATGCGAGGTCACGTAGTTTATCTCTTTGTTATTGACTACATGATAAGAACGAAGCCTTTAGTGGGGTAGAAAATGTACTTACTTAGAAGAGAATTAGCAATTTCTCTTCAACTTTTTTTCTTTTTTTGACCTAGTTGTGGTATTGCTCAGATGACATGTCAAACAAACACGGATGCTCCTGCCAAATTTCCACTAGTTTTTCCTCCATTTCTTGGGTCCAAATTGACTGAAAAGAAGCCCTTTTACGTTCACATGAAAGCGGCGAGAGCGTCAAAGTAGCCGGAAGTCAGTCGTTTTCAATGGGAGTCTGTGGCGAGGAGCAGCGCGGTGCGTCTTCAACGTTGTGGGCGTCAAGGAGAGTTGAAATCATGTCAATTTATGGTAGTGAACTATGATGCGGTTCGGCGACAAGCAATTGGACTGTAGAAGTCCACCGTTTGAGAGGAGTCCAGAGTACACAGTCACTGTGAACTTTGGTTCTGACCACAGTTGTTCCCAAGGGTCTGATTATTGCGGTCGCCGGATTTTCAATTATTTGCTATGTTTTCTTACAGTAGCATACATTAAAAAAAGTTACTGGCGAGTTACTGATGTGCATTAATGTTACATATCTTTTTTCTTTAAAAAAGTGGGAATCTCATGCGACAATATTGTAGAAGTATTGCTGCTTCAGGATATTTCAGACATATGGACACATTCGATAACTAAGTGGAGCACAGCCCCACCACATGCAACTTGATCTTCCATTGTTAAATGAATTTGATAAAAAGTGCACAACATTTTAATGCTAGAAAGCATGTTTTATGCGGGAATGTAACTGAAATGATATGCTGCAACGGCCCTTTTAAATACGAGATCAATGTAGCAAATTTTGACGCTCTCGCCGTAGGAGCTGAAGGCAGACAGCGTTGTCACTAGGGCAGCCAAAGCGACCTTTAACGCTCTCACTGCCTTCGGCGTGAACGGATAATTACTCGCGTGAACGAGCACTGATTTGGCTGTGATTTCAGTCAAAATCGGGGCTAAAATCAGTCCGAACTCGGCAGAAGTATTTAAATTGCAATTTAAGCTGAATACTAATGTCTTGCAAAATAAATAATGAAATATAATGAACTGTCATCATGGCAAAAACAAAAGAAATTAGTTATTAAAAATATGTTGAAGAAATTTTCACTAAATTAGTAAAACGGCACTTGAGAAATATTTGAAAAATAATAACAATTTCACAGGTCTAATCATTTTGACTTCAACTGTACATCTTAATAACTGGTTTGTGCTTTATTGAAGATTCTGTAGTATAATTATAATGGAAAGTGTTTTTATAAACCCTGTAGTTTTCTTTTTTAATGTATTTTTTGTATTCTTTTTTTTAATGGCATTACATTTTTATTGTAATCTTTTGGAAAATGCTCAAAGTTTTCCAATGGACCCTTTTCACATGTCTAGGGTTCTCCCAAATAAAAGTCATCAGAGTTCACATAGGAGATTCATTGACTTTCTCTCTGGCTGTATGTTTGTATTTTTCTGTGTTCTCTTCTAAATTTCTCTCATCTTTCTCTCAACAGTGATTTAGGAGTTCATGTTGATGGCTTCATCTCCAATGTGGCCCATAGCTTTGTTATTGGAGCTACTAAGGTTTGTGTGTGTGCGCATTTATATTTATTCTCTCACGGTTACTTCTGTTTTCATATTAGGAGCATCATTTTATTTTGTCAAATTCCTCTGAAGCTTGTTTTTTAATGTGCTGGTCTTAACCCAAAAAGGTTTTTTTACTCCATGAATACTTTTGTAGAAATTTCTAACAAAGTGAAACCAAATATTATTTTAGAGTTGTTAGAAAAAGTTGATTATGAACGTCTGATATAGTTTAACCTCAACGTTTTCTTGCCATGAATATATGCATAAGCTGGCATGGTGTTAAAGGGATAGTTCACTCAAAAAGGAAAATTCTGGTATCATTTACTCATCATCCACTTGTTCCAAACCTGTTTGACTTCTGTTGAGCACAAAACAATATACTGGTGAATGTTGTAAAATACTGCCATTGATTTTCATAGTATTTTATTTTTTATTCCTTCAATGGATCTCAATGGCTATTTTCTTTCTCCAGGATTCCTCAGAATATTCTGTTCTGTGTTCAACAAAAAATAAATTAATAAATATTTAGACCTACTTGAGTGAGTAAATGGTGAGAATTTTCATTTTTGGATGAATTGTCCCTTTAAACTATAGGTCTCAAACTTGATTCCTGGAGGACTGCTCTGCACAGTTTTCCTCCAACTCTAATTGAACATAGCTGAGCCAACTAATAAAGGTGTTTAAGACTACTAGAAACTACTAGATCAGCTGTGTTTGATTACAGTTGAAGTAAAACTGTGCAGAGCTGCGGCCCTCCAGGAATCGAGTTTGAGAGCTATGCTTTAAACCAAAGGTGTCCAACTGGATTCCTGGAGGGCTGCAGCTTTCCACAGTTTTGCTCCAACTCTAATCAAACACAGCTGATCCAACTAATCAAGCTGGATCAAGACTACTAGAGACTGTTCATCAGGTGTGAGTTGGAGGTGGTTGGACCTAAACTGTGTAGAGCTGTGGCCCTCCAGGAATTGAGTTTTAGACCACTAACAAACAACCAACAAACAAACTTCTCGTTACTACATTTGCGTGGTATTATCAACGCTAGAACATGGACAATACTTATTTATATTATTTTTTAGCATTTGTATTTCTACAAGTATTACAATACAATTTTACAGTGTATTTACGAATTTAGTTTTCTTTCTAACATTTGACCATGAAGAAATGTTAACTTGTCGTTTTTTTTTCCCCCACATGCTCATAAATTATACTGTGTTTGGTCATTGATTTCCAACATAGCTGTACTATTATTGTTTTTTTTACTATTGGCTATACTACGATTTTCTTCTACTAGATAGTTTCCTCAACTGCATATTGTAATGAGTAATTGAATAGTTAGATTTCATGTCAATTTATTCCCTTTGTGACTGATTGTACATCATCCCGTTTTCAGGAAGCCCCTGTGACAGGAAGGAAAGCTGACGTCATCAAAGCAGCACACCTGTGTGCAGAAGCAGCTCTGCGTCTTGTTAAACCAGGCAACCAGGTTAGTACAATACTTCCAACCAGTATCAGAAACGAACAGGGTGTTATGGTAAGAAATGTCCATACATTCAAGCTAAAGGCCAATTAAACAATACTGTTACATCAATACTGGCAGCACGATGGCTCTGTGGTTAGCACTGTTGTCTCACAGCAAGAAGGTCACTGGTTCGAGTATTGGCTGGGTCAGTTGGCATTTCTGTGTGGAGTTTGGCGTGGGTTTCTTTAAATGGCAAATGTTGCTCCGTAATGAAAAATTTCAGTTATAAGATTTTGATATAATTATTAAAATAATAAAGGTTGAAGCTTTTTATCAACTTTGAGATCATTAGAGATCATAAAACAGCATATCTTAATATAAAAATGAAGTGATGGTCTGTTTCTCATGTAAAGTCTTTTGTCTTTTCTGCCTGCCCAATTTACCTTTTGAAGAACACTCAAGTAACCGAGGCCTGGAACAAGATTGCCCACTCATTCAAGTGCAATCCAATTGAGGGTGAGTTCTGGCTGATGTTTTTTTGGTACAGCCCAACCACAATTAAAAGATTATCCATCTAGAAAACAGTTTGAAGGTGTGGATTGTGTGAGTAAATGCATTATTCAAGTAAATGACTTAAAACGCAATATTTGTGCAAAAAAACTGGAATGATATTGCAGAATTGCTTTTATAAAACATAAAGAAATGTTTTTCTTCAGTTTTGAAACATAAAAAAACCTGCAAAAACGACCCCCTCCAAAAACAAAAGTGGTTGAAAGTGTGTGAAAGAGATTTCCTCATCTACTTGTGATCCTGCTGGTCATCTTAATGTAACACATGTTAACATTAGAACATGTTTCAGTTTTGAGTGAAATCACATGTTTTAATCGCACAAAAGATGAAAGCCTTGACTCGCTGTTTGTGCCATTATTAACTGTTTTTCTTCTGTTCACGAATAGGTATGCTGTCCCACCAACTAAAGCAACATGTGATTGATGGAGAGAAGACCATTATCCAGAACCCTACAGATCAACAAAAGTAAAAAAGAAAAACATTTCAATTATTTTAGATTTGTCAAGCATGTTTTTATGCCACCACAGAGCCCGGCTGATATATTTTTGCCATTAATTTAGATACAGTAACTCCATGTCTATAATCTGAAGACAGGATGAGTATTATTTCATTAAAAAAATAGTTCTTGAGATGTAAGATTTTAGTTTAGTTAATAAATTTTAAAGACAACAAGACAAGATTTGTATACTAAGAGCACTTTGAATATATTTTTTAAATGTAGTACCAGGAAGAACTATTTAACCAGGAATTAATTGATCATATATTGAACTGAAAATCATATCTAATGTTTTTAATGTAAAATATTTAACTTTTTTCAATTATAAACCACATTGTAAATTGATATTATGTAATTATTATTATTTTACCTAGACAGTGGTCCCTTGTTTATCATGGGAGTTACTTTCTAAAACTTAACACGCAATAGGTGAAATCTGCGAAGTAGTCAGCTTTACTTTTTACAATTATTAAAGATGTTTTAAGGCTGTAAAACCCCTCACTACACACTTTATACACTTTTCTCAGACAGGCATTAACATTTTTTACACTTTTTTTCTCTTGTTTAAAAAGTTTTTAGAAAAATAAGTCCAGTATTATAGAATTAAACCAAAGATTAATTTAGTCAAACATACAGGACAGCACTTCAGAGTCACACTGCTAGTGATTGAAGATTTATGTAAATTTGGCAAGCTGAACTTGTTCTGTACTGTACAGGAGACACGGCACAAAGGAGATTGATTGACAATGGTCTACAGCCAGTCAGGACGCAGAACGCAATGCACTAAACAGACACAGAATGCAATGCGCTGTAGAAAAAAACCATGTCACTGGGTTTCCGCGGGGTCTTAAAAAGTCTAAAATTTAAAAAATCTAAATTTTAGGCCTTAAAAAAACTTAAATTCGCTGTTCTAGGTCTTAAATATTTTTCCAATGTCCATGTAACGCTACATCTAATGCTCATTTAAATAATTTTTTGTTGTTGTTTCTTGGTTTTCGTGGTGTTGTAGTTCTTTATTTCACTAGTCTAAATGTAATTTGCGGTTCTACAACTACAGATGAGACCAACATGCAAAAGCCAATCAGCTTTCTGTTATTGAACTCTGTGCGCGCGGCGAATGAGACCCTGTGTTTGTGGAGGTTTGCTTTGGGTGCGCGCGACATGATTTCGCATGGCGGAGCTCATGAAATTTTTTGAGATTCGGGTGAACAGTTTGTGTGGCGCCGCGTTTCATTAGAGTTGAATATGAAACGCTTTGGAAAGATTTTGTCTGAAACAGGTACCACCGTACAGACATCTTTATGATCTGTCCATGCGTGATTATAGGGAGAACCAGATGACCAATAATTCTTGGATAGAAATGGCAACAGCCGTGGAAAAGGAGGAACGTTTTTGTAAAAGTTTGGAAAAACCTGAGTCTTAAGTTTGCTAAAGCAAAAAAAGAGGCCATGCAAAAGTGGAGACCCAGGTGGTTTCAATATTACAGAATATGTTTTTTCCGCCAGTCATAGGTTTTACACCAATGTATATATTACAATTTTGAATTTAAAACAATTTAATAGTTACAAACTAAAATTAAGTAACAAATGATGTCTTTGATAACTGGAAAGGAATATATGAACCTATCAGTTTACAATATACTGATGCCCAATTTCTAGGCTTTATTGGTGATAATGGTCTGAAATGTTATACCATTATTGCCATTTTAGCTTATAAGTAGAGGACAGAAACTAGCCAGACACTAATGTGTGAATTGTTGAGTGGGCAAAATAAAAAAATGTCAGTTTTTAGTTATTTAGTAAGTGTACTTTTTTTTTTCTTTTATTCTTGCCATAATAAAAATATAATTGTAGAGCAACACATGTTCTGTTGTCATTGTTATTTAACTTTAATAGGTAGAACTGTCCAAGATATGGACAAAAGCAAGTGAAGCATCAAAGTTTGATTAAAAAAATCTTGAATGGTTATTAAAATATTTATTATGATTATAATAAATTATAAAACTGATAAAAAATTATTCGTTTAAAAATCCTTAATAATATTAATGATATGACGTAGTTCCGGAAACTTTCTACTTCTCTGTTTATCTGTCTGATTTTACTGTTTCTTTTAACCGTCCCCTGTCATTTTAAAGAATATCTCAATGGTGAACACGTCAAGTATAAAAGCCTCGTCCGTTTCGTGAGGTGTGCAATGTGGCGCCAGGCGAAAGTATAAATCAGCCTTAAGATGTTTGTTTGTTTGTTTTTTTTGTAGTTCAGTGGTGCATCTAACCTGTCTTTAGTACTGTTCAATTTGAATACATTTGTTTTACCACTAATTTTTTGATTTTGCATTTTCTCTTTGTGTATGTGTGTTTTTGATATTGTGATCTAGGTCTTAAATTTAATACTTAATGATCTTATAAAGGTCTTAAAGTCTTAAATTTGACTTTATGATATCTGCAGAAACCCTGTGTCTGATAGCACAAAAAAAATATGTGAAGCTGCAAAAAGTGAATTGCGTTATAACGAGGGAGCACTGTATTGATCTTGTCATAAAATGGCTTTAAGTTGCTAATGTCGCAATAAATAAATAAACAAACACATAAAATGTCATCAGATTTGCATTGACTGGCTTCTGTTGGTCTGGTTACAGGAAGGACCATGAGAAGGCAGAGTTTGAGGTTCATGAAGTTTACGCTGTAGATGTGCTGATCAGCTCAGGAGAGGGGAAGGTAAGAGACAATCTTGCCATCTCTTGGCTTTATTATTATTATTATTATTATTATTATTTTTATCATCATCATCATCCCATAGATGTGATTATATTAAATAAAAACAAATGGAATATTTAGCCTGTCTGCTCTCTGTCATAGGCTAGAGATGGAGGCCAGAGGACAACCATCTACAAACGAGACCCCAGTAAGCAGTATGGGCTGAAAATGAAGACCTCCAGAATGTTCTTCAGTGAGGTGGAGAGACGCTTCGATGCCATGCCCTTCACTCTCAGGTTTGAGACTCTCTTCTTCAGTTCTTTCATTAGTACTGAGCTAAATCAGGTCGCTAATATAGAGGCAGTATTAGATATTCTGTTTGTCTATGAATGATGTAGCTAGTCAAACTGTTCATAAAAACAGAAGACACTGAACACACCCTTGAGAAGTCTTTGATATGACACATACAGGGCTTGACTCTAAAGATGTCATTTTTGTCGACTACTTTAAAGGTCCCATGAAATTAAAAGAACATTTTTTAGATGTCATTATCTTTAATTTTTAAGATATCTATGATTTCATCCGCACCAACGCAGTGACACAATTCGCATTTGGGAGAAAGCACATGTAAAGCTTGTAGTTTGTCACTTCTACCTGAATGGATCAAGGCTTTTTTTTCCACATCACCTCATACTTAATTTTCAAATCAAATCTTGACCAATCAAATGCTCTCTAGCATCTGACATGCTCCGCCCCACTTCACATTTGATGCGCTTGAGTCCAACCACTCTCACAGGTAGAGCAGCAGTAAAACAAAACACTATTGGTTGATCTTTATAAAGGGGAGGAGCTACACTGTCCAACCCCCTCTTTATGTTTCAGTTGACATTACGTCAAATAAAAGATGTGCATTTCAAAGCCCTTCACAGCACCATTATTATTGTAATGGGTGTTTTATGCGTAGGAGATGACGATCGAGTGTATAACTAACTTTGCAAAAAACAAAAAAAATCTTTAAAAGTCTAAGGCTGTGTGTCCACCGAAACATTTTTGCATTGCAGAAACATGAGAGCTGTTCTAAAAATGCAGCATTATTTGCAGGACAGCGTTTGTTTGTTTTTCAGTCTTTTGCTATGATACAGAGTATCCCTGCTGGACCGTTACAAGTTGAAAGTCTTGAGCAGATTTGTCAATAGTTCCATTGTGTTGTCCCGCCACTCCTACACGGTGATTGGACAGCAAGCTCAAAAGTAATTGGCGCTGACGACTCAAAAACAAAGTGCTAGAATTATAGAAAAAAATGAAAAAAATGAGGTGGACACGCAGTCTTAAAGCTTTCATTGCGTGATGAAGCCTAATCGAACGCCATATTAACCAAAAAATGAAACTGACGAATTAAGAATGTTCATCAGATATGATCAATCAAGTAAGATCACACAATCGTTTTCTGAATGAGCACAATGGAAGATATTTTTTTTATGCAAGTGAAACAAATAAAAGTCTCAAACTAAACTCTTAATTAGTTAAAAAAAAAAGTTATTACATTCTGATTGCTGAAAAAAGTATGTTCTATAAGTGTCTATTGTATGCACGCTTCACCGTATCAATGCAAGTAGGCCATCCAGGTACTTCAAATTCAGACGAAGTTAGTCACAAACTGCTTTTAATCTACTAGTAATCCAGCAAAATCCAGCACACATTCAATTCAGCTCTTTAGTGGGTCCTTAAACAGTGATATCTGCATTAAACTGAACTGAATCAGGGTTAACTGAACTAGAACTACACCAGCAGCATTCGACGCTACTCTCCTGCCTGCCTCGCTTGCTGGAATGTTCCAAAATCTAAAATATTTTGGCTTTTTATTCTCTTCATCTTTGCAAAGCTTCTTTGATACGATCTATGTTGTAAAAAGCTATGCAAAACAAGGATGATGTTAATGCTGCCTTTCACTTGCTTCATTTCTGAAGTATTGTTTTGACTTGATGATGAAGTGAATCACACATTAACCATCTAATGACATCTTAAAGTTATTTTTATTTGTCCATGATGTCCATTTTGTACAATAGCCTAGTGGTTAGTTCATCGACACATGGCACCGTGGTGTTCACGACGACCCGAGTTCGATTCCTGCCTCAAGGTCCTTTACCACCCTTCCCCTATCTCTACTCCCCATACTTTCCTGTCTCTAACCCTTCACTGTCCTATCACAATAAAGTTGAAAACCCCTAAAAATAATGCTAAAAAAAAAAAAAAGCCTGAACCAGCACAAAAACATACTCTGCAGAATGCTGTTTATTATCTTCATCATAAGAAATCTTGATATTTTATTTGTCAATGTTACATACCATTATTTCCAATGAAAATCTCACAATTTAAGATTGTATGTATGCTCTCAGATCTATTTTTAGTCACAAATGCAAGTGAAATGCTCACACTAAGCCCTGATATTTGTCATGTCATGGAAATCCTAGAACAGGGGTGTCCAAACTTTTTGGGCCGAGGGCCAGATGCAAAAAAAAAATAATAATAAAAAAATCATTGTCCCAGGTCAAATTTTACATGCATCACACAGACACGCATATATATATATATATATATATATATATATATATATATATATATATAGATATATAGATATATAGATACATAGATATATAGATATAGATAGATTATTATGAAATTATTTTAACTCGTCGTCCAACTGTGTTTCTAGAAAGAATTATGTTTTTAAAATCTTGAATCTTCTCTGGGCAAATTACAGTTGAAACGCCCATCAGACACTTCTATATAAGGTTTCCTGTGCTGTGCGATTAGCTGAGCTACCTCATAACTAGCCAGCGTAGAATTTTCTTGCACTTTATTAGCATGAAAAAACTGCTGTTGTTGAGCTAATGCGCAGCTGCTAATTGTTTTACTTTTTGATCTCGTTCGGCACCAGTGTAAGAGTTGAAGGCCTGATGTTTTGTTTCATAATGTCTTTTAATATTATATTCCTTCATTACTGCAAATGATTCCTGACAAATTAAACCGACACATTCCGCTGACCTCTGTGAAGAAATATTCTTTGCCACAACGTGACTGATATTTCCTGCACTGACTGTTGATTTTCCTTTTTCTTGGTTGCGCCATGGCTTGCAAAAATGTGATTATCAATTCTGTTTCCTTCAGTTTGGTCTGTTGGTTTTACGTCATAACAAGAACTGCTGCCTAATTGAACGCTTGTGATAGCGACACCTGGTGGTTATTTATTGAATTACGTTCATTTTTGTAAAGCGGGCCAGATTGTATTAATATTTTTAAAAAACCTCCCGCGGGCTGCCACAAAACTGATTGCAGGCGGTAGTTTGGACACCCCTGTCCTAGAAGACTGACGTAGTGATGGATAGATGATTGAGATGTCAGAGTAATTTGGTGTTGGTGTCCTGCAGGGCGTTTGAGGATGAAGGAAAAGCTCGTCTTGGGGTGGTGGAGTGTGCCAAACACGAGCTCCTGCAGCCTTTCAGTGTGCTCAATGAGAAAGAAGGTCAGTCTTATTATCAATTTAGTATTTTCTCCATGTTTGACCTCTGTTTACTTCTACAATTGGTAAATCCTTCTTTCCACCTGTTTCTTTAGGTGAATTTGTGGCTCAGTTTAAGTTTACAGTGCTGCTGATGGCCAATGGGCCTTTGAGAATCACCAGTGGACCACTTGAAGCAGAACTCTACAAGTCTGAACATGACGTTCAAGATCCTGAACTGAAGGTAGACAAGACCCATTTATTCTGTTTACATTTGCAATGATAATAATAATACAGTTAGGCTGGCATGGTGGCTCAGTGGTTAGCACTGTCTCCTCACATCAAGAAGGTCGCTGGTTCCTGTACCGGCTGGATCAGTGTACATTTCTGTTTAGAGTTTGCATGTTTTCACGTGTTAGCGAGGGTTTTCTCTGAGTGCACCGGTTTTCCCCACAGTCCAAAGACATGCGCTATAGGCGAATTAGATTAACTAAATTGGCCATAGTGTGTGTCTGTCTGTCTGTCTGTTTGTCTGTCTGTGTGTAATTGTGAAAGTGTATGGATATTTCCCAGTACTGGGTGGTGGCTGGAAGGGCATCCGCTGCATAAAAAGATATACCGGAAAAGTTGGTGGAGGTGACCCCTGATAAATAAGGGACTAAGCAAGGAAAATAAATGAATAATAAAGTTTTTCCTGCTGTGATGTTTCGATTTCTTCATTTTCAGTCTCTGATCCAGAGTTCTGCAAGTCGTAAAGCACAGAAGAAGAAGAAAAAGAAGGTGAGGCTTCATGTTGTCAAGCATGTCTGGCATTTTCTGACCTAAAACACAAAACAAGAAGTTTAGTGGCCTTTTTTTCATACAATTTGTTATATATACAGTTAAAGTCAGAATTATTAACCCTCCTGAATTATTAGCCCCCCGTATGTTTTTTTTTTTTCTCTCTGCAATTTTTGTTTAAGGGAGAGAATTCTTTAATCAGATTTTTAAACATGATAGTTTTATTAACTCAATTCTAATAACTGATTTCTGATTATGTGCCATGATGACAGCACGTAATGTTTTACTTGATATTTTTCAAGACACTAGTATTCAGCAGGGACATTAAAAGGCTTACCTAGGCTCATTAGGGAAGTTAGGGTAATTAAGCAAATCATTGTATAATGATGATTTGCACTATTTAGCAGACCCCCTAGTTTTTGCCGTCTTTCTTTTTTTGTGTGTGTGTGTGTGATTTATTTATTTATTTGTTTTTTATTTTTTCGCGATTTAAAAATGACTTGTGGTGGTAATTTCCAGAAATTTGCGGACAATTTTGCAATTAAAAACAAGCAAACAGTTATTTACCATTTTATGTAGTCCACTATGTTAGGTGTGCAGTCTGACTCAATGACAATGACACAAATTATAAAAATAAAGCTTCTTTATTTTGGTCTCTTGTCAAGACAAGCTAAAACAGATCTAAAACAATAGTGATTAAGCCAAAGGAAGGTTGTATCATTTTCATGCACAAACTTTTTCTCTCTCTCAGATTTCAGCTCCCCTGAGCATCTGACATGTGGCTCACTCAGGAAATGCGTTAGAGCTTCCCCTATCTTAATACACCTAAAACACAGATTGCCGTAAAACCTGTCGCAGGGAAGCGATTAGTTTTCTCTTGTTAACTGCAGGGAAAGAGTTAAGCGGTACCAGTTATCGATTTCATGAACTCCATAATACCTGCCATACATGTGAAGCACAAATAATGTCCTTCAATTCTGTCAAGTCCCGCGGACATCTTACTCCATCATTGTAAGCTGCTTGCTCTTCTTTCTGTTCCGTTGCTCCATTTGTTAGATGTTTGCTTACGCGTTTTTGCACTCTGAAGCACGTCAAATGCACAAAACGCCCAATTTGCGCCACAGGATGTCTAATCGCATCTTTGCATTGCCTTCACATGGAAATCACTCGTGCTTCATCCGCGTCTGCTTACTGCACAGGCTGAAAAACAGCCCCCACCCCCATCTAATGTAATGATTGTGAGGGCGCAGGTGATATGTCATTTTTCAAGAGACACTCAAACACATCATGTATTACAATAAATTGCCAACTGAAATAAATATAATTTGACTAATTTTTTTATTTGTTTTATGAGGTTATTTAAATTTTTGGTGATTATTTTGCGTTTAATTAAATATTTAGCAGGATTGCAAAAAAATTGCGACTTTTTGTTGATTTTGTTGGATTCAGCGATCGCGGATTCGCGAAAAACTAGGGGGTCTGATATAGTATGCACTATAGTAAAAAAAAAAAATATCATTCTAATAACTGATTCAATTGTGTTTTGCTGTGAACACACAAAAATCATGTAAAATGTTTCTCTTTTATCTCAAGAACCATTGGAGCTGCAAAATCCTGGAGGGACTGACTTACACACTGTACTTTTTGTACTACGATCCACAGGATTCAATAAAATCAAAAACAGAAATTGTATTACAGCCGCTTGTGAATTGCGCTACACAAATAATCTTAACGGTTCATATATTGCATAATGCAAGGTTGTCCAATCCTGTTATTCAACACACAACATGGTGCTAGTCTGCACACAGGAAAAACAGATATGCAGATTTCAAGTGTGTACTGTCATGGCGTTTTGGTTAGTTTGCATAATAGGGTTGTCATGATACTGGTATCCAATCATGACTGAAATTTTAAAAACGTCCATTTTCTGCTAATATTTAAGTACTGTTAAGCACGTTCATAAACAGTGCTGATTTGCCATTGTGTTCACGTGCTCAACAAAAATGACTGTGATTGGCCATGAAGGTCCTCAGTTCACCGAACTCACCACCGTTCACTGAGTGTAACCACAGCTACAGGAACACTGGAGCGTTTCAAAGTCACGTCCATCAGCTGGTTTGTCTTTAAGCTGACATATGAGCGATTCGCTGATGAATTGCAGCTTCGAAACGCTCCAGTGTCTCTGTATCTGTTATTACACTTAATAAAAAACGGTGAGTTCGGTGAACTGATGACCTCCAAGGCCAATCACAGTTATTTCTGTTGAGCACGTGAACACAATAGCAAATCAGCGCTGTTTATGAACGTGATTAACAGTGCTCAAATGTTAGCAGAAAATGGCATTTTTAAAATCTCAATTGGAACCAAATTCCAGTATCGTGACAACCAGGGGCGTCGCTAGACCCAATTTACTGGGGCACGTGCCCCAGTAAAAATCTCCAGTGCCCCAGTAAATGCATTGAGATATGATTTACTTGTATGCAAGTGTATTTATTAAGAGTGCTAATTGCGAAATAAAGACGTTATTCTCTATGTGCAACCAAACCAACGCTGGTGAAAGCAATGTAGTTTAATCAAAAAGCAAACTGACGCATCTCCGCGTGTGCGCAGAGAAATTGCGCCTCTCTGCGTGTGCGCCTCTCTCACGCGCTGCTCTTCTGCCGGTGCGAGTCCTGGTAGTTAATATGCGCGCCAAAAAAGCAGGCTACTTACTTGTCACGCGTCGCTCATGCGTTGTAAAACCGGATTAACAGTCTTTTTTTGTTTAGCTAGTTGACAAAACTAAAGTTTAAACAATATGACGGTGATCTTACTAAGCAAGGCTCCAGATTTTTTTGTATGAAGCAAAAAGGAGGGATGAGGAGTCAGGGAGGTAAAGACTTAACAAACCTAATTATCTGCCATGTGTCAAGTCTAAGACAACTGATAATTCTATAAAACATCTTTTTTTATTTTATTCAATTGTCTATAGAATTTCATTCAAATAAAATTAATATTTATGCAAAAGATTTCTTAAATTATCTTAGCATATCACTCCAGTTTTGTCTAAACATTGTTTTCCAGTTACATTTACGATTATTAAGAATACTAATTGTATTTTATTTATAATAAATATTTCTTTAAAAAAAAAAATAAAATATATATATATATATATATATATATATATATATATATATATATATATATATATATATATATATATATATATATATATATATATATATGTATATATATACATATATATATATATGTATATATATATATATATATATACATATATGTATATATGTATATATATACATATATATACATATATGTATATATATATATATATATATATATATATATACATATATATATATATATATATATATATATATATATATATATATATATATATATATATATATATATATATATATATATATATATATATATATATATTTTTTTTTTTTTTTTTTTTTTTATTTATTTATTTATTTATTTATTTATTTTTTTTTTATTTATTTTTGGTGCCCCAGTAGAGCTTTAAGTCTAGCAACACCCCTGGTGACAACCCTTTTACATAATTGAAGACTGTTAGTTCATAGTCTGTGTTGACTTTTCTATTGCTTTTGTTTGCAGGCCTCCAAAACTGCAGAGACTGCAACAGGCCAACCAGCTGAGAATGAAGTTGCAGCCAAATAAAGGCAACACAACTCACAAACCCCCCGACAAGCAAAAACTCCAACATTTCTCCCCGTTTTATCCTCATCACTCATTTGATCACGAGCCACTCTTAAACCTGTTAAACATGTCTGCCTCCCTCATTACGGAGAAACGCCACTCCACTGAATTTGTATTTTCATAATGAATCTATTTGCCCTTTTGAAGCACTCGATTTGCATTTCGACTGGAACACAATGCCTTTTTCAAAATGTTATTAAAAAAGCTGCGCAATTCTTTTGTAGAGTTGCGCTTTTCACAACTGTTGACTGTTTGAAATGCTTTGTTTGGCCCTAAGGTTAACTTTAAAACCGCATTACACTAGATTAGATTAAGTGGTTGGAGGACGTTAATTCAATCTGCAAAAATTCTATTTCTCAGGGTTTCAAAGATGAAACAGTCTACTTAATCTGAGAAGTAGGATCGAGAATGGCTTACAGGGGCATTAGAAATCAAATTGAGTGTGTAGAATTCCTTACGACTTCATTTGTACATCTAAAGACGACTCCTAAATATTGGAGAATCATTTGTTCATATCTTGTTAATTCCATGCTTCATCTTTTAAAGTGTGGAATAATTTTGTTGGTGCAGGGCTGTTTTTCCCAAACACATTTGAGATGTTAATTCTACCTAGCATTAGAAAGTCTGATTTATTATGGGTTTGCTTAAAAGGTCTGATCCAAAATACAGCTAAACTCTCTGAAGTAGAGTTATAACTTCCTCTGGACAAGGACCAACACATGATCACTTTACTTTTACAAAGCAATAGAGTGTTCGCTTGACTGAATATTCAGATCAAAACTAGGCTCGGACTGGATTGAGAAGCTTTCCAGGCATTATTGTACAATCCAGTCAGTGCAACAATTCCAGCAAGTGGTTCTGTAATATTTCTGGATCAGTTTGACTTTTTCGCAGGTTTGATTGAGGCTCGGTAGATCGTCCGAAATGTTGGTTGTGACATTTTGTTCTGCTTACAGACTGTAAAGGTTTGTGTGGGAGAGGAGAGAGCGGAGGTTTGGAATTGACACGATCTTGTTTTTGTAGTACAAACCATCATATGGGACTATTTTACAACTAATGAAATAAAACATAACTTTGAATATAACTTCTTTAGAATTGTCATGATTAATTGCAGAAATGTACACACTCTGGACCTCTGCACTGGTTATTTTTTATAAGAATAATTCCTTACTTTTATATAGCGATTTTCTGGGTACTCAAAGCTTTTTGCACATTTTTATGAAGTTACTTCTGAAATAACAGGAGCATTTTGGAGGGTTTATGTCTCTAATATATACACTCAACGGCCACTTTAATAGGTACACCTTACTAGTACTGGGTTGGACCCATTTTTGCCTTCAGAACTGCTTTAATCCTTCATGGCATAGATTCAACAAGGTACTGGAAATATTCCTCAGAGATTTTGGTCCGTATTGACATGATGGCATCACGCAGTTGCTGCACATCCATGATGTGAATCTACTGTTCCACCACATCACAAAGGTGCTCTATTGGATTCAGCTCTGGTGACTGTGGGGGCCATTTGAGTACAGTGCACTCATTGTCATGTTCAAGAAACCAGTCTGAGATGATTCACGCTTTATTACATGGCGCGTTATCCTGCTGGAAGTAGCCATCAGAAGATGGGTACACCGTGGTCATAAAGGGATGGACATGGTCTGTAGACCTACCATCTGAATGTCACAACAGAAATCGAGACTTATCAGACCAGGCAACGTTTTTCCTATCTTCTATTGCCCAATTTTGGTGAGCCTGTGTGAATTGTAGCCTCAGTTTCCTGTTCTTAGCTGACAGGAGTGGCACCTGGTGTGGTCTTTTGCTGCTGTAGCCCATCCACCTCAAGGTTGGACATGTTGTGTGTTCAGAGATGCTCTTGTGCAGACCTCGGTTGTAACGAGTGTTTTTTTTTTTTTAGTTAATGTTGCATTTCATTTTTCTCTGACATCTGGCATCAATATAGCATTTGTCCCTACAGAACTGCCGCTCACTGGATATTTTCTTTTTTTCCTGATCATTTTCTGTAAACCCAGTTGTGCGTGAAAATCCCAGTACATCAGCAGTTTCTGAAATACTCAGACCAGCCCGTCTGGCACCAACAACCATGCCGTGTTCAAAGTCGGTTTGAACTGCAGCAGATCGTCTTGACCATGTCTACATGCCTAAATGCATCGAGTTGGTGCCATGTGATGGGCTGATTAAATATTTGGTTAACGAGCAGTTGGACAGTGTACCTAATAAAGTGGCCGGTGAGTGTACAGGATATAAGGCAGATAATTGCATAACTATCGATTTCGTTCAGTGTCCAGCAAAGAGAAGTCGAATTTTTGGGTGGGAAAAATAGAAGTGTGATATAGCGACAGGTGGCGCTGTGTGGCCCAGACTAATGAACTCGTGTTGAAGTTTATTCAGTTCATTACTTTAAGACTTTTTAAAAGTTTTTTAATTGTTTAGAGACTGAAGCTACGGATGAAACAGACAATCATTGAAAAGATTTTAAGAGCACTAGAAAATATAAAAGCAATATTAAAGTAATATAAAAACTATATACAGGGTGGGCCATTTATGTGGATACACCTTAATAAACTTACTAGGAATTTCACAAGAAAAACAATGGTGTGCTTGGTTTTAAGCGTTCTTTCATGAGTTATTTACAAGCCCCCTCACATATACTCACAAACTGGATGTTAATATCACCAACCATTCCAATTTTATTTAGGTGTATCCTTATAAATGGCCCACCCTGTACAATAATATAATATAAAATATATATAACACTTTTATATAAAAGTTTCAATTTTAATTTACTATAAAATACAAAATTTCTAAGAAGTATTGTAATAATAATATTGAAATTAATTACATTTATAAACAACTTTTATATTATTTATATTTTAAAACATTTATATAAGGTAATTTTGCAATACCAAAGATTAACTTCAATTCATTTTGGAATTAAAATGCCTTCTATTCACCATTCACAAATTGGCGTTTTTATCTTTTCACTAAATTATGAAGAGGCTACTCTTATCAATTTTAATGTTCTGAGAAAATTTACGGAAATAATCACTCATCATTTACAATGTTTTTACACAAATTGAGGTATAGAGTCATATCTTAAATAAATCACTGATTCTGAACTATTCGACTCGAACAAAGAATCTGAACAGAAAAGGAAAGTCACATGATATATTTCTGCAGTTTTATTTTGCTGCCTTTATATTAAAGACTTGAAGTACACTTTAAAATATTCGATGATATTTACCCATCTTCAGAGTTTCTCAGACATAGATTTAATTTTGATCACAATAATTGTGCGTTCTGTGAGGTTGACATGCACTTTTATTTTTTGACTGTTTATGTAGCAGAACCTTCTGGTCTGATTCATTCAAGTGGTTAATAGTTTCTCTCAAGATGTCCTCCCAATTTTCTAAAAATGATATTTTATTTGGTTTATTAGGGGAAGACGGTAATATTCAGTTGTATTGAACAATATTCTAATTTTGGAGAAATTTTATATTCATAAATGCAAGTTCCTTAAAACACAACCACTGTTTTTGGTTTTCCAAAAGGAATTTTGGTTATTCTGTAAATCTTTAAAGTTGGTAAAATTAGGAAGACTTAATAATAATGGAAGACCCTGTAGTGTAAATGTTTTGTGTGTGTGTGTGTGTGTGTGTGTGTGTCTATATGTTTAAAGTTTATTTATTTGTATTATTATCTTATTGATTTGATTATTATTTGTGGTTTGTTCTGTAAATGTAGATAAGAGTTTAAATCAAAATTATTAAATCCCCTTTGAATTTTTAAAAATATATATCTCAAATGATGTTTAACAGCAAAGAAATTTTCACAGTATGTCTGATAATATTTTTTTCTTCTGGAGAAAGTCTTATTTGCTTTATTTCAGCTAGAATAAAAGCAAAGGTCAAAATTATTAGCCCATTTAAGTAATGACTTGCCTAATAACTTGCCCAATTACCCTAACCTGCCTAGTTAACCTAATTAACCTAGTTAAGCCTTGAAATGTCACTTTAAGCTGTATAGAAGTATCTTGAAAAAATATCTAGTGAAATATTATTTACTGTCATCATGGCAAAGATAAAATAAATCAGTTGTTAGAGATGAGTTATTAAAACTATTATGTTTAGAAATGTGTTGAAAAAAATCTTTTCCGTTAAACAGAAATTGGGGAAAAATAAACAGAGAGGCTAATAATTCAGGGGGGCTAATAATTCTGACTTCAACTGTAGATGAAAGTTGTTAATCGAAATTTGCCTTATTGTATTTGTGTTATAGTGCGTAATAATAGTAATACTACTAATAGTAAATATATATATATATATGTGAAAAACTTGCCAGCATTTCTATCAACACACGTCCGAAACAGATAAAAATGAGTATACAATAAAAAGCTGTTTAAAAATTAAGTAACTTAAATCACCAATCGTAATCAATTAATTTCAGATTGTAAATGTCAATCTTAGATAGAGATTAGAGTTTAGATTCATCAAGTTTTCAACTTGTATTATTTCATTTCGTATATATTTTTTTAAACACTTCCATTTTTAAGAAATTTCTGCTTTTATGCATGTACTTTTGCTGCTTAAAAATAATAAGTACAATAACAACAATAATAATAATAATAAAACGTCCTGTCCTCAGTGTTGCCAGATTGTGCGGTTTTAAATTCAATTGTGCAGGTAAAAAATGACATTGACAAAAATTTGGGCGGTTTTGGAACTGAAAAAATGTTATATGCAACTTATTTACCAAAACTCAACTGTGTGCTCCTACTCCATTCAGTTAGTAGTGACCTGTGCATATTACAAACCGCATGGGCCCACCCGCAAGAGGAGGTGAAAGAAAGTCAAAAATCTGACTCCCTGGACAAATCTGACTACCCTCGCGTGCACGCACATCACGCAGTGCCTGCAGTTAAACACAGCGGTTGTTCATAACACTTCTATTGATAATTTTTTCCGCAATTTACAGCAAGAACAAACATAGAATCGTTGTCTGATTAACCAGCAGCATCTAATAATGTTCAAAAGAATTTAAAAGGCCAAATGAGATGAATGTATACCCTGTTTCGAAAGTAAAACATACTATAATATATAATGTAATCTACACAACAATAAGTGCAGTGTGTGGGTGAAAGTTTTGACTTGGTCCAGTTTTGTTGTGGTTCTGTGACTGCTGGTGTTGATTGCTGTATGGTTAAAAAAATATGACAGTTAAAGTAACTAGGTTAAGTTAGATTTAAATAAATTAAAATTAAATAAAATATTTATTAATATTTTGGGAGTTTTTTTATGCGTTTGGGCGGGTTTTGGACCGTTTTTAGGCTGGAAAAAGTCGGCTATATCTGGCAACACTGCGTGTCCTCGCGGCCTTGCAACCAATGTATTTCTATGGATTCTGCTCCCGCTAGAAGAAAGCTTGCGTGAACAATCACTTTTTGTTGGGGGTGTAATGGTAACAAACCAATAGCTTGTGGTCAAGGCCCGTTACAATCCAATCCCCGTTCCATCAGGAGCCGGTGGGTGTGACCGGAGGGGCGGGCGCTGCAGAATGCGATGCTGAGTTCGGTTGAGGAGTTCGGAGAAGCGGCGGCGCTGCGGACGGTGGCATCAGTGCAAAGGGGCGAAACAAGGGAATATTTGGCCGACTTTCAAAATAACTGGATTATAAAAACTGGACGCGCTGGATAGCCACTCATTCATCTCTTCGTGCACGTAGCTCTCATCTCTGACAGCCCGTGGTAAGTTTCTGCGTCTTTTCAATTCGCCTCAGCCTTTTTCCTCCGTTGCAGTGTAACGGATTATTTTTCGCATTACTTTTCAAGCAACCGGGAGAGCTCGCGCGCTAACCCACGCTAGCGAGTTTGTTATTGCGGCTGTTTTAAGCTGGGATACAGTCCCAAATGGTACGGTTGTTAGCCGTGGGGTGGTCACGGGCTCCATATGTTGGCTAACACACTTATAAAACCGTTTGTCCGCTTCGCCACAGGCTATATAACGGGAGATGGTGATGATGTTGAGGAGGAGGAGGAGGCGCGTGCAGCTCCCGTTTTGAGCACGCGTTTGGCGGCCTCAAAAACTTCAGCTCGTGCTGGAGAATATCGTATCCATGCTAGCAGTCACTTCGTCCCATTATCGATCTATACGATACAAATGTAAAATATCTGTCGGTAATTTCAAGTTATTTGTGAGAGTGACCGTTAGAAATGCGTTTTTTGAGGGCGTTATCATTGAATGAATTTTTGAAGGACTACGTTAACGTTATCCCGGCCCAGGAGTCTCGCTTCAGTTTACCGGGCATTCATCTCCCGTATAACGGATCTCATCTCTGAAATAACAGACATGACCTATTTTTTTGCCCTGCTTGCTTTATTTTAGCCTTATATCTCCTCTGTGGGAATTACAGTAACTCCAGTTGTAGGCCAGACCATCTGGCTTTTGCATTTATTGAGTTGTTTTTTGTTAATTGTGAAAAACCACTGAAGGTAAGTTAAGGTTATAGCGTTATATCATATTCAGCTTTAATGATCTGGCATGTGTGAGATAATACAGAAGCTGTTTACATATTTATTTATTTTTTGCTGTGTGTCTGTAAATCCTACTTTTGGATTTTCATCATTAAACATTGAGCTTAAGAGGTGTGAGATAGGCACATTTTAAAACCATGCAGTAATCACATTTTTTTTTGCCTGTTTTGTGTTTTAAACAGGAAAAACTTCCTTTAATAATTAATTAAAATGAGGATTGAATGTCAATATTAGAAAGACAGATTGAATAGACCTCCCAAAATTAAAATGTGCTGTTTTTGTACATGCTTTCATTTCATCCAAGATATGGGCGAACTTTTTTTTCTTCAAAAGAACATTGAAGATTTTCTGTTGCTAGTCAGTACTCGCACTTTGAGAGTAAATAAAAAAAACACCAGCAAAACACAATAAATACCTGTGGATGCAGCAACCTACATAAAAAAAATAAATAAAGAATACATACATGTTTGTGATCTTGAATCTGTGAAAATGAATTTTCACAATTTTCCAGCATTTGCTGCGTCAGGAATTTTGTTCTGTAGACTGAAAGAAATGAGTTTTTAGTGTAGTCAAATCTAATAAATTTACCCATAATTTTTAAATTGTAATATTAAGCGTCAAGGATAACTAGAATTTTCTGCGTAAATATTTAATATTTAAACATTTACTCGTGTAATAAATGAAATGAGTGGATAGAGTTAAACATTAATATTCATTTACTCGTAATATTTAAATATTTTCTAATCATCGCAAACCTAGTAATAAATAAGTTTTAATGATGGCTATGTCGCAATGGATAGTTCCCAGCACTCTTTGCAAGGGATTTACTTAAAAAAAAAATATTGTGAAAATAAAAGCAATCTTAAGCGTTTAAATTTGAGAGAAAGACTTGTTAGAGTTTGATCTTCATTAGTTTGTAGATCAGGAAGAGTTTTGAGTATGGGTTTAAGGTTCCACCTTGCAGAAGAGCAGCACTCATGCTTTTGGTCTTGGCATTTTTGTTATTAGCATTAATGGTTGACGCTTCACTCAGAAAATATAGCTGTGCTAACACTAGCGCTGACATCAGTAAGCATTTATAAGGTGAATTTGCTCAAATAAATTTGCATAAAATAAAGTTAAATAACACATTTCAGGTGAAAATGTGTGTCTTAATTAAACCAAGTTGCACCAAATGTACTAATTTGTAACAAATAAGATTTATTTAAATTGATAAAAGCAATGTTCCTTCTGCTAAAACAAGAAAATGGCATTACTTGGTTCATTTAAATAAATAAAGACTCAAAAGTAAAGATAATCAATTAACTTTTACTTAATGTTTAACCTAACACTCCTAAACAAAGTAAATTTGACATGATACTGACAAGTTAATTTTACCTGATAAAAGATTGCAAAATTTGTTTGTGCAAATTGTTACAAGGATTTTTTAAAGTAAATTTTAAGAGTTATTTTTTTAGTGTAGACTATGCAAAGTCTGTGGATTAAAGGCAAAAAATATTGTTCAGTTTCTTGCTCAGACTGTCCAATAGGTTGTTTTCAATCATGTGGTTCTGTTGACGCTCGAAATTCAGATGGAGGGCAGGAAGTAAAAAACTGAATGGGAAACAGAGGAAAGTCTGTGTTTTTGCGATTTTATACCATATTTCAAAGGAGAGATAGAAAATAACCACATATGTTGGGCATGATCCTTATATTATGAAGAGGACAGAGAAGAGCAAACACTTTTGAAAGTCCATAAAAGCTGTTTGGTATTTATCATTTTGGCCGATTTAAACAATTATAAACAACACAAAACAGAAACATTTTGATGCTCTGATAGCGATTCCTATGTAGAATAATCACTTCCTGCCCTCCATTCCTGCCCTCCATCTGAATGTCGCGCGTCATCAATGACGTTATGTGAAAACAACCTATACCTCAGTTTTATTCATGTTTTTATTGCCTGTAATAATGCCAGTAGTTTCAAAGTTTGCTTTTTGATATTTTTTTAAGCCCAGGTCTTGAATGTTTTTCTACTGAAGAAAAAACGTCACCTATGCTCTTTAACTGTGTAATGCAGTGGTTCTCAATGTTGGTCCTCAGGCCACCCGTCCTGCACATTTTGTATGTCTCTCTTATTTGACACACAAGGATCAGTTTATGGATCTCTGTTAAGGAGTTGATGATTGGAATCAGGTCTGTTAAGTAAAGGAAGGCATACAATATGTGCAGGGCGAGGGGGGGCAGAGGACCGGAATTCAGAAACACTGGTGTAATGTATTCATGTAAGTGCTGATTGAACATTCTCTGCTATATCTCTGTTAAACCAGCTAAATATCTTTGCCCCTTCATACTTTCACAGTAGATAAACTCTAAGTGAATCCCTTTGCCTCCAAATCACTAACTCTCCCCTAACACATTTTCCAGGTGGCCTATTTTTAGTTCCTCATGCCGGAGATGGCGCAGCGGAGTGGGCAAGAGGACCCTGAGCGGTACCTCTTTGTGGATCGGGCCGTGGTCTACAACCCAACTACCCAGGCAGACTGGACGGCCAAGAAGCTGGTGTGGGTTCCTTCTGAACGGCATGGATTTGAGGCGGCCAGCATCCGAGAGGAGCGTGGAGAAGAAGTGCTTGTGGAGCTGGCTGAAAATGGCAAGAAGGCCATGGTGAACAAAGACGACATCCAGAAGATGAACCCACCCAAGTTTAGCAAAGTGGAGGATATGGCCGAACTCACCTGCCTGAACGAAGCCTCTGTGTTACACAACCTGAAGGATCGTTATTACTCTGGACTCATATACGTAAGTGGAATTGATTTTTGTGTGATTTCGTTTTGTTCTCAAGCTGAGCATTGTAGCCAATCACACATATCTGTCGTGCGAATAAACACAGTAGCCAATCGTGGTGTAATATTGGTCACTGCCTGAAAAACACCAAATTTTTATTGAATGCTCGTGCTCACTGCAGGGATCTCTAGACTAGGGGGGCTCAACCCTTGAGATCTAACAATCCTGGAGATCTAACATTCTTCAGAGTTCAGCTCCAACCCTTATCAATCATAATTAAATCAACTAAAGGCTGATTTATACTTCGCATACCTCTCGCCATGGCCGACGTTGATGTGTACCTACCTAAAACCCAACAGTCATTTTTATCAAATGAAATTAGTGTGGTTAACTCAAAATTGACTGAAAGTTAATTCTACTCAATTGAAAAGAGTTTTGAACTCAGTGTTGAAGGTAATGAGTTAATTAAAAACCTCATTACTTCAACTTAAAGTAAGTTCACAGTACTCATATAGATCTTTTTTTTTTTTAACTCAAATGGTTTGTAGCAATCGGTTTCCTCAAACAGTTTAAGTTACCTTAACTTATTGGGCTTTACAGTACTCCGTTTGAGTTCTCTTCATTTATTGGGTTTTACTGTGCTCAAATTGCTTAGTTTACTCAAATGGATTAAGTTCACAGTACTCATTAGGATTAGTTTTTGAACTTAAATGGTTTGTTGCAATCGGTTTCCTCAAATGGTTTGAGTTACCTTAACCTTTTCGGTTTTACAGTGTATAACAAAATGTAACTACATGTCACAATGACGCATATCTCAAGCTCTGTGATAGGTCAGCTTGTTAGCTGTGACGAGCATTGGCGGTGCTGAGAGCCGCGGACCTGATGGAACGAGTGTTTACAAGTGTCGAGTCCCGTGAAGGAGATCCAGATGAAAACTTTTGTTTTGTGTTTACCTCATGATTAAAGTTGTTGCACTTCCGCCGGTTCCCGCCTCTGAATGAGCAAGTTTTAGCTACTTGTAGCGTTCAGAAAAAACAAAATACTCGTGAAGAAACTCAACATAGTGTAACATAACCTACCGCCAGCTAGCATTTCGGAAGTGTTATTGCAGAGCTACACAAACCGCATGCAGAAGTATAAATGTACGACTACGCGCAAGGCAGATTATTTTATATATATACATGGGTCTTTTCAAAACAGCACTATTTGTGTATGTAATTTTAATGTTTGTCCACATGAAAACGCAGTGTCAGGTGACTGAAACTGAAACTTTCTGAAAACTCCAGCCAGGGTCAACATTTTCCAAAACTCTGGGTACGGCGTGGTTGTTTGGATACTATAACCAGAGTTTTTACCTCATGAAGTTAGTTTGCGCGCTGTTTTCTTTTCTGATTGGCTAACACGACTGGGTCCACACCGAACTCGGAAGATGCAAATTAGGCAAATTCTGAACGCTCTGGGCAAACACAACGCATATTCTGCATGGTTTGCCCACGAAACGGAAAATCACCAAAACCAAACATGCAATTTGTAGTGCAAATACTTAATTCCATGTTCGGTGTGCATCCAACATAAAAGTGTCATTATCAACGCCTGTTGGTTCGGCTTGCCCTTAGCACGTTTTTGCATTTTCATGTGGACAGAGATTTTTTTTTTCTGAAAAGAAAGCAAGGAAAACCTCATTTATAAAAATACCCATGTACTTGTGGAGATGGCCTAAGTATGATCTAAAGGAGTAATTAAATACAGGTGCGTTTGATCAAGGTTGCAGCTAAACTCTGCAGAAAGTTAGACCTACAGGAACAGGGTTGAGCCCTTCTAGTCTAGACCAACATTTGAAAACTCTAACTTGTGCAGTATGTAGTTCAAATTTGCTCAGCTTTTGGTGTTTTTGACAATGAATCTCATGTGCAACACAACGTAAAAAAATTATCTGACATAAATGACAAGCAATCTGTAGTCATAGGTTGCGTCGGAAATCTCATACTTTCATACTATATAGTACATTAAGAATAGTATGCGAGCTGAGTAGTATGTCCAAATTCATAGTATTTGAAAAACGGTATGCCTAGAAGTACCTGGATGACCTACTAATTCCGGCGAGATACTGTAGTGCACATATGATGGCTGCTACGCTATCCCATGATGCCCCACGAGAGAATTGATGAGGGTAGTTCACGTGATAATGACAAATAGCAGATGTATATCCGATTTCTATTCATACTACTCACATCCATACTATATAGAATGTTCTTTTCTAATGGACCTGTAGTAAATTTAAATGTAGTACATACTCGAGTAGTAGGCGATTTCGGATGCAGTCTTAGTTGCAAAAATTGTTCTGAGCATTCCATGATAATCCATTTTGCTCTCAAGTCTTTTTATGTATCTTTTCAGTCTTAACCCCTGCTCACACGAAGCAATTTCAGCCACTATATGATTGTCTGATTTTGGAAGTCCTAAAAAGATTCAACCTAAGCTAAAATCTATGGTCTTTGATTGCTAGTTTGTTGTTCATCGACTGCAATAGGAAATGGTTTTCAGCGACAGGTGTTATCATCAAGGCATGTTGTCTGCAAAATTAATGCCACAGAATACAGATTGTTTGTTTGCTGTGAGGTATTATTTCAGAACATGCGTCACTGAATATGTCATGAATGGATGTATGGGTTAACACTCTAAATGGGTTTTCTTGAGTGTTTGTGTAGGCTGTCTTCATTGCCGTTCAGTCTTACATTATGACAACTGAGATCTTACAGTCTGACATGGGAATCGTGTTTGTGCAGTCTGACAAGCTAAAATTGTACAGGATTATATATATAAAAAAAATCACACCTGGCTTTAGTAGGGAGCTTCAGTAAGTTTGTCTTACCTTGTGATCTTGACCCACTTTATAACACGTACTCGATGTCAGAATCCGGGGGACATTTATTGCTCATGAGAGAGAAAGAGTGTGAAGCCAGCAATTTGGAGTAGTAACGACATCATTCCCATCCTTTCCCTAACTGAGGAAGAGCTGCTATCATTATGGACTCTCAGTGAGGGGTCCCTTGTCTTCACGCTGTCTCTTAACAATCTCTCTGAGGAGCCACTTCTGTTGGTATCCCCACCCCTTTTACAACTTTTCTAAACCTGGAAGGTCTCCAAAAATGAAGATTTACTTCAAAAATCTTCAAGTGGCTCCAAACCTTTAGGAGTTTCTTTATTTTGTTGAACATTAAAAAGATATTTTGAAGAAAACTGGAAATCTATATCTATCGTAGTATTAGGAAAGTCAACAGTTATAGGTAGGGCCAGACAAAATCTGCGGACGTTTTTTTTGCTATTTCTGCTGAGAATTTTGGTAAAATTCTGCGGAATTATTTTGGGAGTATCATAACTAAAACCTTAATATGTGAAATTAAAAAAATGATATATTTTAAACTTTTTAAAAATGTTTTTAAAATGCAAATCCAATTAGATTCACTTTATTTGGTAAACAAAGCAAATCTCTCATAAAATATAGCTACTAAAAGACAGAAAATATTACTGTACAAACTGCAATGTACATAAATCAGATGAACATTTTCATATTAGTCAATAATATTACTGTACTTAATTTAAAAACGTAATAAATATAGATTCACACACATTTACTCAAATAAAAAGAATTAATAATGGGCTACAAATCTGTGGAATTCTGCGCCCGCAGATTCCGTGTGGGCCTAGTTATAGGCTTTTAGCTCTCTTCAAAATATCTTCCCTGTGTTCAACAGAATGAAAAGACCCAAACAACTCTAGAACAAGTAGTTGATGACAGAGTTTGCATGTTTTGGGTGAACAAACAATCCCTTTAAAAGGGCCATTAACCCCAAGGGCCATTGACAGTGACTACGTTTACAAGAACAACAGTAATCGAATTATTTGCCTTAATCTGAGTAAGACAATAATATGATAAAGGCGTTTACGTGAGTTGCTTTTTAAATGCTTCTATCATGATCCCATTTTACATGTTATAGCACATTATTCGATTAACGTCATTGCGTCAACACGCTGTCCACATTTCCTCCGGAGTTTCATGGAATTTTAGGTGCTTCATACTTAATTTGTCGACTTTAACTGCAGTTTGACACTTTTACTTTAATTCAGGAACATTTCACCCATCATCCCTGTGTCAAACAAGATATTGCTAAGATGCGAGGAACTGCTGGAAGAGTGTAGTTTTAATGGAATTTGATACCGCACGCCATATGGTAGAGATAAAAAAAACTTCAGCATTCTTCGGTAGATGCAGAGACTCATTAGGTGCTGAGAATTACGTCAAACAGCAATGCGTGTATAGACTATCCTGTCACAAAATGCAGTGAAAATAATACGCGGCAAAAATCCTACATGACAATAGTAGTTTGATTAAGGTGTATACATTCGGAGAGCAGCATTTACAGCGGATCTTTCAGTCCATAATATTGTAGTGATATTACTGTAAACTTACGGGGTTGTAAAAGTTAGTAAATGAAATTAGCCAAAATTAAGGGCATTAAAAAGTAATAAACATCATCTGACGCTGTATTAAGTTTTCAAGCCCAACTTTTTTTAGATACATTTAAAATTTGTGTTAATTGCTGGCGTTTATTCGAATATTTGTGTGGATTTATTTATATGTTGAGAGTAGGACTTAAGCGATATCATGTAAGGTGGTGTTCGTTCACCCGCATACATTATTACATAAAGAAAGAAATGACATTTTGGGTGAATTATACCTTATAAATACAGTATGTGACACTTTTAACGCCATTTGAAGGTGCCAATGTTGCTGTGAAGACTTCTGCGACCGCCTTTTCTTCTCTCCTGACCTTGAAAATATAATTGGCTGAATCGTAGAAAAAGCTGAATTAGGATCGTGTGTTGGGTTGAATCGAGATCGTGATATTTTTCGATTAATCGTGCAGCCCTAATTTGAACCAAGTCTTTCTCATGAATTAATACTGAAAACTCAAAGACATAACGTTGTACCCGCTGGTACAGACATTCCATCTTCACGCTGGAATGTACACAGTGATCTCATGGCCGTGATCTCATGGCATATTTCACTTTTTTTGTGAAATAAATGTGTTATAATAGTGGTTTTAGCAACATTAGACACATATATGACTGTCAAGATCTCAGAAAATGTGTTTTGGTGTTTCATGACCCTTTAAATCAATTCAACTTTACATTGTCTATTACTGGAAGGTGTTCAGGTCATCAATGCCAGAGTTCAGGTCATTTGGCCACACTTTAGATGTTTTGAAAGCAGTCACTGTTGTCATTTTACTCTGAACATGCATTGTAATCCTTGTTCCCTGCCTTTTTTTAAGCCTCTGTTCCATGTGGCCACTGTGCTCCCCCCTATAGGCTACAGTAATTGGCCATAGAGGCCCATGCTTGGCCTAGTAAAAGCTGAAGCTTTATAACAGGACCTTTGTGTTTGGCATTACGCGGGCTCGTAATATCTGTGAGATGTCAAGATGTCAGACTGACTGTCGACAGCACCTTCATATACCGCTGCATTCCCCATATTTCTCAGGTTCCTTATTGCTGTTGGGTGATGCTCATGTTTAAAGAAAATAGAGTCTGTATTAATGGAGGTGGAATGTTATATATTTACAGAAAGGTTATATATATATTGTCTTGTATGTGCGTGGATGGTGACCAGAGCTCAGGCTGGTGTGTGCGGTATGTGCACTCATATCTGCTGTGTGGGCAGAGCTGTGGAGGTGCTGCGTTCCTCTCTGCCTTCCCACGCCCCTCTGTTCTTGAATAGCATGTTGGGTGACGACAGACAGGTTAGATTTTATTCCTTTCTATGAGCTGTTGAAAATCCGACATCTTACAGTTGCTTGAAATTAGCATCAGATGAATTCTGTTAGGTTAAATAATAAAGCAACTTTTTAAATGCTTGCTTTGTTTTTGATGACATTTTTAAGCTTGTAATTATAGACTTTGTTTTCACCTGATGGTGACTTGTTGTGATCTGATCACAAGTGGTCAGAAACGCATTACGGCATCTGCAGAGACCATACTCGCATCTCAGATTTCACAGAGACCCTTCCCTCTTATTACGCTAGACTTAAAATATGTATTTTTGTTGCTTGTTCAAACTACATATTTTAAATATGCTGAAACAACAATTCTTGAGATTTCATTGGGACAACTTATGCCAAATTCAGACCGCATGATTTTCAAAGTAGTCACGTCTAGGGGTGTCAAAGTTAATTGTTTCTTTGGTGCACCGCGATGCAGATGCGGACAATTCGGTATCAGTTCAGTAATAATCATAACCGGATATTATGTACTGACGTCATGTATCTCATATGCGCTCTGTCGTGAGGGAGGCGAATTTACAACACTACAGGCGCCAACTACTTAAAAATTTCACTGTGTTTGTGTTTTCAGCAAAGTCTTTCACTGGCACTTACAGCAGAAGCCCCTATTTCTCTGCTGTTGAGGGAATGAAAGTACTCCATTTATCTCTCTCTCTCTCTCTCTCTTACTGTGGCCCATTTCACCTGCTGGCATGACTTTTCCTGCCCTCTCTTTTCCACTCGGCTGTATGCATTACCGTGGCTGTACCTGTGCATTGTCGCGGGACCCGACCAGATTTCATGCGGCGCGGGAATAAATTTCCGAATAAAAGCGAGGGAGCGGTCGGTAACTCTGGTGTAATTTTAACAGGAGTGGGCGGTCTCACAATATCGCTCCCGAGCGAGCAAGCAAGTCCGCGTTGTGTGTGTGTGAGTGCGTGCGTGTTTGTTTGTTTGGTTCTGTCTATGTTTGTGTATGTGTGTGAATGAGAGAAAATGTGGTGCTGTGCGTGCGTGCGTGCGTGCGTGCGTGCGTGCGTGCGTGCGCGTGCGTGCGTGTGTGCGTGTGCATTTTTATACAGACAGCTTATGTTATAGCCACCCCCCAAAATACAACACTGTGTATGGAAAGCATCGTAAATGCACCGTGATGCACCGAAATATCGAATTGAACCGTATCGATGGCATGATAATCGTAACCGAACCACGAGACCAGTATAGGTTCACACCTCTAGTCAGGTCACAGATGTTTTCACACTGAATGACTATCAGGGGTAGTGTTCTGTCGCTGCTGTTTACACTGCAAGATGGATCGGAGACGGGGGGTTTTACACTTTTTTTTGCTTAAAATAAAGATCATGTTTCTCACGATTCTGTAGATGTAAAATAAAGCTTAATATGAGTCGGCAATTATTATTGTTTTTTCTCAAACATATGGTAAAACAACAACAATAATAATATTATGTGTAGGTCTACTGATCTCTATAAATAATTCTATCCTACTTATAATAATTCTGATGTTGAATTATGTTTGAGATATAGGCTTGTGCTTGCAATCTGTCATTGACACCATTATTAGACCATTTAAATCACTGGTAAAATCAACATTATATAGGCTAGAGTAGTTATACTGATGCTGTAAACGTTTATTTTCATGCACAGCTGTGTGTTCGCTATAAAAGTAAAAACAGATCAAATGCTTGTCGCAATCATAACTCTAAAATGCGATATGATCATTTAAATGACGTGCACGCTTTCGGTTTCATTTTCACTGCTAAGTGCTGTTTATGCTTCGCGTGCGGCTCTCAAACGATCACTCTGTGCCACAAACTGAATATTATTTACAAGTTTACGAATACAGCATTATATGAAGACAAAAATGACATTTTTAGGTGAATTATACCTTATAAATACAGTATGGGACTCTTTCAACATCATTTGGAGGTGTCCATGTTGCTGAGCAATGTATGTGAAACAATGAAAAGACTCGCGCAGCCGCCTTTGCTTCTCTCCTGAACTTGAAAATATGATTGGCAGAATCGTAGAAATGCTGGATTTTGGGGTCAAATCGAGATCGCGACCTTTTTTCGATTAATTGTGCAGCTCTACGAGTGACATGTCTTGTGTATTCTAGAGTCTTTGGCATTAGTTAGCTTAGTTTTTACAAATTTTAGTGGATTTAACATAAAACAATTAAGTTGTCCCAATGAAATCTTAAGAATTGTGTCGTTTCAACTTATTCTAAGTAAGGAGTTTGAATATTTTCTTTGAGTGTATACCACAATGGCTCTTTAAAAAATGTCAATTTGCCAAAAAAATCTGTAAGGGCTCTTTGCTGAAAAAAGGTTCCTGACTCCTGATCTAGAGCATTAAGCAAGCTCTGTTGAGCATGGTTTATTACTATGATCAGTCAAATGCATTTCTTAGTGATATTGTAAATAGATTACTAAACATTCGGCATCCAATACTATAAATGTACAAATTATAAGTTGGATAAGCTTTGAGGATTCAGGACATAACATCATTCACAACAGCAACATCATTTCATTATGACTGAAGCGGTACATTTCTTAACCCTGTAACTGTCAACACATTTTGAGCTCACACTTGAAAATGATATGTATCAATTATAATTTTCAAGAGAACTTCAGGTTTATTAGACCATTTCTTTTGTTAAATGTGTACTAAAAACATACCACCTATTAAATTTCTTATGATTGGACTAGTGCATAGCTCATATATGAGATGAGCTGTTTTCCTCCATATATAGCCTGAAAAACATGGAGGATGATACTGGAGAAACAACTTTCCAGCCACAAGTCTCCTGAGTCCTAAGTCTATTGTTCTGTCTACTTTGTCTATCTACTTTGGCAGGGCGGCTTTGTCTAGTGGGGCGTTAGGAGTGGGAAGTAGGCAGATCCCCCACTACTCCTCCACACCCATTTAAATGCCCTCTCGTAAATACAACCCCAGCCAATAGAAAGACCCTTCAGTAGACGGGATTAGCTCTCCCCTTATTTACCCCTTACCCGTGTGTCCAGGACTAGCCAAAAAATCTGTATTTGCCCAATGTTGTTCAGTGAAATAATATTAAAGATTCTGAAAACAAATATATTGTAAGGATTTTATACACATTTAGTGCAAAAAGGGTTAAAATGACATGACATTCTTACATTGTAACATTATAATCTATAATAATTTTAGTTTAAGAATAAGTTAAATTGACTAAACTGTTTTGATTGCCCCATTACAAGTCACTTTGCAGTTGGGTTGTCGCGATACTATTAATTCAAATTGCGATACTATACCAGCTGAAGTATTGTGATACCAAGTAGCATTGCGATACTGTAATTCAACTTAAATCTATGAAAAAAGAAAATTGTCACAAATACTTTATTTTATATGTTATAATAGACCTTCTTGAATTGAATTCATAATTTCCTTATTATTAAAAAAAGTACACTTCACCTAAATGCATTAGTTCTTTCTGTTATTTTGTAGGTAACTGACCAACAAAAATACATTCAAATAAAGATACAAATTATACCAAAGGAAATTCGTTTCGAAAAGAGCAAATTAGGCTATATGAAGTGTTTCAAAAATAGTTTCAATGTTTACTGTTGCTCTTTTGGATTTTTCATCTGTTGTTGTTTTTTTTCACAATCCAAAGTACTTCAAAATTTCACTTTGTGAGTTGTTCTTTTTTAAGCAATAGTTGCGGTTGTTGTAGCTACTAAATCATATTGACAGGAACAGAAAAAGATGCAAATTCTACACAGTTTTGCAACCTTAAAGGGCTCCACAGACTATTTAAATAAAATGGTCTGATGTTGCACAAGCGTGTGATCATTTTAGTGATTTAGTTTTTTTTTAATTTATTTATTTTTTTCCCACATGCAACATTATCTATTGTAGATAAACCGTTAATGACGATACTACCGTTTACAAACAACAGTGGCACCGCCAGTATTTTGGAGCTATAGTATCGCGATACTACCATAGTACCGGTAAACAGTGAAGCCCTACTTTGCAGATACTGTTATCATAGTGATACACCTCTTTTTATGTTTTAAATTGTACATGTGGCACATTTTTTGTTCAACAGCAAATATTTTAGAAAAAAATATATTTTAGCTTGTTTATTGAGGTATTTAAAGTTTAACAGACACTTGTATGTATAAGATAATGTCTACCAATTCGGTCACGTCCAGCGGCCGTCATCCTTGAACCAATCTCTGTCTGTTCCGGATGTTTGCTCCCACTTTTTTGCAGTCTGAAGCGCGTCTAATGCACAAAATTTGCGTCTTTTTGTTGATTATGCGTTGGATTCAGCTATTGCGTAATCGTGAAAAACTAGGGGGTCTGTCTATTTTAAAGCTTTTTATTAAAGCATGACTCTTGTTTAGGACTAAGTGGAATAGTAGATTATGCACTTTTTACTACTGGAGCTGTTTTACAGATGTAGTCGTATCACTACGTTTGCACTAGGTCAAATGCATTCAAACTACATTGAAAGTTGCTTACATTTCCAGTTTTTCATGTGAAACCGCCTGAAGTAAAGGTTTAATGTCTTGTAACTGTCTTCAGTAATTAAGTGAATGATCGCTGCTCGACAGCTGCAATCACAGTGAATGCATGCCAGCATTGCTCGGGAAAAATACCTTCATTGTGTTTCAGTCTGTACATTATTCTAGACACAGAATAATAATGCTAATATTAATATCAGGAACTTGATGTGACAGGTTTTTACTGTGCCTTCATGATAACGCAACACAAAATTTAAATGTTTTAAATGAATAATGAGCAATAATGTTTATTGTATCTCATTAATGAAGTGTTTATGTGTTTGGCTTGTGTTGCACAGACATACTCAGGACTCTTCTGCGTGGTCATAAACCCTTACAAAAACCTCCCCATATACTCCGAGAACATCATCGAGATGTACAGGGGCAAGAAGAGGCACGAGATGCCGCCTCATATCTACGCCATTTCCGAATCGGCCTACAGATGCATGCTTCAAGGTAAGACCACATATGTGCAGTATTCCTTCAGATGAACCGTTTCAGTGGCTCTGTGTTAGAAAAACAGCACAGAATTCTGCACTCCCGCTGATTATATTGCAGTGAAAATAATAAAGGGTGTGTTGTGTTTTTTTAATCTTTGTTCAGCGTTTGCTTTGATGGATATACTGTAGATGAGACCACCCTGTGTTAAATTAAGCAGAAAAAAAGTCTCTCTCTTTTGTGCTTTGAAGCGAGTCTAAAATCCCTACAAAAATTCCATACCTAAAGCTGAATCTGAACTTCCTGCAAGTTTCATCCAACCTTAAATTTTATAGGTGGTAAAAATTTGACAAAATGTCGCCTATCCAAGTTTTAGGAACAGCAAATAAAAACCTGACTTCTAGTTGATCATTTGGTATCAGAAGTGGCTTATATGAAAGGAAAAGACCACTAGATTACGCTTGTTTTACCAAAATAAAATATGACCATGCCTTGATTTTTAATTATTTCATTAGGACAGTAAGGTCAGACTTTGCTTAGACAATCTTGTCACTTAACAGAAATAATGTACAGTAGAGAATATAAAGTCATGGTGCAGTGGAAAAATAATGAGTATTGTGTATGACTCTCATGAGCTTGGAGGACTGCATCCACACATCTCTGCAATGACTCAAATAACGTATTAATAAAGTCATCTGGAATAGCAAAGAAAGCGTTCTTGCAGGACTCCCAGAGTTCATCAAGATTCTTTGGATTCATCTTCAATGCCTCCTCCTTCATATTACCCCACACATGCTCAATAATGTTTATTTCTGGTGACTGTGCTGGCCAATCCTGGAGCACCTTGACCTTCTTTACTTTCTGGATCTTTGATGTGGAGGCTGAAGTATGAGTAGGAGCGCTATCCTGCTGAAGAATTTGCCCTCTCCTGTGGTTTGTAATGTAACTGGCAGCACAAATGTCTTGATACCTCAGGATGTTGTTGTTGCCATCCACTCTGCAGATCTCTCGCACACCTCCATACTGAATGTAACCCCAAACCATGATTTTTCCTTCACCAATCTTGATTGATTTCTGTAAGAATCTTGGGTCCTTGTGGGTTCCAGTAGGTCTTCTGCAGTATTTGTGATGATTGGGATGCAGTTCAACAGAGGATTCATCAGAAAAATCTACCTTCTACTACTTTTCCAATTGATCAACTAGAAGTCAAGTTATTATTTGTTGCACTTTAAACTGGGATTGAGGACAAGACTTTTGTCAGGTAGTGTACTTTGTTTCATGTGACGAAGGCAGAAATAGAATGGTCTCCATTTCCAGCGCTGTCTATTATATTTCAGCTTGTTTTTCCACTCTGAGAGATCAATTAATTTCTCTGCCACATCTGGCGTTCTCAGATAAGCCCAGAGGATGGAAAGAAAAAGCGTTTTTCAGAATTTCACTGTGGAGGGTTTGAGATTTTTCTTATTCCAGCTGTGCATATTGAAATGAAGGGAAAGATGATATGGTTCAGCTATTACTCTCTGATTCTGTGTTGTTCAGCTACTGACTTGTGTTGATTTAGTGAGTCAAGATCTTTTAATAAAATCATGTGTCGTTGGTTGTGAATACTGCATGAATGTCCATCACAGGAAGAGCTCTTATAAAGTAAGCATCATCGCTCGTCTTCTTGGACAATCGGAAGGTTTGGGACCTCTTCCCGTTTCTTGCTGTTTTCTCAAGTCATTGGTTATGGCTGGTTGTAAAAGGAGAGATCAGACTTAACTCTGTGATTCGGTCAACCATGCTTCTTTTTTTTTTCTACCACTGTCATAATCTTTAAGTCATCTCTTAGTAAATCTGGGGCAGTTGGATATCACAGTGGGCAACTGTCTCACAGATTAAGATGTGTTTGGCAGGGTGTGCTCCATTAAAACTGTAATCATTTCATCTCATTCTCTCAGCTTTTTGGAGTGTTTTATAGTATTTTATACAATCACTGATTGACACATTTAGTCATGTATAACTGTTCGTTCATACTTTTTGTTCAGATCTTTTGGAATTGTTTGGTGTTTCTGCATTTGCTTCACAAGGGACCGCAGGAGATTGCCGCTTGGTTCCTACACACGTGATCCGGTCCGTTTTCACTGTGTGGATTAATACTGAATGTGTGTTGTTAATACTTCTGGTTAAGAATAGAGCAATATGCTGGTGTTAAACTGCATTGGGCTCACACATATTCTCTGCACAATGGCTACTTCAACAATGTTGATAAGCCATGGTGGGCGTTTCTTTCCGTCTCGCGCTGAACGCAGTCGAACAATCACAAACAGACTGGATGATCGGACCAATCACCGCTGATTAACATCATGCAAAGGGGAGGGGTTTGGCAACAAATGAATCACTGAATGAATCATATGGGAGTCATTGGGATAATTAGTAAAAATAAATGCATATTACAAGACAATGAAAGTGTTTTTTGACCCTGCATGTATATCAACCTGCTGTTGGAGATCACCAAAACCAAAATCTGACCTTTTCTAATGCATAATAGAGGCTCTTTAGTTTTTTATTTGTCCAAACCTGATCTTATCATTACAAACTAAATAACATGCATATATCATTTTCACGTGTGAACTTTGTTTCACTATTTTTGTGTGTGTTACTACACATTTCATGTTTTTTTTCTTTAAAGAAATAAAAACTGGGTTTATTTTTATTTTATTTTCAAGATTTACTAAAACTTCAAATCAATTACTATACCCTTGCTGAAAAACAAGTGAAGAGTTCAGATGCAAAAACCTCTATGTATCACCTGAAATGTTCTTCTAATGTTAGCATTTTTGTCAGGCTCCTCTGTCTTAATTCAATAATTTCATTTTTATGGCAAAGAACAGGTTATTTTTCAGAATTTTAACATGAAATAACTGAACATAAACACAAGAGGCTCAGAAAAATGCTCAATGCAGAAGAAAATTCCAGATGGCATTAAGAAGTATAATATATATACACACAGTGATATTGTGTTAAAAATTACATGACAAAGATTTTTTTCTTTCCATCTCATATACACACATTTGAGTTCTTACTTTGGTGATTCATGTTAGTAGTGAACAAACATTCAATCTTCGAATCAAACAAATTCCTCTAGGAAACGGAGAAGCTTTGGGCATTAATGCTACGCTGAATTATCTCCCGAAGCTGACTCGCATAGTAGAACAGAGCAGTTGTCCTGATCTGTCAGAGGCCAGGGAACAAGAGCCGTCCCAGGCTGGGAAGGAGAGCTGACCTGCATTGTGGGGTACAATATCTCCTTTGTGTGGCGATGGTGGGGGGGCAGCACATAGTGTGACGTGCTGGGTCAAGTGTGGCCGGCGCACATGGATCCTGCTGTCTGCCTCTGGAGGAAACACCCCAACAATGCTGCACGTGCCCATTTCATTAGATCTGCAGGGATTACAGCAGTGGAACCAAGCTGTTTACTTTTTCTCTTGAGACGTTTCCTCCATGATGGCTCAGTTCCAGTTATTGTCCAAGTGCACTTGTGATTTCAATTGCATTAGTGGTTGGAAACCTTTCTGTTACAATCTAATCAGGACACCAAAATTATCCGAGTTTTGATCAAACTGTCTGATATGCTGAATTAAAGTGTAATAGTAACATTAAAAAAAATATGCAGTGATGTTGTTGAGGATTGCAATAACACTATTTCTTATGATATATATATATACTCAAGCATAAAAATACCATAATATGTTTGCAGATATTTAAGAAACATGCTAAGTGAACATTCTTGTTTATCTGAAAATCTTAATTGAAAATGTCTGTTACACGCCGGAACGGCAGTCTTTGTTTTGGTTCTTTTAACCCGCCCTCTGCGAATTTAGCCAATCATATTTCAGCACCTCAGGTTGCCTTGTTGAAAAACTGCGTATTTCATTCATTCAGAAAGGCTCTCAAAGCATGCCTCCGTGACCGAAATGCAACCTCCGGTGGACAGTAACAGACTCTGAAATGAGACGCTGATTTAGAGTTCCTCAGAAGGTTATTAATTAGCAAAAAATTTAAATATTACGAACATAAACATTAGGTGGGCAGGTTACATTGTAACCCCGTGTCCTAATAACATTATATGTTATACAGTGATAAGCAATTTGGCTGTTTGCACCAGATGCAACATGACAGAAATTTAAATACAGCCATTCTGAAGCACAGAATAGTGCATTTACTGCACTTCAACGAAATGGTAAGGTTTATACTCTAATACAAATTGAACCTCTTTAATATTATTAAATGTACATGCTGAATCACTGATACGTGTTGTTTTTGAGGTTTTCTAAAGTTAAATTTTAAATGGTTTATTTGTTTTTCAAGAACTAAGGTGAACTATCTGCTGCTGCTTTCAGTGTTATGGCAATAAATGTCATGTAAAATGGCATTCAAACTCGCATATTAGCATTTAACATTGAATAAAGCACATGAGGTGTACCTGAGGTGATCATTGTCAGTTTTCTGTTGTTCAGCTGCAAGAAATGGAAGCCAGTTCTAATATATAATTTCGAAGTGTTGATTAGAACAAAAACTCAGAGCACAAGCAAAGAGATTCGCATGCTAGTATTACATGAATGCGATCTCGACTTGTAATACTGCGATCATGACATTTATCATTGATAACGCCATAGGTAGTTGGAAGATCTGTGTAAAAGGCCTGCCACAGCAGGAAAAAATTCTAGAGGAAACACTGCACTGGTATCACAAATTACAACAAAAAGTTTAGTATTTGTTATATACCATATGAACTTTCCTGTGTAGTTGAAAAAATGTTTTCCTTAACAAAATTGACATGTACTTTACCTGATAATATAGATCAAAACAAAACAATTTGTAAACCAATTGAATCGAGAGCTTGTGAATCATTATCAAAATCATTCAAGTGTTCAATTTAACACTTTGGTTGAATATATCACTGTTATAAAGGATCATTTTTTTATTTTATGACATTCAAATTAAAAGGTTAAATGAGACTTAGCTCATGCAAAGGTCAATTTATAATGTCTCCGCCGGATGCACTTACACAACCGCACATCTATTCACATCTGTCATTGATTAGTGAACTAGCCATAATCTGCCTGTTGACTGAACTCGGTTACAAAGTGCTAATTATAACCACTTGAAGAACTCTGAAACTGCTGATCTTCACTTCAACAAAACATTTTTGGAAAAGGCCCAGACGGTGCAGCCACTGGAGCGCAGGAATGTCAGTGGCACCCGTCTTTTTTAAGGCATATGGAAGCTATGAAATCTAAACACGGTCACGGACTGGAAAGTTATGTCTGAAACGTATAATTACAATCTTTAAAGCTCCACTTTTCCAACCACATTTTGCCCAGTGTAGAGGCACACTTAAATTACAATTACGTCGAGCCCCCAACTTATCAGCATGTAACGTAATGGGTTTTGTACTATGATGTGGGAGTTTTTGTCCCACCTGGTACTAATACCTGTGTAATGAGCTGTAAATAGTTTCATGTCCTTTTGAACTCAGTCCAGGTTGCTGCAATAAGGATATCATCTACCCTGGTCTACTGGAACATAAAGATCTTGTGTAGATTATGTTGACTAGAGAGATTATGTTTCAAAGGCATTCCAAGGTGATCTCAAAAAACATTTTTGTACCTGTTTCAGATCAGCTCTGCTTTTTTCAAACTGGATAACTAAGCGGTATTATTGAAGAGGATTTTATGTCTTCTGGCCCCCCAACATTTTTATCATTGCGGACCAGTGAACGATTGACAATTTTACTAAGGTCCGCCGTCGGGGTGTACCTAGAATGCTAGGCGACCATCAACCATTTTCTCAGAGGACCACAAGCTGACAAAACATTGAGAAAATTAAAAAGCACTGCAGTGTTTGGGTGTTCTGTGTTTGTCTGATATAATTAGTCTACTGATATGTTTATATCCCATACAAACATGAAGCTGATCGATCAGTTCTTGTCACGTGACTTGCAGTGCTCTTACGGCATTCTGAAAAGTTGAAATTGCGTGCGTCGCTTCCAATATGCATGTGCAAGCCACACGCCTCCGTTAGAAAAACGCGAAAAAGATGTGAAATGTGAACAACCTCTAAAGCTGCCGTCATTTGCGTTCTCCAGCAGTTGATCTTCTTGCACAGACAAGCTGGATTTACCTGATTTGTTGACAAATGGGTTGCGGATTCATTCCTTGGCAGTTCGTGAGATCTTCACTGGGCCTTTTCCCCTTTGCAAAAAAACTTTCCAAAAACATCCAATTCTTACTTCTTTTGCTAGCTTGTGGGTTAAATTTTAGCGCTCAGGTGACCGATATGTAACCGAGAGAATACTGTCTTTTTTTTTTAAATAAATGATCGTTCAGAGTCAGATAATAAATAAAATGGAAATAATTAATGATCTCTTGTGCGGACCGGTACCAATTGATCCACAGACCAGTACCTGCAGTCCGAGGGGTGGGCACGACTGTTATAGAGCACTGTTGTTCATTATGTAAATCAACTATATTCAGCTATATTCAGACTGCTGAATGAAAACTATGAACCGATGATTTTAAAAATCGAGCAGTGAGAACTTGGTCTTACTTAATTTACTGTATTTTCATCTTTACCATAAACATCAGTGTTTATATCATAACTATAAACCCTTATCACAGTACTTTTGGTATAATTTGAACTACAAATATTTATCACATTTCAGATATACACTATTTGTTCCAAATATACATTTAGTCTGGTGAGTAAACTATACTGTTTAAATTCAAGATATTGTGAAAAATGGTAGAAACCTGTAATCCGCTATAGGCCTGTCACACTAATCAATATATCTACTTATCGCTCAACATGTGGACATGTCCTCAATCATTTTTGGTCATGCAGTATATTTCCCCCTTACATAAAAAAATTAGTCTAGCAACATTTTAGCTGACTGCGCAACACCTCTGTCTCTATTAGAGGTGTCAGTATGCTTTAAAAAAAACGCTGTACTCTTTATTATAAATGACTATATATGTATATACATATTCGTCTGGTGCAATATACTATGTATATTTTTATGTGGGTGCCTGCTGACTGAAAATAAATCTATTGCTTTTTTAATTTGGCATTATTGTTAACATTTATTCTTGTTTATTTATGCAGGATATCTGTTTTGACATTCTGATTCCAATGTTTAATTATTAAATAGTTAAAATGACTATTAATAAATGAAATATTCTTAAGAATAAAATATGATGTGTTCTTTGGAAGAATGTACTTGCATTAAGATGCTATTAAGGGTCAAAATGGTCTTAAAATGACAATTATATAGTTTTACCGCATTAAATTTTGTTATATCGTACAGCAAAAAAATAGGCATTGTGATAATCAGCTGCATTCATAGTTGGGAAAACAAATAGTATGGAAGTCAATGTTTACAAGTTCCCTGCATTTTTCATTATAACTTTTGAACTTTTTTTTTTCAACAACAACAAAAAAAAAAAAAACTCAAAAAAGGTTTGTGACAAGGGAAGGTTGAATAAATAATGACAGATTTTTCAGTTTTGGGTCATCTGTTTAACTAGTCAATGCCGATTTTGTTGGCAATATTTGCATAGAAGGATGATCATTGAACTACCTGTACATTAGTGCCAAAATCAGTCATAAAATGAAAGTAATAAAAAAGAGAGAGAATTAAAACCCAATTAAACAGCAGTCAGTGTGTTTAAATCATGGCTTTTATTAGCTCATTGCTCTCGTTTGAATTTGTTGCTTGTCTAGGGTTATAGGTCTTTGCTTTAGGCACTTGGTCATAAACAGAAATCCTCTGTATGTGATTGTTTTAATAATGCTCAACGATTTTATTTTTTCGTTTAGACTTTGAACATCCACAGACATAAAGGTTTACCAGGGTTGTTTGTGTCGGATGGCCATGACCTTTGAGGTGTTTGTTTTTTCAGTAGTTTGAGACTGGCTGAACACACTCCTCAAACACAACAGGATCAGGAAAACAACTGCCCTCCTACGCTACATGGCTACAGTATCCCATAATGCTTCTGTGAACTGAGCCTCTGACAATGCAGATGAGATATTCTTAGCTTGCTAAATATCAGCTGATACTGTGATGCTTCATTATTTAATTCCAGCTGTCCAGGACTCTGTTTTTATCTCCCGTCTGCATGTAGATTGGATTCGAAGCATTCACATGTTTTTAATATCAGTAATATAGTTAGGATGTAATGAAGTCAGTTCGTGTTTGTATTCTGAAGGTGTTTAGTGACATGATGGTGTTGTGTGTGTGTAATAGAGCTGCAGTCCCCAGTAGTTTCTGATCAGGCCATATCTGGCTCGTCTCACAGAGAAGCTACTGAGTCATATTTCTCTGTGTGTGTGTGTGACTGACTGGCTCGTCATGTTAAACAGCTACATGCTACATTCCTGCAGACTGCATTTGCGGCAGATGGGCTCTTTATTCTGTTGCCGATGCTTGTGGTTGCCCTCTTGTTGCCTGCTGCTTAAGTTCATGTAAATGATTCACCCATACCGATTTATCTTAGCGTCTATAGTTGAAGTCAAAACGATTAGCCGTCCTGTGAATTTTTTTCAAATATTTACCAAATGTCGATTAACAGAGCTAAGAAATGTTCACAGTATTTCCTATAATATTTTTTCTTCTGGAGAAAGTCTTATTTGTTTTATTTCAGCTAGAATAAAAGCAGTTTTCATTTTTTAAAAACATTTTAAGCCTTTAAGCTCCATTTTTTGATTGTCCAGAGAACAAACCACTGTTTCACAGTGACTTGCCTAATTACCCTAACTTGCCTAGTTAACCTAGTTAAGCCTTTAAATGTCACTTTAAGCTGAATACTAGTATCTTTAAAAAAATCTAGTAAAATATTATGTACTGTCATTTTGGCAAAGATAAAAGAAATCAGTTATTAGAAATGAGTTATTAAAACTATTATGATTAGAAATGTGTTGAAAAAATCTTCTTTCCATTAAACCGAAATTGGAAATCTACAGGAGGGCTAATAACTCAGGGGGCTAATAACTTTGACTTGAACTGTATGTGCTTGTTTTTTGTCTGTTCAAATTTGATATCATTCACGTCGTATGAAAATATTGGGTTTAAACTGTTTCTAAAGAATCTCACTTTCGCTTTTGTTAAAGGAGAAGTTCTCCCGAAAATGAAAATTGTCTCATTAATTAACCTCCTATCATTTCAATGCCTTGAGACCTTTGTTCATCATCCGAGCACAAATGAAGATATTTTACAAATAAAAATCTGAAAGTTTTCTTATTCTCTATATACAGCAGTAGGCATGGGCAAGTTTCTGATGGTATAATAACCTTGGGTAAAAATGCCCTGGATTTACAGTATTGTAATTACTGCTCTAAAATAAGTTATTTTTAAATGTCTGGATAACAAAAAAAACAACTTTTCCCCTATTGAACATAATATATTTTATTTTTAGAAGCATTTAAGATATTTTGGAACAGTAAACATGTCAGGCTAAATAAATAATTCAAATAAATCTTTGATTTCTGTTCTCTTCATTAGTTTTAAAAATATAGATTTCTTTACAACAAATAAAAAAACATTAAAAACATATAATGCATATACCTTGGGAATGGTATAACAGAACATTTTAGCGGTATTAAAACCTCGACTTTTCCAAACTTTGAAACCGGTTATCGTCCCATGCCTATTGCGCTATTTGCGTGTAAATAGATTACTCGCTTCATTCGCGCATCATATTCGCTTCACAATAGACATGGTTTCACATCATGGGCAGGGCTTCTGTCTGCTCAGTGACTCCAGCTTCGTTGCTAAATGGCTAACATGAATTTTATTCAGAGAGTAGCTGCCCTTTGTGTGCTTTAGTAAGGCTAAAAAAAACAGTGTAGATTCATTTCGGCACTATGTCTGAGTCCACTAGATCATGATTTCAGAGGTGCACCCAGCTCTGTGAGTTCAAAAACTCCTCCAGAAACTATACCTGGATGATGGAAGATTTCAGCGATGCTTCTGACTGAGCCAAGGCCGGTTTGATGGGCTGTTGTTCGTTGTTGGCAGGGAGTTTCCCCTCGGGACACCAACAACATGCCCTACGTCATAATTACGCACCAATACGATAATTATTCACTTGAATTTTATTTCCTGATGTGTTTACTGCTCCAAAATGTTATAAATCTTTCAAAAAATAAAATATATTGTTTTCAAAGGGGGAAAAAGGTTGTAGTTTTTTAGCCAGACATTTAAAAAGAATATATTTTAGAGCAGTGAGCACAATACCGTAAATCCGTAATATTTTTATCCAAGGTTATACCATCAGAATCTTATACCAACCCATGCCTACTTTGCACTTGTATCTGTGTATTAGATTTGTGCATTACGTCGTAAAGTAACAACAGCCTATTGTATCTGCTGTAATCTGTTCCGATAATTTTAATCAAGAGTTTTTTGCCATTGTCTGCATACGGTTACTTTTGGACCTGCTAACAAGGTCTGTATACAACATATCTATAATTTCACCCACTTTAAAGCTGTACTAAACTGCAGTGGAAATATCATTTATACATGGTGAGAGTTGCAGACTTTGTCTATTATTGTTAAGCATTGTCTAATCTTCCTAAGAAGTTGACGGTTGTTTTGTTTACTTTGCCCTTTACTGTCTCTTTGCATCACCAATAGTGGTTAAATAGACTCGATTGTCTGACTAGTTTGTAAACAGCCTCTGTCATCATCACGGTTTTAGAAATTAATACATTATTAAAATAATTTCCTACACTATTGCTGCTCTATGCACTTATTAGCAGCACTTTTGTTAAATTCTAAATGCATTTCTGTTGTCATTTCTTTCAGTTGTATTGTTTTTTGTTGCTTATGGTTTGATTGGAGGCACAATTCTCTTTTAGTAAGCATTGTGAACTTTGTTTTATATAAAAATTGGTTTCAGATGTTGAACTCATTCCTGCTCAAGCACAATGTTTTATTTGTTTTGTGTCGTCAACTGAAATTGTTCCAAAGTCTGTGGGATCGTATTCGAATTCTGTTCATGCACAAATGTTTTTGATCATTTTTCTATGCTTTATGCAGTTCCCATAAACAGTGCCACATTTCAGTACGGCCATTAAAAGTGTCAATAAACAGTATTTGTTAAATCAGTTGTTAAGGACTTGAGTGTGTTTTGTGTCCAGCAGCTCAGTTTGCCGTCCAAGCACATGCACACATAAGAAAGTGTAATGAATGCTTCTGCGTCCCGTGTTGCTGAGGCGAACGTGACTTTAGGGAGGTTTTCTCTTTGTGTCTGTGTCCAGCCTCCTCTCTCCGGGCTCTGGCAGCGATGCGGTTTGGTATGTGAGGAATGTGTCCTGTTGTAGGTTAATCCAGCAGAAGGGGGTGGCGGGTGGGGTCGGTTGGGCCAGCTGAGGGGGTGCGAAGTGAGAATTTGGTGTTGCAGCTCAAATTGTCAGACTGGAGGTCTGGCCTGAAGAAATACGGACACCTTAATGTTATCCAGATATCTTAACTTTAGAGCTTTTGGGTTTTAGAAAAGCACATTCTACATTAAATGTATTATTATATTTATTCATTCATTCATTTTCTTTTCAGCTTAGTCCCTTAATCAATCCGGGGTCGCCACAGCAGAACGAACCGCCAACTCATCCAGCACATGTTTTACGCAATGGATGCCCTCCAGACGCAACCCATCTCTGGGAAACATCCATACACAGTTATTCACACACATACACTACGGACAATTCAGCCCACCCAATTCACCTGTACCGCATGTCTTTGGACTGTGGGGGAAATCGGAGCACCCGGAGGAAACCCACGCGAACACAGGGAGAACATGCAAACTCCACACAGAAACGCCAGCTGACCCAGCCGAGGCTCGAACCAGCGACCTTCTTGCTGCGAGGCGACAGCACTACCTACTGCGCCACTGCATCGCCATTATATTTATTATTATAATTATTATTATAGGTTTATAATTGGTTTGACTTAAATTTGAGTTATAAATGTGTAATTTTTAAAAACCGGAATATACTAAAGCTAGTACTGTCATGTGATTTTTCAGGAGTTATTCTTGTATGCTGATATGCCAGGGTTGGGTGCAATGTAGGGTTGTCACGATACTAGAATTCGATACCAGTCGGTACAAAAATTTTAAAAACGACCATTTCCCGCGAACATTTAAGCGCTGTGGAGCACGTTCTTAAACAGCGCTGATTTGCCATTGTGTTTACATGCTTAACAGAAATGACTGTAATTGGCTGTGAAGGTCACTGCTGTTTACTGCGTGTAACCTCAGATGCAGGGACACTGGAGCGATTTAAAGACACGATTCATCAGCGTATCACTCGTATGTCAGCTTATAGACAAACCAGCTGATCAACGTTTCTTTAAATGACACTCCAGTCTCCCTGTATCTGTGGTAACACGCAGTAAACAGCGGTGAGTTCGGTGAACTGATGACCTTCACGGCCAATCACAGTCATTTCTGTTGAGCATGTGAACACAGTGGCAAATCAGCGCTGTTTAAGATCGTGCTCCACAGTGCTTAAATGTTTGCGGGACATGGATGTTTTCGAAATTTCAGTACTGATTGGTATCAAATTCCAGTATCATGACAACCCTAGTGCCTTGTCTCCTTTTTAAAAATGTTACATTTTTGTATGATTCAACTCGTACAAATTCATAAGAATTAGCCACTAAACTGACAAAACGTAAAATAGTTAAGTTAATATACATATAAAATATAAATAGTTATGTAAAATGGCTTTTGCTGGTCATCCAAACCACTTATTAAACAACAATTCGTGAGTGGGGACTATTTTTGGGGGACAATTGAATTATTTTGTTCAATCTACTTAAATTTGAAAACTAAAGGCTGATTCATACTTCTGCATCGAGCGATCTGCGTGACCCATGGCACATGCCTTACACATTGTTGTGCATTTATACTTCTACGCGCTGTTTGTTGCTCTGCAACAACACTTCCAAAACGCTAGCTGAAAGTTTCAATGTTCCTCTGTGTCGAGTTTCTTCGCTGGTGTTTTGTTTTTTCTGAACGCTACTGTAATGTACAAGTAGCTCAAACATGCTCATTTTGAGGTGTGAACCGGCGGACGTGCAACAACTTTAATCATAAGGTAAATACAAAACAACAGTCTCCATCCGGAGCTCCTTCACGGGACTCGACACCTGTAAACACTCGCTCCAATGGGTTCGCGCTGCTCTCAGTCCCGCCCACACTCGTCAGCGTTACCAAGCCGACCAATCACAGAGCTTGCACTACACGTTGTTGTGACGTGTAGTTACATTTTTTTGAGAGGTGCGCGTTGGCAATTGCCAAGGTGAGGGCTGTGTCTACATGCAGGCAGCGCCGGAGCATACGTGTGCAGTAGATGCAGAAGTATAAATCAGCCTTAATAAGTTAACTTAATTCCTTCATGTTGGCCCAACACAAATTGATTGTCTGGAACCTAGTGTTTTTTTAAAGTGTATGAGCAGGTTAACATGTGAACTTCATCTCCAGAGCTGCTTTGAGTCACCTTGCAAGCTTTTTATTCAAGTTATGTGAGAGAAGCGATTACCAGATTGTGTACACACAAAAACTCTGTCATTAATGGCATCGTGTCAAAAAAAAAAGTCAAGTCAAACTTTTAAATTGTTACTGATGTCTGCACAGTGGATTGCACTTCTCCTGTTGTAGTATTTAAAACTTTTTGTTATATTATTAATTGTTAATAAGTAATTCATTACACATAATTTTTTCTTAAATTTATTTTAACCAGAATTAAATGATGTTTGAGACGGAAGAAGTAAAGCTTGGGGGATCCTAAAATGTATTTATCATATTTTTTGTTAAACTCTTAATATTGAAAACTTTCATAATTTATTTTATTTTTAATTGATGTATTTGTTCATTTTAATTAAATTTGTGTTATGCAATTTTCCAAAGTACAGAAAATGTAAGAAAAAGGCTTTGTTTATTAGTAAGTTAAATCTATCTTTTCAAAAGTTTGCATCCATATTTTTAAAAGAATTATGTTTATTAATGTCAGAAACATTTAATCACTTAAGAGTCATGAATCTCTTCCAGTTCAAAGACTTAGAACCAATCTATGAGTAAATCAAATGAAACCTGAAATATGCAAATAATGATATATTGACCAAGTGTTGTCACATTACAATGATAGCCAGTTACAACTATCAGTAGATGTTGTATTGGTGCTTCATTTGATTTTTAATTATTATTTTCACACACCCCTATGTCTCTGCCTCTATTTTGCCTGTATGCTTATTCTGGCATCACTTTAATCAATCATTCATTATTCAGAGAAGTGTCGCTAAGGCCTTGACAAAGGATGCAGTGAAAAGAAGTCAAGAGGCTTCTCTTGACTTGATTATATGCTTCTCTTTTCTGCAGCTGTGCTGATAGGAGAGGCCATTCTTCAGAATCCTTGGCTGCCATATCTGTGTGTCTGTATCAGAGGCCGATAGTGTCATGAACATTCACAGAGGTTGATGTACACCACACAAAAGGAAGCATCTCTGAATGTCCTCCACCCCGGCAACTGCTTCCAGTTCATGTGACCCAAGCTTTGAACTTTTTATCTGAAACTTAGAGTTTTTTCTAGTTCTGCTTTTTAAAAAAAAACAATACACTCTAGGCAAATTTGCTACCCCTTCGTTATGTTAAGGGCTGTTTTTGCCCCATTGACTTCAATTGTAATGACGTTTTTAATTGCAAAGCTATGACACCATATAATTATGCATTCTTGATTGTTGCTGGTTTTCGTTGTTGGGAAGAGGTAACATTTTAAAATTTTTATTGTTGATCATCAGTAGCTGTGCAAAAAAACTATGCGTGTGCGGTGTGCGTTCACACCGAAGGTGGCAAGAGCGTCAAAGTTCGCTCTGGCTGCCCTGGCGACAACGATGTCTGCTTTATTGCTCCACCAGCGAGAGCGTCTAAATTCACTACATTGATCTCTTATTTAAAGTGGCTGTTGCAGCATATCAGCAAATGCTTTCTAGCATGAAAATGTTGCGTGTTTTTTTTATCAAATTCATTTAGCTATGGATGATGAAGTTGTTGCATGTGGTGTGGCTTTGCTCCACTTATCCAATATGTGCCCATATGTTTGAAATATTCTGATGCAGCAATACTGTTTTGTACTGTTGTTATAGTTACCATGAGATTCCCGCTTTTTATTTTTAAGAAAACCATACATATATAACATTAATAAACATCAAGCACATCGCCAGTAACATTAAAAATGTTTTTAAAAAAATATTTTCACACTTTGTTTGAGAAAATAAAAAATAAGCAGCTCAGCTCTCAGAACGTAGTAAACACTGTAAGTGTATTTATCAGGGTTTAACGCTAAGGATTTTTTCTACTGGCCTGAGCAGGCCAGTGGTTTAGATTTTTACTTACCCTGCCAATATTTTCACTGGCCCCACCACAATAAAAAAGAAGTTAATAGTTATTTCTTAGACAAACATTTTAAATAATGTGTGTGTGTGTGTGTGTGTGTGTGTATGTATGTATATGTATATGTATATATATATGTATATGTGTATATATGTATATGTATGTATGTGTATGTATGTATGTATGTATGTATCTATGTATGTATATATGTATGTATGTATATATGTATGTATGTATATATATATATATATGTATATATATATGTATATGTGTATGTATGTATATGTATATATGTATATGTATATGGATATATATATATATACACATTTACATATGTATATGTAAATGTATGTATATGTATATGTATGTATGTATATATATATATGTATATGTATATGTATATGTATGTGTGTATATATATATATATATATATATATATATATGTATGTATGTATGTATGTATGTATGTATGTATGTATGTATGTATGTATGTATGTATGTATGTATGTATGTATGTATGTATGTATGTATGTATGTATGTATGTATGTATGTATGTATGTATGTATGTATGTATGTATGTATGTGTATATATATATATATATGTATGTGTATGTGTATGTATATGTATATATATATATATATGTATGTGTATGTGTATGTATATGTATGTATATATACATGTATATGTATATATGTGTATGTATATATTTATATGTGTATGTATATATTTATATGTGTATGTATATATTTATATGTGTATATATGTATGTATATGTATGTATGTGTATATATATATAATTAGAAGCGGTGTGCACTTTAATTTTGACACCCACAGACATAGTCACCAAAAATAAATCGATTGGGCCAGTAACGTTCCTGTCTACTGTCCCGAGCGTCTCGCACACTGGCCCCTGGCCATCGGGTAGTCCTTATTGTCAAGCCCTGTTTATACACACACACACACACACACACACACACAATCTGCTATTTTACACCATAGAATTCCATATAAAAGTCCGAAACGTTTTTGCACAGGCCTATCTAAAGGGTTAATGCTGCCAACTGATGATCGACAGTAAAAATTCAAAGTCTTACCTCTTCCCAACAAGGAATAACACCAACAATCAAGACTGTGTCATTATTCGGTGTCATGGCTTTGCAATCAAAAAAATGTCATTATAATGGAAGGCACAAACATGATGAAAGGCTAGTCAATTTTAACAATACACAAGGTTAAAGATGACATCAATTCAATGTTCTGTTCCTGGTCATTCATCCATGATAACACTTTGAGTTATTGAATTCTTCTGTTTTCTGCTTTGTATCTTTTAAACAAAACATGTTGCACATTTCCTTTTATAGCATTATCTTTCTCTTCCACATTCTCTGATGTGTGAGGCCTCTGAAACAAGGGCGAGTTCTCAAATGTTGAACTTCTAGTGAGCAAACTGAGTCCAGGTGGAGGAAACCCCATACCGAGGATCTGCCCAGCTGTAGATCCTCTTCATTTCAGTTGGCCCTGACCTCCTGCCGACTGCACAGGAAAACAGTCAGCACTATTTTATCTTCAGGCATCCTCCGTTCCCATAGGTAGACTTAGTCAAATACTCCCACGTCCTATTAGCAGACTACAGCACCCAATCCTTTCCAAGCCAATAAGAATGAAGTCAATTGGTTTTGGCATCCTAAATGACTACACACTGCAGTTAAAGAGTTTGATGAATCTTCTACATGAAAGTCCTCCGAGCTCTGTAAATTATGTATAAAACAGTCAGTATTCTGCCTGCTTTAGTAGAGTGGTGATCAGTCTACTATATGAGGCTTTTAAGAGCACAGCTGGTGTTTTATTTGAAAAAAACGTTCTTGGATGTTTTCATGTAGGCCATTCACACTAAGCGACATGTGTCTTGACAAAAACAAGAGCAACTGTTAGTGTGCATTTGCTAATAGATATCTTTAAAGGAGATTTTTCTCAATATTTTTACTCTTTAAAATACTTTTAATCTGTTTGTCCCCCCCCCCCCCTTTTTTATATTCAAATTTCAGATTTTTAAGTGATTGTGTCTACCAAATCTTTTTCTATCCTAACAAACCATGCATTAGTGAAAAGCTTTAGTGCACCAAAACTTTTTTTATTGATTAAAAAAAAGTATGTTATATTTGTGTTAATTATTTTGTTTTATTTTATATGATATTATATTATTTTAAATTGTATTATTCTTATTATTTGTTTATTATATATTATTTTATTACACAATTTTATTTTATATTATATATTATTTTTTATTATGTTATATTATTTTTATTTTATTATATTAGATTATTTTATATTGTTTTTATTTTGTTTTATTTTATATTATTTTTAATTAATTTTTATTTGTTTCTTTATATTTTATTTTATGTTATTGTATTTTATTTTATGTTATATAATATTATTATTTTGTTTTATTTTATATTATTTTTATTATATTATAGTATTTTAAATATTGTATTTTATATTTTATTTCATATATTATATTTTATATTATTAATTTATATATATTTTAATATATTTTGTTTTTTATTATATTTTTTATATTTGTTTTAGTATATAATATTTATATTTTATAATATTTTTCTATTTTATTTTTATTTTATTATATTTAGTTTTTATTATATTTTTATATTTGTTTTATTATATAATATTTATATTATTCTATTTTATTTTTTTTTATTCTATTTAGTTTTTATTATATTTTTATATTTGTTTTATAATTATTTATATTATATTATTCTATATTATTTTATTTTATTTTTTATTATAGTTAATTTTTATTATATTTATTTATTTATTTATTTATTTATTTATTTATTAAATGCTTTAAGCCAAAGATGTCTGTGACCTATTATTTTTTTTTGGAGTGTGTTGGCCAGGATTATCTTATCTAGTGCTGCTTGGTTCCACCAGACACACACAAATGCCAGAGGTTTCAAGGATGGCCTGTACTCGGCAGCTATCTGATACCGCAAGAGCAACAGTTTAACAGTGACATGAAGTTATTTATCTGCATCATTAGCAACATTCTGCAGCTACAGATTCGGGAACCGAGACACCACCCAAATGATCACTTGGAAGAGCTCCCAGTGTGGGTGTGTGTTCAGTTGTGTACTTTCAGCAGACCATAGTTTGCACACATAATGTATTCGAGAGAATTACAGGATGCAGAGAGCTGTTAGGCTTTAATAAGAGGCTTTTTTAATCATCTAGACTAATCAATAGAAAATAAATCATTATTAAGAGTGTGTGTGATGCACCAAACCATCCTAAAACATATCAAGTACTCTGTATTTGGCTTTGCAGCTAATGCAGAGGAAGCAGTTTGCTCTTTATAAGCTTATTAAATCAGACGTCCTGCATGAGGACATTAAGTAGTACATTGAATCTGATGATCTTTGTCCACTACAATGTTCTCTCCCGCTACAGATTTGGTTTGACCTGAGCCCGCTGTGTCCTGACATTGTGGCCAATATTGGCTATAGTCTCTTAATACTTCAAACCCATTCACCCACTGTCCACTCTTTGATTTAAATGAGCTGAAGTTACAGATTTCACTGCACTTAAAGCACATCAGAGGCTTTGAAGAGCTCTTTCTTGTGTTCATGCCAGTAGCTTTGGTTTAGCAGAGTTGTTATTTAACTCTTTCCATCTGGGAAGTGATCTACAGTACAAGTGCAGTGTATAAGAGATCGCATTGAAGTAATTCTTAAATCTAAATCCATATATATTATAATAAATATTATGTATGTCACATGACGTCTTTTATCTTGCCTTCGCAGAGGTTTAGTATCACTATGAAATGGTTTAAGAAATGATTGCTTGCTTTCGAATTTCTTGAAATCGCAAAATGATTTCATTTCTTTGGAAGACTGACTTGTTTATGAAGTGAGATTTTACAGATGGGTGAGAAACCCACTTTGAATATAGACTAGATGTGACTTGACTGGTTTCACAGATGTTTTTTTGCCTCTTATTTTAGTCCAGCACAGCATTCTCAGTTGGCGCTCATTTCTATTTTCTAAATGTCTTTCTCTGTGCTGTTTTCTTTAACTAAAACTTTCCATCTGCCGAATAGGCAGAGAAGTCATAATATACAGGGTTTAGTTTATACAATTTTGACAGTTTGAAGTTATAGACGAAGACAAATAAATCTTAAAATAGGTTTATCGTTTCTGTTACCCTATTGTGTTAGTCTTCTGTATTTGATTAGTTTTTAATCATTTTTTTGCTGATTTATACTATTTAATAGGGCTGGGCGATAAAATTGTTATCGATATTTATTTACTGAACACCATTGTCAATATTGATTAAAACATTTTAAAAATACAGTGTAAAAATTCTGTATGAAGCGCTATAGTTTTGTTAAAATGTAGCTGCTTAGTGCATGCCTTGGAAGCAATGTCAATAAGCTTAGGGTGTAGGTCTCCAACGGAGTCATTTTCAATAGACGCGCGCGACTTGCATGATGCGCAAATGGGAGCAACATGTTGTGCAAGCTGCACGCACGTGAACTGCATTTTTCAACCACACCTAGTTGAAAACATCTCAACTTTTCTGAATGCCGCGAGCGCACAGCGATTTATGAAAGTAGAACTAACCAATCTGCTTCATACTTTGAATGAATATACACATTTCACTAACGGCAGACTAATTACATCAGACAAACCCAGCGCACTCAAACACTGCAGTACTTTTTTTACTTTTCTCCATAAATTAGCATCGGAGCTGTAGCAAAGTTTGTCCGTTTGTCATCCTCTGAGAAAATAGTCACCTAGTTACAAGAGACGCAAAGGGAGTGTGAGCGCAAAGTCCATTGTAAATTGTCAAGGAATCCACGTGCGCGCGATTGTCACTTCAGGTCAGAATGTTGTCGACAGAGTTTGAGGTTTACTGAATCATTATTATTCACACCCTAGAGTTTGCTTTGATTTAGTATTTACGCTTTACCATTGCCCGCACTTTGTAACATTTTATTTATCAAGTTTGAAAGTCTCTTTAAGACTTAAGTTTATTTTATTATATAAAGAGATCAGATATGTTGTTTAAATATTTTAGTTTTTGACTATTAAAATGGCTTTAGTAATGTTGGTAAATGAATATAAAGTGGTTAAATAACAAAAAGAAATCCTAATATTCCTAAATGTATTGTTAAAAAATTCAATAATTATTGATATCGAATGAAATTAAACATGATATCATGATAAAATGTAATGTAAAATGTAAAATTGTATTGGTTTGAATTAAAACCTTGAATTAAAAAAATGCTGACCTTTTTTTCCCCTCTGTCTCCTTTTTTTTTGCAGATCGTGAGGACCAATCAATTCTTTGCACGTGAGTAACTGTTAAGTCATCTCTATTCAGCAGTTACGGGTTGTGTCAGTCAGTCTGGGCTAATGGAAGTGATGTCAGAAATCGGTGTTTTTGAAATCACACACTTATAGACAGACATGTCTGAGTCATGTACTTTTTCGGTATTGAATATCAGTAGCTGCTGCTGTTTGGCATGTGAAGCATCTCACACCAAGTCATGTCTGTCTGAGTATTCATGGATACAAATATCAGCCTTTGATTCATTTAACCACGTCTCCTTTGACATTGTAAATAAGTAAACATCCTCTCTTTGGACCTGTCACGATAAGGAATTTTTGTTGTGCGATATATTGTCAGAAATTGTTGCAAGAAGCGCGATATTGTTGTCATTTTGAGATCATTTTATGCCACTGATTATATAATGATCTTATAACAGCATAATAATGCAAATAAATAGCCATTAACACTTTAAAATACTTATTTAGATTCTATAATTTGATCTTAAAAAGGTAATTGTCCTATTATACATACTATTAAATGTTCTGTTAGGTAAATGTTCAATTATAAGCTTTGTCACAGGTAAGGTGGAACGTAAATGTCATTGTAAAATGGCTTTATTGTTATTTGTGAATTTGTAAATGTATATTAGAATGGAAAAAAATCTTCAAGTATTTAACGATAAGTTGATATATTGATTGTGACAGGCCTACTTCTCTTATATATCTTGTTGACACTGTAAAAGGTTATGAGAGTAGATTTGAACATCTTTCTCTCAAAGTTGAGCCCTTCTGACATACTGATATACCAATACAGCACATGCTGTCCTGCACACCCACTATGCAGACATGATGTCCATGAAGCCATATGTTCATGTAGCTGGAATGCATATTAAAGGAATCTCACACTCAGCAGCTTAACGACAAATAAAAAGCAGACATGCCAAGTCCATTTACCCACAACATACATTTATCATTTCTTCTGAAACACTCAAGACTTAATCTCTTTTGTGTGAAAGCATATCTTTAATAACATAATGGCCAAGCTGTTCTTTTCTATACAATAAAAATGGTGTCCACGGTTAATGGCTTTTCATGTTATGCGCAAATCGTATTACTCAAATTAAATCAAACGCAAATTACAGATATACAACGTTTTGTGTAGGTAGCTTGAGAACACCCTCCTATTAAAAATACTACCATGATATAAAGTTACACCATGTATATGTTTCCATAATCATCCTAAATTCAATACAAGTTTCTTTTATGAGCAGCTTTTGTGCGATTCACCCATTCTTATGAGATTTTGCTTTTGTATTTCATTAGATAAATCCACTAATAAGTAAAGGAATTTACAGTTCTGCGTGGAAAAAGTCTGCCTGAGTCTTTCTAAAGATTATTTTTTACATTTATGGACCGATTCGAGGAGATGAATATTTGGATCAAAAGAACCATATTTCTCACATATGTATTATAAAGTGCTATATGATAAAGTCCTAATAGCCTCATGAGCTCCAGTGATATTATAAAAGAATTTTAATGTTTACCTAATAAAAGCCGTTGTGTAATTTGCCAGCAATATAGGCCAAATTCTCCTCAGTAAAGAGCTCGACTGCTAAAATGAACTGCAGCTGGAAAAACAACAGACCTGTGCAAAGGTTATTATAGTTAACAAAAACGAACGAAAAAAATGAAAACTAGAATTGAAAAACATTTTCGTTAACTAAAATAAAAATATGAATGAGAGTTTTGTTTAAAAAAAAGTAGAACTAACTAATACTACATTGTTTATACAAAACTAACTGAAACTAACTAAAATTATAGCAAAATATCCTTTGTTTTCGTCCTTGCAATTGTATTAAATACATAAGGCATTTAGAAGTAAATCTATTCACTTCGTGATACAAGTTTTACGCAAGGTATTTGACCATACATTACCTCGGAGTCTGTAGTCCTGATGCCATTGGCCAGATCAAGCCAGTCCTCCTTCAGTCAAGTCCTTGCTGTTGCTACCATGACAAAAACAACGAGTGGATATAACAGCCACACAGTGACAATTTTAAATACGACATCCGAGCAGACACTTAAAAGTATTCATTTAACACGTTTGTGTCCAATAATAGGTTTTATTTCTATATTATTGATCTCGATTGTGAACAAATAATTTTTTAAACTGGTAAACCGGTTGAACTAGTTTATTAAAAATATAAAAACTAACAAAACTAGTAAATCTACCTCTAAAAACTGAATTTAAAAACAAAGTCAAAACGAAATCAAAGCTAAAACTAATGAAAAATCCAAAACTATTATAACATGACCTGTGATGCAGCATATTGAATCCATTGATCATACAAATGTGTATGAATATGGATCATTTCTTTTTTTTGTGTGTGTTTGGGGTGTATTATTTATCTAATGATAATTTGATGGTTGCTTTTGATTGCTAATTTGTCTTGCAGAGGAGAATCAGGTGCTGGAAAGACCGAAAACACCAAAAAAGTCATCCAGTACCTGGCTCACGTTGCATCCTCTCACAAAGGAAGGAAGGACCACAACATTCCAGTGAGTTAGTTTTCTCTCAGCTGTCCTCTGAGTTAATGAGGATTAATACAGGTGTGAAGGGCAGGATGTTGGGGTATTCTGGGGTATTCTTGCTGAACAGGATATACAGTATGCTTGCCTATTAAAAGATCATTTAGATTTATTGTGAGTCATTTAAAAGGTCTAAAATGTAGACATCATTTTTTTAAAGGTCTGGATTAGTGAGAGTTTTTTTAAAATTTTTTAATATTTTATCTTTAATCTTACTAAGTCGTTTAGAACTGTTTGTACAAGGGATGGAAGAAAAAATCAATTCACAGACGAATCCATGATTTTTCTCTAATGTTTTTGAAGTGATTCTCAAAGGTTCAGATTTGGTTCTGCATGCAAATATTGCGACAATGTGGGCCTGTGCATTATAAAATAATTTTTGAATACATTTTTTTATAAACATTTGAACTTTTAAGAGGTTTCTTTGTGAAAATGGGTTATAATTAACAATAACAAAAACAATTTAAATTAAATAACTTTTTTTTGTCTTTAATTGCTCTTTGTAATCTGACATTTCACTGTTACATTCAGAAATTATAGCAGTACTGTTATAGATTCCAATCATAAGAGCATATAAACGTCTATTATGGTTAAAATGTAAAGTTGAAAAGATGTATTTGCACTGCCGAACAATTAGGAAAACATACATAGAGAATTGATTTAGAATCTAATTGTGACTCTCAGAAGTGCTTTAAGATCCCGACACCTATTTTGTAGTGTAAATGGTGCCCTCCAGCATTTCGCGGGACTTTTTTCTGAATTTTACTGCCTAAATTGACTGATTTTGCTGCAGCTTTTCTTAAAATTGGCCGCAATATTTGTTGCCAGTTTTAAATGATACTGTATGTTTAAAAAAGGGCTAATAATCTAATAACTTCAACTGCAGGTAAATAGAAACAGAAGCCACCAGTTAGGATGTTTGTAAAATAATGACTTAGCGAGGGTACTTAGCGAGGGTAATTTCGTGTCATGATGACGTCATAGAAAGCGTCTAGACCCCGAATTTGCGGGAAATCTGCAGCATTTCATTAAAAATGCGCAAAATTTAACAGAGTTTGCTTGATTTTGCGATAAATTCAGCAAAATTTTGGAGGGACTGAGTATTGCTCTAATTTGGCTGCAAGTCATTTACAGTTAACGCTTTCACACTGTGTACCACACATGGGGATTTGTGATTATTTGGTTTCTTTAGTGATACTATTGCACTTTTATGAATGATTCTGAATATAATGTACATCAGTTATCACTGACTACTATTAGATAGAATACAGTAATATGCACTTCAATCACAGATAATACAGTTGAATAGACTTATATTAAAAGAAAAATGCAAAAACTAATTTTGAACAATAGACCATTACATGCAGCAAAAAAAGTTACACAGATTCCTTGTGGGACTACACAATGTACATTTATAGTTTTTAGTCTTATGCCAGCTTCTATGACATCAGGGTGCTTTTGTGTGATGGGTCACTTTTAACCAAATTAACAGAGCATAACCTGCACTTGTATGTCATTGTTAGTGTTGTGTGTAGATTTGAATATACACTACCTGACAAAAGTCTTGTCGCCTATCCAAGTTTTAGGAACAACAAATAATAACTTGACTTCTATTTGATCATTTGGTATCAGAAGTGGCTTATATGAAAAGTAAAGGCCTCTAGATTACGCTTGTTTTACTAAAATAAAATATGATCATGCGTTGGTTTTTAATTAGGACAGTAAGGTCAGACTTTGCTTAGACAAAAGTCTTGTCACTTACCAGAAATAATGTACAGTATAGAATATAAAGTCATGGTGCAGTGGAAAAAGAATGAATATTGTGTATGACTCCCATGAACTTGGAGGACTGCATCCATACATCTCTGCAATGACTCAAATAACTTAATAATAAGTCATCTGGAATGACAAAGAGCATTCTTGAAGGACTCCCAGAGTTCATCAAGATTCTTTGGATTCATCTTCAACGCCTCCACCTTTATCTTACCCCAGACATGCTCAATAATGTTCATGTCTGGTGACTGGGCGAGCCAATCCTGGAACACTTTGACCTTCTTAACTTTCTGGAACTTTGATGTGGAGGCTGAAGTATGAGAAGGAGCGCTATCCTGCTGAAGAATTTGCCCTTTCCTGTGGTTTGTAATGTAATGGGCAGCACAAATCCCTTGATACCTCAGGCTGTTGTTGTTGCCATCCACTCTGTAGATCTATTGCACGCCCCCATACTGAATGTAACCCCAAACCATGAATTTTCCTTCAGCAGACTTGACTGATTTCTGTGAGAATCTTGTGTCCATGCGGGTTCCAATAGGCCTTCTGCAGTATTTGTGATGATTGGGATGCAGTTCAATAGAGGATTCATCTGAAAAATCGACCTTCTGCCACTTTTCCAAATGATCAACTAGGAAGTCAAGTTATTATTTGTTGCTATTACAACTGGGATCGACGACTAGACTTTTGTCAGGTAGTGTACTGATAATGTTGGCTAGATGTTTATCCGTTATTAACTACTAGTTCTGGTTGTATGTGTAGTATATTATGGGCACACTGTGTATATTCAAAAAACAGGCTCAAGTGCTGGCTTGTAGTTTGCCATCCTTGTGCAATTTCTTGATTTATGATAACATGTTTTACCTTCAGGATATATGAAAGCATTGACCTTACTGTATTCGCATGGCCATTATGTTCAACATACTAAAGGCTTCGAACTGTCCCCGTAGTCTAAAAGATATTGGAGAATGTGGCCCTTATGCCTTCTAACATATTACATCTGTTTATTATATACGAACAGCCAGAATCACCTAAAGCTGTCAAACTCCAGGCAAGTTCCCTTTAAGCTTTTTTATTCCTGCTCTGCTTGTGCATGCAAAACTAACCTGCTGTATGAAATACGATTGGGATTTAGTCAATTCTAAGGGACATGTTTCTGTATAATGGGAATTTTTGTCATATAAACAAAGATTTTAATGGTTTACCGGTGATGTATTTGTCACATGTTTGCTAAATGGTTTTGAATGTATGCACTCTGCTCTGTCCTTCATGTAGGGTTAGTGTAAGCATCTTTAATGCTGGATGAAACGTATGAGAGATTAACCTAGTTAACATGTATGGATGGCTGGGGCCAGAACGTATACAGTATTTAAGCTTGCATGACGTAACAACTGTAATTTAAATAGCATTTTCATATTTAGCCTTGTAAATTGATGATCCTTGCATGTTAAATCATTTAATATATTTAAAAAGTGTTTAGTAATTAGACGAGCAACATTCTAAACCAGCCAGAAACTGAGAATGCTTCCTTTAGGAATATTCACAACCCATTTCTGTTCAGTTTAAAGTCACCCCTTTGCTATGCGTGTTCTGTCTGTCACATGTTTGTGTATTTCCTGCTGTGTGATATTAATATCTCTGTGTTTCCATCATAATAATTTGATTACAGAACGGAATCCTGTTTTATGTGAGTAGCTTGTAGTTCTTTGTTTTATTTCCCCCATTATCTTTCTTCTGTCTCCCCACATTTCTTAAACTGGCATTGGAAATCTGTTATTTTTGTTCATTCTACTTTTTTTAATAGTTTTTTTACTAACCACTTCTCATTCTGCCATGTAACATCGGCTTAATTATTTCCTGGTTTCTGAATCCTACACTTTTGGGGTTATGTATCTCTGTTAAACAAAATGTTGCATGTAAAAGTACTGCATAGTTGTGGGTCCCCTTTCTCAAATCACATGCTGTCCATTCATTCAGTTGGAAGTTTCTGGAATGTCCATTTACAAAGAGCAGCTCAAATGCCAGTAGTTCTTGGCATAGTTTCTCTAATGATAGAGGTAAATTAGGGTGTGTTCACACTTTTCAGGTAAGGTTCTATTAAAACTCAAAGTGGGGGGTCTCGGTCTGCTTTTAAATGATTTCGAGTGACTGAAATATGAGTGCAACATGAATCAAAATAAATCAAAACGAACCCAAAACAGGACCTGCTGTCAAAAGATGTGCTTTTATTACTTATTTTAGTACTTTTGTTACTTTTTCTTGTTATAGTCTTGATGTTTTGCATTACAGTTCAATATTGTTGTCTAAAACTCACCTTTATGCAGTTTATAAGCTTTTTAAAAGGCCATAATGGATAAAATACCATCACTTTACACTAAAAAGACACATGACATTGTTTTAGATGTTCAGTAACTTTCAAATTGTATGGCTGGGCGATATGACGGCAGTTTCATACCACAATATAAGTCAACTCATATTCTGATAATGATATGTATATAACGATATAGTACATTTTCTACTGTATGTACGTTGACCCCATGGAAACGTTTTTTTTTTTTTTTTTTTTAAGTATATACTGGAAAATCTACTCATTCATATGTGGTTCTGTTTTTTGCTTTATTTTTAACTAAATGTTTGAAATATTAAATACATATTAATGAAAAATAAAACAGTTTAAAAACAGTCTAAAATGTTGCTCAGTAAAATGCTAAATGTAAACCTTTCACGATTGCAACTTTGACTTTAAGGTAAAGTGTATTGACACCACTATATAAACGATAGACTTTTTTTATTTTGTCCATAAGATATACACTCACCGGCCACTTTATTAGTTACACCTTACTAGTACCGGGTCGGACCTCCTTTTGCCTTCAGAACTGCCTTAATCCTTCGCAGCATAGAAATATTCCTCTGAGACTTTGGTCCATATTTACAGGATAGCATCACACAGTTGCTGCAGATTTGTCGGCTGCACATCCAGGGTGCAAATCTCCCATTCCATCACATCCAAAAGGTGCTCTATTGGATTGAGATCTGCTGACTGTGGAGGCCATTTGAGAACAGTGAACTCATTGTCATGTTCAAGAAACCAGTCTGAGATGATTGGTGCTTTATGACATGGTGCGTTATCCTGCTGGAAGTAGCCATCAGAAGATGGGTACACTGTGTTCATAAAGGGATAGACATGGTCAGCAACATTACTCGGGTAGTCTGTGGCGTAGACACGATGCTATGTTGGTGCTAATGGGCCCAAAGTGTGCCAAGAAAATGTCCCCCACACCATTATACCACCACCACCAGCCTGAACCATTGATAGAAGACAGGATGGATCTATGCTTTAATGTTGTTGATGCATCTGAATGTCGCAGCAGAAATCGAGACTCATCAGACCAGGCAAAGTTTTTCCAATCTTCTATTGTCCAATTTTGGTGAGGCTGTGTGAATTGTAGCTTCAGTTTCCTGTTTTTAGCTTCTGCTGGTGTAGCCCATCCGCTTAAAGTTTGTGCGTGTTGTGCGTTGTAACAAGCTGATTGTTTGAGTTACTGTTGCCTTTATATCAGCTAGAACCAGTCTGGCCATTCTCCTCTGGCATCTACAAGGTACTTGCACCCACAAAACTGCCTCTTGCTGAATATTTTCTCTTTTTCTGACCATTTTCTGTAAACTCTAGAGATGGCTGTGCATGAAAATCCCAGTAGAGCAGCCGTTTCTGAAATACTCAGACCAGCCTGTTGTTCAACAACAACCATGAGTCACTTTCAAAGTCCAAAGTTCAAAGTCACTTTCACCTTTCAAAAACACCTTTCTTCCAAACTTTGATGTTCACTTTGAACTGCAGCAGATCGTCTTGACCATGCCTACATGTCTAAATGGATTGAGTTGCTACCACATGATTGGCTGGTTAGAAATTTGCATTGATGAGCAGTTAGACAGGTGTACCTAATAATGTGGTCAGAAGAATGTCTTAAAGGTTTTTTTTTTATCTTTAGATTTCATCTTAACAAAATGCAGTGTGGACACCAAGCAAACCAGGACTAAATGCAGATTTTTGTTTTTGTTCCAGACCAAATCAACAGAGAACCGAGCTACAAGTGTGAACAAACCCTTAAACCATCAGACTTTCTAGAAAAGTTGTCACAGACAGCTTTTGTTTAGATGTGTTCTTACAAAGTTTCTAATGCTTTTTTTCAAAGTTCACTCCAGTCTCCTAGATGCATTAAAATATGTTTAAACAATTCAGCTATTAAACACAATTGGATGGATGCTGCAGTCTATTTTAGCCCTTTTGTAATATTGGATTTCCAAAAAGAATGAAAGTGTTCAAACTTTAAACCACAAAGCCTCCCTGGACTTTATCCACTGCTGCCATTTGGTTTACGTAATGGGAACAAGAGTGTCAAATCACAGTGGTCATTCTCTCTTGTCTTTTGCCGTGTTGTGTTCCTGTGTCACGACAACAGCAAGAACAATGGGACACCTGTCCAAACTTCCTGTAAGGTGGACGTGGACAACACTGAGGGGCGTTAGGGGGGTGGATGTCCCAGATTTGCTGCATAGATGCAGGCTAGCTCTGTGATGTGGCACAGTGGGACTTTGGGCGTCTGTCGTTGCTAATTTGAGGAGTTCCTCTTCAACCCTTATTGCCTGCATTTCAGATTTTGCGCAAAAACCTCGCATGGCAACCCATGCTTAATTAGGTTTGTAGGGTAGTGTATTTTTAACTGCAGCTAGATGTTCTGGTTTAGGGTCAAATGAAGAGAGCTGGCTTTGCTGTAGAAGCAAGCTAACATATAAAATATATATATATATTTAAATTAGTGCTGGGCAAAGATTAATCGTGATTAATTGCATCCAAAATAAAAGTTTGATTTGATGTGTGTGTATTATTTATGTTTATTATGTATATGTGAGGGCGGCACGGTGGCACAGTGGGTAGCACTGTCGCCTCAACAAGAAGGTCACTGGTTCGAGCCTCGGTTGGGTCAGTTGGCATTTCTGTGTAGAGTTTGCATGTTCTCCTAGTGTTGGCGTGAGTTTCCTCCAGGTGCTCCGGTTTCCCCCACAAGTCCAAAGACATGCGCTATAGGTGAATTGGGTAAAATAAATTGTCCGTAGTGTATGAGTGTGATTGAGTATATGGATGTTACCCAGTGAAGGGTTGCAGCTGGAAGGGCATCCGTTGCATAAAACATATGCCGGATAAGTTGGTGGTTCATTCTCCTGTGGCGACCCCAGATTAATAAAGGGACTAATCCGAAAAGAAAATAAATGAATGAATGTATATGTGATACACACATACATAAAAGCAAAACTATTTTATAGCTGTTATTTAGTATCTTTACTTATATTTTCTATCTAAATATAATATTTTTTTTCTCTCAAATACATGTGTGCATGTATTTATATATACATAATAAATATACACAGTGCACATATATATTTTGTCAAAACAAACAATTATTTTGGATGAGTTTAATCTATAGACTGTAAAAAATATGGACGTAGTATCTGAGATGTCACCCATTGGTTTCTGAAGAGCACAAATGGGCATGGCCAACCCCGGGCAACCAAAAATGGACAAAGAGGCGAAGCATGAGCAGAGCTACAGATGCCTGCTAGCATTTTGCTTGGACTGTAGGGCTGGGCGATTAATCGAAAAGTAATTGAAATCAACATTCAGAACTAATAATCAATCTAATATTTCCGGGTCAATTATTTCAATTACAGCGTGTGGAGTCACATGATCCCACTCTGTTTGTTACTTTGCGCTACATTGAGGATTAATGAAGCTGCGCAGAGATGCCTTGAGATGGCATATTTTCCATTACATCAAAATTATTGTTTACAAAAGATTCAAGAAATTTACTGTTTAATATATTATTTACAGGATATGCAAGCGTTATTATATTTAGAAGAGATGCTGCTTATTTTTTACTTTTAATATAAAAAACATTGAAAACAATTTATTTTGTTTCAAAATGTTTTTTTTTTTATATTCTGTTTTGTAGAGGAAAACAGGCACTGTGTTTTAATTTCAGTTGTTATATGTCCAAAATATGTCCATGAACTATGAGGGCAAAAAAAATTAATAATTAAATAAAATAGTCGTTAATTTAATCATGATCAAGCTAAAATGTTCAATTAACCAAGAATAAAATTTTAGGTTAAATCAACCAGTGCTATTAGACAGGTTTGCTTTGGGGGAAACGCTAAACGCTTCATTACCTGTGATTAGTTTGTGTTATGACCACATGTGCTTGGTTGTGTACTATATCAATAAAGTCTTTTATAAACACTGTTGTAATACATTGAGCCACTAAGCATTGTTCTTACAATGTTTTTGTACTCGAGGAAAACGCAAATTAATTCCAAATACTTAAAATTATAGTTAGTAATTTGTTAGTAAATGCAAGGCTATTTGAGAAATCCAGGCATAACACTGTATGACAACGTTTCAGATGACTGGTCTATATCCTACAGCTAATCAATCTGTCAGATTCTGGAGTACATTAAAGTTTTAAATAAAATTATAAATGATAAATAAATGATCTTAAAACAAATACATTTATAGATAAAAGTATATTAGAATTTCTCTCACCTGGGAAATAGAGGCCACTTGAATGCTTTGTGAGCACAGTTGGTGTACAGCATGCAATCTGATAGTTGTAAGAGTTTCTGTATAATTTCTATATGAATAACCCAAAAGGCAATCGACTGTGTAAAGCCACTCAAAACGAAACAAAAATACTATATATATATATGCCGAGTTCAGCAGCTAATCAGCCGGAATTAGCTGAGGCGATGAGACGACAAGCAGCGAGACCTAGCTGTCACTCAGGTGGCCACACCCTTAATTATGCAGAATTAATATAAATGAAACGAATGAGTTATAAACAATATTCACCCCCCTCACAGGTGTCATGAAGGATGATATTAGCTACATGCACCAAAACCATCTTATGTACCAGGCTGTAAACGTTTTTAGCAGCTGTAAATTTGACCAATTTAGCATTGCAGTCATCTGGAGTTCCTGGAGGAAGCCCCCAAAGGCCAGTCAATGAATTGCAATTTCAGTAACTTCCATATTAGCTTCACGAGGGACAGCGGGATGTTGCCGCTTGGTTTAATCATGATTAATCTCTGCCCAGCACTAATCTAAATCTAATAAAAATGTTGTGTTGGGATTTATCTATTTCTCTTGTACCTAATTGAATGCTGTAGTGCTGACATCAAAACCGAAACGACTAAATTACTGCTGATTCCCTCAAGGTTTTTATGATTGGGTTTTTCAACTAACGAGTAACAAGTTCTTTGGTAAACAGCTTGCCAACACTTGCATGTTAAGTCATACAAACAGTTCACACTTGTGGTTACCCCATAGATATTTCTGCAGTAACCTATTAGAAAAATGAGCTGGTTTCAAATTCATGTTTTAGTAATTCATGTTGTAGAGCAGTATTGGGAAGCAATTTTTTACCACAGGTCTCAATTTCCTCCTAAATTGAGAAAAAAATCCATAGGAAAATCTTGAGGGAGCCGCTGGTGAATTGGTCTTTCGTGTTTTGAGGTCACGACTGCTGCACTTTATACTTTTAAATGTGTTAAAATGAATGATAATTAACTGATTTGATCTGTTTCGATTGATCGGTCGAACCTAACTAATGATACAGACTAACACAAGATGATCTGCGGTGTACAGTTAAAGGGATAGTTCACCCAAAAAAAAGAAAATTCTGTCATAATTTATTTGTTTAAAAACTATTTGAGTTTCTATCTGTTTTTCCTGCTATGCAAGTTGAGTGCCAGCAACCAGCATTCTTCAAAAATATCTTCTTTTGTGCTCAACAAAAGAAAGAAACTCATAAATGTTGAATAAAAATCATATGAGGGAAAATAAATGATGAGGTATTTTTGGATGAACTATCCTTTTTAGGCTGTACATGCTTAAATTGTTAGAGTATTAGAAAGGTTTTTGGATCAAATTTCTCCAAGAAGCTTTTTTCCAGATTTTACGCACAACAATTGGATTTTTATCTATACTTATATGAAATGTAATCATCCTAATGGTTATTGTTTCTAATCAGTGACCATTGCTTTACAGGGAGAGTTGGAGCGTCAACTCCTGCAGGCAAATCCTATTCTGGAATCCTTTGGAAATGCCAAAACAGTGAAAAATGACAACTCTTCACGCTTTGTAAGTTGGCCCATTACATCTAATCTGAATATTCCCATTGTTTTTCCAACTGTAGTATTGTTTCACATTTGAGACACAGCATTAATCTTTTGTTACTTTAAGCATTTGCCCACATTTAGTGTGCATGTAGCATCTGAAAATGGACATTTAGGCACACACACACTCGTCAAATCCACATTCAGCAGTCTGAAAGATCTAGGCGTCGGTCTTGCATCGGCTCCTCTGTCCAGCTGATTGAGTTTTCGCTGGCATGCGTTAAAGTCAGCAGAAAGCTTTTAAGCACACAAACAAACCAAAAGTCACAGAGGAATTCGTTTCTTTAGACCTTCCTCTGGGGAATTTTTTGGGGGGGCATTTCCTACAAACAAGCATATCTGTTAGCTACTTATGCATTCTTTAATTACCAGTTCCAGCTTATCATACATACTCAAACCAACCTCTCTGTCTGATCGAGAAAGAGACAAAGAGAATCTGTTCATTCTTAGAGATGTTGATTAGGTCTATAAAATATAATGATTTTCCATGATGCAATTGAATGGTTTATAAAGCATGACCAGTAAATGCACCTTATGGAAAATGTGTCTTTCCACAGGGCAAGTTCATCCGCATCAACTTTGATGTAACCGGTTACATTGTGGGGGCCAACATTGAAACCTGTATCCTGATCTGATAACCGTTCCATTACATTTGAGCAATACTGCAAACAGCTGTAAGGTCAAAGCAAGCATTCAGAAACACAGAAATGGTTGAATTTGTGTACGTGTCAGCAATGTTAATGGTGCACCTTTCTTTGAAATTTTACAACAGCAAAACTGTTTTGAACAGTTAATAAAGCTACAATAGATGGTGTAGGAAAAAAAGCCATTTGAAGTAGTATGCCAGATAAGGACCACATCATAAGCAGGCTTTGATTTAATAAATAAAATTGTTTTGACAATAAAAATGTTTGTACAACCCCAAATCAGAAAAAGTTAGGACGGTATGGAAAACGCAAATAAAAAAAAGAAAGTAATGGTTTCTAAATTTACTTTGACTCGTATTTCATTGCTTTCCCAGCGATGGGTTGCAGCTGGAAAGTCATCCGCTGTGTAAAACATATGCTGGATAAGTTGGCGGTTCATTCCGCAGTGGCGACCCCAGATTACTGAAGGGACTAAGCCGAAAAGAAAATGAATGAATAAATGTATTTAATTGCAGACAATACAGCACATTATTTAATGTGTTCCTCATGATTTTTTTAAATAAACACATTCCAATTTAGTTTTTTGCAGCACATTTAAAAAAAAAACGTGAACAGTAGAGCATTTTCCACTTTGTAAATGCTTTGGACACTGTTAACATAGGGCTTCCTTTTGACAGTACAGTTTTCACTGGCATTTGTGGATGTACCTATGTATTGTGGTACTTGACAAAGGTTTGTCAAAGTAGTCCTGAGCCCATGTGGTGATATTACTTACAGATGAATGACAGTTCTTGATGCAGTGCCACCCGATGGATCTCAAATATCCAAATGTCTTCCTATCTTTCTTTGAGGAACATTATTTTTAAACATTTCAATAGTTTTCTCACGTATTTGTTAGGAAATTGGCGATCCTCGGCTCATCTTTGCTCCTAGAGGACTAAACCTTTCTTGGATGCTGCTTTTGTACCAAATCATATTTACAATCACCTGTTGACATCACCTGTTTCAAATAACATCATTATTTAACCAATTTACCTGATTACTAGCCCTAAGTTGCTCCTGTCCCAACCTTTTTTTTAAATGTGTTCCAAGAACCAAAATTGGAAAACATGTTTATTTAGAAAATAAATAAATAAAAATCATGAGGAACCCATTAAATAATGTTTGTTGTAGTCTCTGCAATAAAATACAAGTCAAAGTAAATTTAGAAATCACTCATTTCTTTTTATTTGCATTTTCCATACTGTCTTTTTCAAATTTGGGGTTGTAAATTAAGATGGCATTTGAAAAAAAACATGTAAAATTAGAAAAATTAGCTGTAAAAGTGAAAAATTTAGCTTTAAAATAGACTTCACTTGCCCTTAACACAATCTCAAGATCTTCTTGAAAAATCCAGGGCCATTCGCCAAGCCAAAGATGAACGCACCTTCCACGTCTTCTACCAGCTGTTGGCTGGTGCTGGAGAACATCTAAGATGTGAGTGATTCTTTTATCATGGTCACTACTGGAGTATCTAGAAATGAGCTTGCTCCTGGATTAAAAAGTCAGTATAAAAATATTTGTGTTCTTTAATAATTTTGGGATATTTTTATTAATCATAATTTTAAAAAAGGAACAAACTTGCTATGAGGTCTGAGGTTGCTGTATGTTTTTGTTGAACCCATCTGTTCATATTGTTTTAAAGCTATCCTGTTTAATTTTGTGAAGCCAAATGACATTAATACGGAAAATTTCACCAATTGCAGCAAGGTGAAATGAAAGAGCGCAAAAAATATAATCAAATCTGCCTCCATGTGACTCAGAATGTATGATTTTTATATTCAGCTTTTGTCTGTAATTTCATTGCCAGTTGCAGTGCCTGATTGGATTGTAGCAAACCGTTTTTGTACCACTTTCTTTGTCTAGTTTTCATGAACTTTACTTCAACTTATATTTTGTATTTGTATTTTGTATATTATATTTAGTTATTTGGCTTGATTAATGTATTGTAATACTTTAAACTAAGACGTCTTTGAATCTTTATGATAAAATAATTTGTAGAAATGCCAGTGCTGATGGAAAAAGAGGTAGAATGCCTTAACACTCTCTCCATGATTGCAGACGTGTGATTAATCCTCTCGTTCTTTTGGCAGCCGATCTACTCCTGGAGGGGTTCAATAGCTACCGCTTCCTCTCCAATGGTAACATTCCCATTCCTGGCCAACAGGACAAGGATAATTTCCAAGAGACCATGGAAGCCATGCATATTATGAGCTTCAATCATGAGGAAATCTTATGTAAGCATTCCTGAAACTTACACACCTCTATATAGTTTATTTATTGCTGTTTTAAATAGGCTTGCTAGTAAATCATATTTCTTGTTAAGCGTTTGTAGAATCGCCCCCCCCCCCCCCTTTTTTTTTTTCTTATTATTTGGATTAGATGACTTTTTGCATTCACTAGCCCAGTGTTTCCCAACCCTGTTTCTGAAGGCACACCAACAGTGCACATTTTCAACCTCTTACTAATCAAAATATCCTGAATCAACTCATTAGGATATTAAAAGAGACTCCAAAACCTCAAATGAATGGGTCAGATAAGAAGGGTGACATCCAAAATATGTACTGTTTGTGTGCCTTCAGGAATAGGATGGGAAATACTGTACTAGCTCATGTGAAATAATCCTGAGGTGTGATTATCTCTTTAATTAATGGGTTTTAACAGATGTGTTAAAATATCAAGTTGTCCACATTAACACATACAATTTTTTATATTTTATAACTAAAATTACACAGTTTAACACACAATCTTAATATGAGCTACGTCTCTAGTATACTTTCGCTCCATGAAAATGGCCGTAGAAACTGGCATGCCATTAAACACAAATAAACAGTTTAACAGTTGGCGTTTTTTGAAGTTTGATTAGTGAAAACCAAAATTTTACCGCAGATTAGATTTCTCAATAATTTGTAACCGTCAGTACATTTCTCATTAAGTAAGATATTAGCTTGCTGATAAATATTTCTTTAATTAAACCAGTTGGGATGTTTAAAGAAATTTATTCTCCTTCTATTATTATTATCATAACAATGAAAGGTTTTGCAGTCAGTTGATAGATTCAGTAATAAGTATACAAAAGTCTGCCAAGTTCTGGTTAAAATGGTTTTAGATTATAAGCATGCCACACTGGACAGAAATGTTTCATGTCAAATCTCTGCATAAAGTTGACTCTCTGTCTTTCTGTCACTCCAGCAATGCTCAAGGTGGTTTCAGCCGTCCTGCAGTTTGGTAACATTGTGTTCAAGAAGGAGAGGAACACCGATCAGGCCTCTATGCCTGAAAACACAGGTACCACATACTTCCTCATCCCTGTTTCAAAGACATTTTAGACATTTTTTTTTACCATTTCAACTGTCCTTGAATGCGTGACTACTTTTTGAGCATAACAAAAAAGATCTGCAAAGTTACAAAGTCATTCCAAAGGTGATTATAATTACCTTTTTCTTTTCTTCAATATGTTCAAAATAACGAACACATTCTTTCATTGACTGCGTGATTCATTGTGACTGCTTTAATTTTAATTCAGCAATTTATTTTTTAAAAGCGAATTAACTAAACTAAAAAGTAACTCGCATTAAATTTATGCATAAAGTTATGCGTTACTGTACTCGTTACTTAGAAAAAGTAATATTGTTACATAACTCGCATTGCTTGTAATGCGTTACCACCAACTCTGGCTGGAGTATCTAGACCATGTGCTGTAAAAGCTCCGCCCTCTGTCTCATTTGCATTTAAAGTAGTAATAAAATCAAAACTTACTCTTCTTATTTTTGCATGTATATAGTAGTGCTTGTCATAAACAATGTGTCTGTGCACTTCAACATTTTGCAAAAATTAATTTGCCCTCATAATCTTTAATTAAATTTTATAACCTTATCTTGAAATGACTTATCTCGATCTTAACTTCCGTTTCATGGCGACTTTAAAGTTTAGTTTTTGCTTCCACCCAAAAATGGTATTCACTGCACAGCATAAAAAATGTTCTGTGGGGTATTTTAGATTGAAACCTTAGGCCTGGTTTACACTAATACTTTTTGTTTTAAAACGTATAAGTTTTGCTCCGGTTACGCCATCCATCCACACTACCCCGGAGTTTTCGAGCCCCAAAAACAGAGTGTTTTGGAAACGCTGAAAAGGCCGTTTTCATTCTAAAATGCTGCTGCTCCGTTTCAGTGTAAATTGGGGTAAACGGAAACATCTGAAAATGGAGGCGGGGCTGCAGACAGTCGCTGACAGTCTGATTGAAGCTTTTCCCTCAATACTAAGTAGCCTTCACAAAGTTCAGTCTGAAATCCTTTTATTTTAAGATCAGACTTTGCAAGTTTGATATGGAAAACAAACTCCTGTGGACACGTCAGGTAAATCTTCAAAGGGAACAGTGTACTTTATAATGTCATTCACATCACCCTGATTACGTTGTTTCACTATCTTAACAATAAAATGAAAATATGATATGAGGAACTGCCTATTTTTATTTTGATGTTAACTTATGACTATAACATAACTGCCTCCTCTAATTTTCATTGAACATACGAAACATACCCTCTCTTTTGCTGAATAATGGCCATTATAAAAGTATAATGTCCAATAGGTTTCTACATTATAGGAAATAAATGCAAGCACTCAATCAAATGTGCAGAATCAGTGTACATGGTTACATTAATATATTAAGTTATCTTTGCGCTCAGCCAAAACAAATTACCTGAGAACAAGTAATATTCAAAAGACCAAAGTCGGGGAATGTGTCGTTGGATATAGACAACAAGATGAATTAAATATCACGTTTAACAAATATAGTGAGATTAGATCCAGCGGTAGATCCTCAATGAACCGTCTGACATGTGCAGCTCTCACCTGGGGTTTTGTGCTCAAAGCACCCGCTGACTGCCTGGAGCTCAGATGCACGCATACGCAGCAGTGCATGCCAGAGTGTGTGTGTGGTCAGTGATGTGTGTTTTCAGTGGTGTAGTGTGGACGGAGAGTTGTTCAGAAACGCTGGGTGAAACACCAGTGTGGACGTGAATCATTTTCATTCTAAAACGCCGTTTTAAAACTAAAACGTATTAGTGTAAACGCGGCCTTAAAGAAATTTTGCCAACACCTGAGCCTTTTATTGCCTGTTGTCAAAAGGGCATAATAGGAACATTATAAAGATCTCAAAATTGCATGAAGCCTTATTTTAACGTCTTAATGTCTTTTTTTAATGTCTCAGGCCCAATCCCAATTCTATTTTTGTACCCCTACCCCTTCCCCTTCCCCTTGGCCATTAAAACCGAGTGTGAAGGAAAATTTAAAGGAAAGGAAAGATATTTACCCCTAACGTCATCAGATGTCATCGCAATCTCTTGCTTGATGTGAGAGCAGACGATGGCGACTGCTGTAGTTATTCCAGTTGCTTTATTTTTTGGTATTTATGTTCAGGAAATCACTGGAGGCAAATATTTTGTTATCATAACGATCTAACGTAGCAATAAGATCGTATCTGTACTGTGTATTTACACAGTGGCCATATTCATCTATGTAAACACGGCAAAAACAACATTAACATTATAGCAGACACTGTAAAAAGCTCATTCTCAGCCACTAGACTTTTCTGACAGGATATTCGAGTGTCATCGAGTGACAGAATGTTGTGGGACTGCTATACAGGAGTTATTATTAGGGGTTATAGAAAGTGAAATTTAGCGGTTTTTATTTTAGCGTTTTTTTTTTTTTAAAGCATGACGGTAAAACGGCTATGAATATATTAAAACATGTGCTTGTTTGTCGTAAAAATTCGTAATAATGACAAAAAATACTAATTTGTGGATCTCCTTACTTCCAGTTTCAGCAATACTGCTGTTGTGGCTGGTGTATTCTGGGAAATTTTCTTACCCTTTTTTTTTCGAGTGTGGTCCTGAAAAATCTTTGTTTGAAGGGCTATCACCTCTTCCCCTTAGCCCTACGCCTAAAGCTAAAGAGAATTTGGACACCCATACCCCTTCACGGGAACGCGCAAAATGAGGGGGAAGGGCTAATGGGTAGAATTGGGATTGGGCCTTAATGTCTTTTTTGCATTTAAAGTCGTAATGAAATCTAAACTTACTCTACAAATGTGTGCGTGTATATAGTAGTGCTTGTCATAAACAATGTGTCTGTGTACTTCAGTGTAGTGTAAAAAATCATTTGCCCTAATAATCTTCAATTAAGTATCATAACCTTCTCCCTCCTCTTGAAATGACTTTCTGAAAAAATTTAACTTCCTTTTAATTGTAATTTTAAAGTGACGTATAAAAGCAAGGTGTTTTTGTTTCCGCCCAAGCTGTTTTTGTTTCCTCACAACACAGTATAATAAACGTTCTGTGGGGTATTTTACACTGAAACTTTAGAGACATTCTGGCAACACCTGAGCCTTTTATTGCCTGTTGTAAAAAGGGGATAATAGGAACATTATAAAGATTGCAAAATTGCATAAAGCTTTTTTAGCAGTGAGTTAATGTCTTTTTTAGTAATGGAAATTCGAATGCATTATGTGATCTTACTTCAATAACTCCATAAATCATTTGGCAGTGCATTAGCATTAAAGTGTGTTCAGTATCCAGACTGCCCTCCAATATAACCAGATGTGCACTGCGTTGTTTTGACAAATTACCCGTTGGACTTCGCTTGGGCTCCTTTAGTGACAGCTCGAATGGTTCCTGGATCCATTTCATATTAAAAGAAAATACCAGAACAGTTGTGTTAAATCAAAACGCGTTTACGTAAGAGCCCCAGAAGTGACCGTTTTTTACCGCCACGATGCATTCCAGCAGGCTTACTCCACTGGCGTTTGGATTAATTTATTTTTTATTCTCAACGCTCGTGGAAAGATATTGAAACTTTCATCAGTTCAAGCCACCAAGCTGTTGCATTCATAACATAAAGCTGGAAAGTTATAGTTCTGCTGGTGGTCCTGAAGGGGAACTTTTTATGCCTGCAGAATGAGCTGTATGGATTTAAAAGTCAGTAAATTGCCATAACGACCTGGGTTATTTGAAATATCTCTTATACACATGAGCAAATATGTCCTATAATAACTTGTCTCACCACCATTTAAGTGCATAAGGAAAGCTCCTAAAATCCTATAACTCGAGAAGGAATCTTACCATTTTTGGTCAGTTTGCATACAGATTTTAATTTTCTTCTTTCATCTTTATTTCTATAGCGCTTTTATAATGTAGGTTGTGTCAAAGCAGCTTAACATAGAAGATTATAGTGAATTAAAATTGTGTCAGTCCAGTTTTCAGAGTTAAAGGTTAATTAATTCAGTTCAGTGTAGTTTAATTTTCACTGCTGAAAGTCCAAACGCTGAAGAGCAAATCCATCGATGAGCAGCTCCACAAGTCCCAAACCAAGCAAGCCAGTGGCAAGGAACAAAACTTCACCAATTGATGAAAGTGAAGGAAAAAACCTAGAGAGAAACAAAGATCCAGTTGAGCACAACAATTTCTGGCCAAACTTCCCGTGCAGAGCTGCAGTCTAGGCACGGGAGGCTGGAGAACGCTGGATGTCCATCGTGGAGAACCTGCAGATGTGAGTAGGTCACCGGCGGGTGTACAATCAGTCTCGTGCTCTTTACTCCTCCATGACCGCCACAGCATCTGCTCAGGATACGGCCTGGGCTAGGATTATGGAGACCTCTGGATAATGAAAAACAGACTAGAAGCGTACAATTCCGTTCAGATTAAATGTCTTTTGGGAAGTGTTCCCGGCTCTAGTTGCCCTAATTAATGCAGCCGAACAATCCTTTAGAGGACTTGGATTTCAAAAGCATTTGTGTTCTTTGTGTTTTCAGCTGCTCAAAAACTTTGCCACTTGCTCGGCATGAATGTCATGGAGTTCACGCGTGCCATCCTGTCTCCGAGAATCAAAGTGGGCAGAGACTATGTACAGAAAGCCCAAACGAAAGAACAGGTAATGAGATCATTAGTGATGGTTATATATCTGTCAGATCACCACCCTTTCAGCTATAAGACAGTGTTTTCTTTCGGATCCTGATCATTTCCTTTTCATCTCTCTGTCCATTTACAACAATAGGCTTACAGTGTCCTGTCATAAAATTGTCATCACAATTATTCACATTCAACTGCAAATGAGAATTTTTAAAAACATCAAGTCCCGTAATATTAAAATAAAAAAATGTATATGTTAGTTTTAAGCAAATCTATTAGCTTGCTGTTCCTAAACAGTGACAATTCATATTTATACTATCTGACAAAAGTCTTGTCAACAATCCCAGTTGTAAGAGCAACAAATAATAACTCAACTTCTAGTTGATCATTTGGAAAAGTGGCAGAAGGGAGATTTTTCTGGTGAATCATCTGTTAAACTGCATCCCAATCATCACAAATACTGCAGAAGACCTATTGAAACCCACATGGACCCAAGATTCTCACAGAAATCAGTCAAGTTTGCTGAAGGAAAAGTCTTTGTTTGGGGTTACATTTAGTATGGGGGCATGCGAGAGATCTGCAGAGTGGATGGCAACATCAACATTCTGAGGTATCAAGACATTTGTGCTGCCCATTACATTACAAACCACAGGAGAGGGCAAATTCTTCAGCAGGATAGCGCTCCTTCTCATACTTCAGCCTCCATATCAAAGTTCCTGAAAGCAAAGAAGGTCAAGGTGCTTCAGGATTGGCCAGCACAGTCACCAGACATTTCAGATGACTTTATTAATAAGTTATTTGAGTTATTGCAGAGAGTCATGCACAATATTAATTCTTTTTCCACTGCACCATGACTTTATTTCTGTTAAGTGACAAGACTTTTGTCTAAGCAAAGTCAGACTTTTCTGTCCTTATTAAATAATTTATGTTGTTAAAATAAGCGCAATCTAGAGGGTTTTGCCTTTCATATAAGCCACTTCTGATACCAAATGATCAGCTAGAAGTCAAGTTATTATTTGAGGTTCCTAAAACTTAAAAGGGCGTCAAGACTTTTGTCAGGTGGTGTACATGATATAAAATTTATATAAACATGTAGTTTGTCACTTCAGCCTAAATCGATCAAAGGTTTGGCCACCTCATACTTCAGTTTTTCATCAAATTTTGACCGATCAAATGCTCTTTAGTATCTGACATGGCAGAGTACTCACTCACAGAGTACTCACTGGCAGAGCTGTGATGATAACAAAATGCTTTTGGCTGTTTTTGAATAGGAGTGAAGCTACTCTGTCCCACCCTCTCTTAATATTTCAGTTGAGATTAAAATAACATATATAAAATATATCAAATAAAAAATGCACATTTCAAAGCACTTCATGGGACCTTTTAAAGTTGTAATAAAATAATTAAAATTGCAATAAATAGAGCAAAACTAACATGATTACTAATTTAAATCTTTATATTCAGCCTTAGTTTATATTTTGTGATTGTTCATTATTATTAGTTTGATTATATGCTATAATGCAAAGGTTTGTTGACTCTCTCTGTTTCTCTATCTAGGCTGACTTTGCAGTGGAAGCCCTGGCCAAGGCCACTTATGAAAGGTTGTTCCGCTGGCTTGTTCACCGCATTAATAAAGCTCTGGACAGAACCAAGCGCCAAGGAGCTTCCTTTATTGGCATCCTGGATATTGCTGGCTTTGAGATTTTCCAGGTGCAGCTTCCTCAGATTTAGCGCTCAGCTGTCTGTTAGATATTAATCACTATGCTGCCACAAATCAGAGCTCGTGCGATAGAATGTTTTGAGAAATTCAGGCAATGTAAGAACCCGAAAATGCTGAAAGTTTCTGTAAAAAAACTTTTTCTTGCACACAGATAACGGATTTTAAACATCGAATACCACAGATTTATACTCACCAGCCACTTTATTAGGTACACCTGTCCAACTGCTCGTTAACGCAAACATCTAATTAGCCAATTACATGGGAGCAACTCAGTGCATTTAGACATGGTCAAGACGATCTGCTGCTATTCGAACTGAGCATCAGATTGGTAAAGAAAGGGGATTTAAGTGACTTTGAAGATAGTGTGATTGTTGGTGCCAGACGGACTGATGAGTATTTCAGAAACTGCTGATTTACTACGATTTTCACGCACAACCATCTCTAGGGCTTACAGAGAATGGTCAGAAAAAAAGAGAAAATATCCAGTGAGCAGCAGTTCTGTGGGCACAAATGCCTTGTTGATGCCAGAGAAGAATGGCCAGACTGGTTCAAGCTGATAGAAAGGCAACAGTAACTCAAATAACTACTTGTTACAACCGAGGTCTGCAGAAGAGCCTCTGAACGCACATCCAACCTTGAGGCGGATGGGCTACAGCAGCAGAAGACCAAACCATATGTCACTCCTGTCGGCCGACAAATCTGCTATCATGTCAATACGTACCAAAATCTCGGAGGAATATTTTCAGTATCTTGTTGAATCTATGCCACTAAGGATTAAGGCAGTTCTGAAGGTAAAAGGGGGTCCAACCCTGTACTAGTAAGGTGTACCTAATAAAGTGGCCAGTGAGTGTATGTTAGCTTAATTTTTGATTTAATAACAGTAATTGTACAAAATTACATTTTATTTATTTATTTTAGTTTAAAGTGTTTAGAGTGATATTTTTTGGGATGTCAGAAATATTGTGCTAAAATTTGGTAAAAACAACCCATTAAACATTATAAATGCTAAATATATTTAAATGGACTCAAGAATTTAGAAAAAATTATTTAAAGCATTGTAAAAATGATTAAATCTAAACAATGTAAATATTAAATTATTTAAATGTAATTGATCGTGCTTTTTCATGATTACATTTTAGTTAAATCATTAAAACATTATCCAGAAAATGTCAATTAAAACTAAAGCAATTTTACAAACATAAAACTGAATTTCATACAGACTTGAAAATGTCATATTTGTTAAATTTGAGGTATTTTGTTGCTTAATTAATCTTTGTTAAATAAATTGATTATACAAACGAAACCTACTTATTGCGCATTTAAGTTTTCTTCTTTCAGGTTATTTCATCTCAGAGCTGGACGTTGCTTTGGATGAGATGCATCTGCTAAATTGAATAATATAATTATGACTTTGTTTGGAAATAACATGGTTTACAGTAAACAGTGTAATTGGACACCCACTCATAGCTGCGATATTCAGTTAGTTGATATCGATCGGTAGATCTTGGTTAAAGACTCAATTAGGCCTGTTCTGGGGCTAAAAATACTACGGACAAAGACAACTCAGTCATACTTAATTCTCCTCTGTCTCTCTCTGTAGCTGAACTCATTCGAGCAGCTCTGCATCAACTACACCAATGAGAAGCTCCAGCAGCTCTTCAACCACACCATGTTCATCCTGGAGCAGGAGGAGTATCAGCGGGAAGGCATCGAATGGAGCTTCATCGACTTCGGCCTCGACCTGCAGCCCTGCATTGACCTCATCGAGAGACCCGTGAGCAGCTATTCACTATTGAAATTGTCCTTGAATTGGTTCCTAGAAATATTTTTGCTCCTACTTTATCTTACCAGGTGTCCACAAGGTCTTAAATAAAAATAAAAAACTATTTTATTTTTTTTACAATAATTACTGTACATTGCAAAAAATATTAATTTCAGTGTAAGTACTTATTAGTTACAGACACTTAATGTGAATTAGGGCCATATTTTCTAACCCAGATTTGAATGGAAGTAAAGAATGTTTTCCTTTGGCTTTTCTGCAAATGTAGTTCTCCTGATTGGTCTTTTTGTTGTCCTTCCCAGGCAAATCCTCCCGGCGTGTTGGCTCTGTTGGATGAAGAGTGCTGGTTCCCCAAAGCCACAGATAAAACCTTTGTGGACAAACTTGTGCAAGAGCAAGGCACCCATGGCAAGTTCCAGAAACCACGGCAGCTGAAGGACAAAGCCGATTTCTGTATTATTCACTATGCTGGAAGGGTATGTTCCTATTTATGATGCCACACTTGCTTTAGGCCCACATGGAATCTGTGGATCGAATTGGTTTTGTATTGTAAACATTAAATAAATGTGATTTTTTTTTTTTTTTATTATTATTATTTTTTTTTTTTATTTATTAATTAATTAATTAATTAATTTATTTATTTATTTTATTATTTTTTTTGCCATATTTTTTATTTTCATTTTTAGTTTGTACACATTTAAATACCACACTTTACGTGCATTTTTGTACAACAATAACCTTGCTGCATTTACACATTATATAAAATAAAAGAATATCTATATATATTAAAAACTAAGGAAAAACAAACAACCAAACAAAAAAATGCTCCTTTTTTTGTTAATGATGATCTATTCAGAAGTGACCATTATAATCATTCTGAGTACAATGTACAGCAAATATAAATTGAAGAGTGTATCAATACAGAACTGGAAGACTGGAACTACATTATGCACACACAACTTATTCATCAACTTCTTCCTCTGTTAATTCCACATCTTTGATATAACTGATGAAAGGACTCCATGGGCAAGATGTGTTTGGCACGATTTGTTGCTATTTTCAGACCAGCACAACAGTAATTTTCAAGTTTTGCACCACATTGTTTAAATAGCAAATCCATTTGGGCCACTTTGTGAACTCATGGGTGTTCCGACCTAAAAAGGAGGTGTGTTAAGGCGCATTGTTGGTGCGTTGCTATTTTGAGAAACTGAAACAGATTGCACCAATCAACTAATACCTGGTCAAAAGTCCAGCGCAGAGTGCATTAGTTATGCGCCTATGCAGGTCCAAAACGCTTACACATTAAGACATACAAGATGTACAGCAATACACAAATATCTTTACAAATGAAAACAAAGGATTAAAATGTAAAAAAATTATTAATTTCTACATAAATATAAGAACCACTGCCTCCATGCCTCCTTCGTGTCTGGGGGGCTTTTTCAGTTTATTCATGACAATTTGCATTTGTATATTGTTATTATTATTATTATTATTTATTATATGCATATTTATATTTGCTTTATGAAAAACAAGTTTAGATTTGTCGTCCTGTCGAGTTTTGGACCATATGGGGCATAAGAATAGGACATATGTTTGGATATACAGTAACTCAGTTTTTTTGACCACACTTCATTAATATTGTTCATTTATTCGTTTGCTGGAAATTAGAACTAAATTTAGAAATAGTTTTGAAACAAATTTTTGTGCTTAATACAAGAAATTAAATATGTAGGCCAATGGATGTCTACAGCGTAGTGCATACAACACAGTTTCCTTATCCATGAAAGTAAAGGAGTAAAAAAAAAGAGTAAAGTAAAGAGAAAGTAAAGAGGCTGAATGGAGAAGGCTCATTCTTTATCACTGCGCTGCGGATGCTCTGTTGAACTCACTAGTGAAGCATTTAGTTTTTCCACCTACAAGATCCGCCATGTGAATAGCAAATGCACCATAGCGCAACGCAACTGACTCTTAAAGGGAATGTGAGATGAGACTCTGATTGGTTTAATGCACATTGTGCTCAATACACACTCATAACTCATTAAGAGAATAAGCACAACCCTGTTAGACCATGCACCGTGGCGCAGAACGTATTTTTCCGTCCTTAAAGTAGCAAAAGTGGATTTAGACATGCTCTTAATGCTTTTGCACCATGCGCTTTAGACTTTGCACCTAGATCTTTGAAATAGAGGCCCATATGTTTTCAAATATATGCTGTTTAGCTTTTAATATGCAAGTTATTTTTCTAATGGCAGGCTTGACAACATCTGTCTGATCCATTGAGTAGTGTTTGGTCTTTGCATCTCTGTCCATAGCAAAGCTAAACATATTTTGGCATAAAGCAAGCTGAGGACTATAAATACTTGTTCGCTTCTTTAATTATTTTTTATTTTATATATTAGGTTTTCAGTTTCGATACTCCCAAAATCATTCCACATAAATCTGCGGATATTTTTACAACATTCTGCTCAGATATAAATTGATTCTGTCTGGCCCTACTTATAAGGTTCGATATTGACCTTTTGTGCTTCAGTCTGAATTCAACCCAGTTGTTAGTGTTTAAAGGTAGCCTGGAATGCATGGTAACCTTATGTAATTGGATTTAGTCAGGTCATTTTGGCTCGCAGTTGAAATGTTGCATTGCTGTCTTTCGAGTGCTGCAGAATCCAGCTGTGGTATGTGCTAACCATAGGCCACATCTGTTTCAGATCAGCAAGCTGTTTGCAATAGAAACTTGACGCTGCATGAAATGAGAAACTTTTGATATTTCTCTCCCTGAGAGCTGCTTTTAGGTTAAAAGCCAGAAAATTGCTGCTTGCTTTGTTTCCTGTTGTTTAAGAAAAGAACTAAAATGGTTGATTTATGTAATACTTCTATAAGACTACGCAAACAGCCAACGACTACTGAACTACAGAAGCACAGAATCCAGACTGTCCTGGCATAACTCATTTTCTCATTCTGAGTGTTTTAGTTTGTTAATGCAGTGTTTATTTCCTCTCGTCCTGCAGGTTGATTATAAGGCTGATGAGTGGTTAATGAAAAACATGGACCCTCTGAATGACAATGTGGCTACGCTCCTGCATCAGTCCACGGATAAGTTTGTGGCTGAGCTGTGGAAGGACGGTAAGCAGTTTCTTCTGGACATGTGAAATGTTAAACGGCCCATTTTTATGGCTCTCGCCCTCCCACTCTGTAAAGAAAGAGACAGTTGTTTTCAATCTTCAGTTTCATTTCTTATAAAAAAAAAGAGCTTGTGATGCATTTCAATGGCTTGTGCGAATATCTTAACGTAGCAGGAGAGGACTATTAATCCAAGAGGAGAAATGTCAAACAAGATATTTTGCAATACTGTTTATACCACAGTTGATGTTTTTATATTGTATTAGTGAGAAAGACTGCTTTACATTGGAATATGTATTCACAAGTGAGAGCAGAGAAGACATATTTAGTAATGTAAAAATACAGTGTGGGACGTGCATGTTTGGTGGCTTTATTTTGTCTGATAGCTTTTTCACTGCAATTCTAGCAAAAATAACACTGTATGTGCGTCAAAGACAAGGCGAACATGTTAAAATTAAATTAACTTGTAATAAATGAATTAAATGTAATTAATTTAAAAGTGATTTTATAGTCGGCGCCAATAGCCATGTAGACACATGGGACCAAGGTGTTCACGGCGACCGGAGTTCGATTTCCGGCTCAGGGTCCTTTGCCGACCCTTCCCTTATTTCTGGTCCCCATACTTTCCTGTCTCTAAATCTCCACTGTCCCATCACAACAAAAGTGAAAACCCCTAAAAGTAATGATTAAAAAAAAGGGATTTTATAAAGACAGGAAACATTAAAATGTGAGTGCGGTGTCTATTTAAATATTTCAGAAATCTTTGGTGTACATAAAATGTCAAAAAAATATTATTATTATTGATATTATTATTATTTTTATTATTATTATTATTATATTATCATCCAGTAGCTGTGTTCTAATTCAGATTCTGCGTCTTCTAAAGGTTGTTTATGATAACTAATTGAGTCACCATGGAGACTACCCAAATATGTTGGCAAATGTTTGCAGAGAAAATGCCGAATTACACTTTTAAATGCACCACAAGTATATTGTTTCAAACAGTACTTCAAAAAATGCTTTTATATATTTTTTTTGTCTTGTTTCTAGTCCAAATATCTAAAAATACTTGAGTCAAAAAGCATTTTCTAGACAAGCAAACAATTTTGTCACGTTTTAACAAATGGTAAATCAAAATTGAGTTATAATCTGCCAATGGGATTGGCAATATAGTCTTAAATCAAAGGAAGAACAAGATTATTTTGGCAGATTATTTAGCAAAAACCTCACTTAATTTTGACCTATTTCTTAAAACATGCAATATTTTGCTATAAAAGGTCAAATTTTGGTTTCGGGGGTCTCCAACAACAGGCTAATAAACATGCAAGGTCAAAAAACACTTTTCATTGTCTTATAATATGCATTTATTTTACCTAGTTATCCCAACGACTCCCTTATGATTTGTTCAGCGATTTATTTGTTCCCAAACCCCTCCTTTGCATGATGCTAATCAGCGGTGTTTGGTCCGACGACCCAGTCTGTTGTGATTGGTCGACTGAGTTCAGAACGAGACGGAGAGAAACGCCCAGCACTGTTATGAAGTAGCACAGAGTATATATGTGAGCCCGATGCATGCAGGCAAAAGATCCGAACAAAGTACAAATCGTTATTTTATCAATAGAATCAATAGTTTTAAACACGATGCACAGTATACTTTCAGATTTAAAACATCAGATGGATGTTTCCATTCACTTAGAGCTGTGTTACATACTGCATGAATGGTATTTTCAAAAACCCATAATAGGGACACTTTAAAATCCTACATATAAACAGCCTAATAGTTATTTAACAATCTGTGACATCATCAAAATGACGGCTGCAATTCTGATTTTGCTTCAAAATTGTTTTATTGTTTTTAAATATAAGATAATTTCACCATTTCATGGTCTGGCAATCCAACTGACAAAAACGCCTTAATCAGTGAAATGCCCCTAAAAAAACGCTATTTATTGTTCATTTAACTTTAAAATAAGTAGTTGTTGTAAGTAGTTGGGATATTTTATATAGGTGTCCAGTTGACAGCCTGCAATATTAAGCTGAATTAGAAGTTTCATCATTTAGGGTAATGTTTTGTTTAGTGTAAAACAGATTCTCTGTTAACCACAGTGTCATCCATTACACTGAATTACAGTATGCCTGTATGTTTGCAAGCAATACGTTTTTATAAATAAAGCTGCAACAGTAATTTTGGCACTCGGCTGTCATTTAGTCAGGAATATTGTTGTAACACATTAAATGATATAGACGTAAAACCTTGGACTACCGATATTTTCACCTTTTCGGCAATTTATTCATTCATCTTCTTTTCAGTTTAGTCCCTTTTTTAATCTGGGGTCGCCACAGCGGAATGAACCGTCGCCAAAACATGTTATTCAATATAACAAAAGATTGTCTTTCAGCGTTTTTGTCTTTGACCCATATACTAATATCCCAATTATGCCGTTGTAAATAAAATGATTCATACTTTTGCAACATACACTGGGGGAAATAAGTATTCAACAGCTTAAAGACGCCTCTCATGTGGAGAATGAAGCTGCATGCATTGCTCAGGTATGATTTTTTATTTATTTATTCATTTTTTTACAGACTTCAACAAAATAGAAAAATCTTGTTTTGTGGGTCTCGTTTATCCAAATCTAATCTTTATTTTGTATTTTCTTTTGAATTCAAGTCAGGTGATTTGCTGGGCCATTCAGCTTGGTTTTCTTTCTGTGAAAGCATTTGAGAGTTTCTTTGGCTGTGTTTTGGATAAACTTTTTGCTGAAATGTCCACCCTGGTTGCATCTTAATCATCCTGCTAATGTAGATGTTGGACTGAAGCAGCTAATATTGATTTATACTGATGAAGGGCAGAGGCAGCTGCTATCTGGGCTTTCACTGCCTTTCTACACCTCTCTTTCTTCATGTGTTCAATAATTCTTCCTGCATCATTTCATTTTATTACACATAAGTTGTAAACTAATTGCATATGTTTTCTTTTCATATATGTGTTTATTTGGTTATCAACATCTGGTGAAAATTTCAAGTCAACAGCCCCTTTAGAAATATGTCTTATGAGAAAAATGGTTACGTGTTCAATACTTATTTCCCCCACTGTAATGACCTAAATGAATACAAAATTAAATGTGTGTGTGTGAAGATCTTAAAATGAAAAGCTACCGAAACATTAGACACTATTGCAAATGGAAAGAACTTGTTGCTTGTTCTCACCTGTGTTGCAAAGCACTAACCAGTGTGTTTACTACCATTTATGTCTTTATGTTCTAGCTGTGTTTTACTACTTTTTTATTTTGCTTTTTTTTCTTGTTTATCCCCCCCTTTGCCTCTTCTCTGTCTCTCGACCATAGAGATTCAGAATTTCCAAAGAGCGTCTTTTTATGATGTCTCTAGTCTCCATGAATCGCCAGGTGAAGGTATACGATGCTGTAGGTCTCTGCTTACCAGCGCATTGTGTACTTTCAGACTCTCCCATGGCTTGTAGACCTGGGCCCTGGACCCTTTAGCTGGCTAACTTTAGAGTTAGCTGGATCCATTTGAAGCAAAGCTTGACTTGGCTGATTCATTCAGATGCCCAGATGGCCATGAATGAAGATTGCATGAAAAATGAGTGCATGTGCATAGAATTAATGGAGAGTATTGACGTAACAAACTGTTTGAGAATGTCTCTGGGTAACTCTAGGTGACCTGGCTACAAGGATTAGGGCCCTGCTTGTTCCTTTAATGCCTTTCAGCAATTTTGAGCACTTCCCATGACCTGTAACTGTTACTAATTAAAAAAAATTGTGAAAGCATTATTAAATATTGCAACCTGTCAGATGATGTTGAAAAATGTCATTTTGATGGGAGGAAAAACAGGTCAATCTTTCAATATTTGTCAAGAACATGTATACAGCTCTGGAAGATATTGATTAGGAGATATTTTAGGAGACCACTTGAATGTTCTCAGTTTTGTTGGATTTACTTGATTTATTAGTTATGCTGTTGTGTTTTATTTTACAATGGTCTAATGACATTTCTTTTAAATAAAATATATTGTAAATTAAAGCTTTTAATTCTTAGAAAATTTCAATTGTTCAGTATATCAAAGATAGTTATTGAAAAACAGAATTATGCCACCAAATATTGATTTCTGAACTCTTTCTGAAGTTCCATCACATTGGTGAATGTTTAAACCGAAGTTAAAAATCACAACAAATAAATATAAAAATATAAAACATAGCAGAATAGTTTGTATAAAACATAGTTTAAACTTGGGCGGCACAATATTGGTAATATTCTTTTATTTTTCTGCTGTAAATATTGTTATATAAATATTGTTTCAGAAGATGGTTTGAATAGCTCTATTTGACGTTTTTTTGGGGGGAGTTTTTGCTTTTTTTTTTTACTTTGCTTTGTCTCATTTCTAGTCCAAATATCAAAACAATTCTTAGACCAAGTAAAAATATTGTTTAGTTTTCACTGTCAGATGAAATAAGTGAAAATTAAGAGATTTTGCTTGTTTTAAGGAAATTATCTGCCAGTGGGGTAAGTGAAAATCTTGTTTTTGATATGAAATGTAGATATTTAGAGTAAAAACAAGACAAAAATCCAAAGCAATAATTTTTATTTTGGCATAAATCATTTAAAGTCCATATAAATACAGTGATTAAAAACAATTCTGGAGCTCCTGGTCAATTATAATTCAGACTAGACATTGCATATCATTGCGACTGTTGCAGATGTGCACATTGCGATATCAATGCTGAAATGATACATTGTGCAGCCCTAGTTTAGACTCAAACACTGTAGAACATATTTATAAACTATGTAAATATATATATATATATATATATATATATATATATATATATATATATATATATATATATATATATATATATATATATAATTAGTTTAAATTATATACATTTGCTCCAATAACTAGATTTCTTATTTCACCCTGAAATCTAATAGATAATAAAGAAGTAATTACTGATTTATTAATTATTATGAATTATTTATACATACATATTTACCTACTTATTTGCTTATAATTTAATAGAACAGTGAAATAGTAGACTAATAATAGTAGAAGTCTATCAAATATTCATATTTTATGTATTTGTATGTATATATATATATATATATATGTATATATATATATATATATATATATATATATGTATATATATATATATATATATATATATATATATATATATATATATATATATATATATATATATGTATATGTATATGTGTGTGTGTGTGTGTGTGTGTGTGTGTGTGTGTGTGCGCGTGCGTGTGTGTCTGTGTGTATTTTTTTCTCTTAATACAAAACAAAAATGAGTTATTTAAAGTGATTTTCATTACACTAATGCATATCCGCTTGTTAAGTGTGACATCATGCGAAGCGGCTTCAGTGTCCAATGGCTCTATCAAACAGTATGGGGAGACTCAACAAATGGTAATAATAAACATTTACAAAGTGCTGTAATACTTTTGAAAATCCTGATTGCAATATATATTCATGCCTAATATCTGATGGCCAGAAAGTGATACATTTTTTAATAAATTGTTCAAATTAGGGATGTCCTGATCAGTTTTTTGCCCTTGAGTCAGAGTCATTTGATTTTGAGTATCTACTGATACCGAAACCTGATCCGATACTTAATGCATAAAAAGAAACAGATCCAGGATGTTCCTCATTTTTTTTATTAATTCACCTTCTTTTAACATTCAACAACTCTATTAACAAACAGAGCACTTCTGTGAAGTAGCTTGAACAATCAAGTAATAAATAGCATAAATTCTTCACTGTTGGACTTTAATGCAACAGTAAATCTAAAAAAATCTAAAATAAAAACAAATAACACCTCGACTTAAAATACCCGGCAGGCAATCCCAAGTTTACATATCTCACAGTTTGCAATGCAATGTTGTCGTCATCATCCTTATAATACCTCCAGAGCGCTGACATACTCGCGCTTTCTGATTCAAGCTGCTTCTGTGTTCTACTTTGCCGGCATTTAATAGCGTCTCAGCAACAAAGTGATGTCACGCCGCATGCGTTGCTGTTTTTTGTGTGAAGTCAAGAAGGAGGTCTAACTCTGTGCCACCGCATAACTATTGATGTGTTAAAAAATAATGAGAATATATATTTAAATATTCGAGTCCGGATTGGGATGTAACGTACGCTTCAGATCGAGTCTGAATCGGATCTGGACAACCCTAATTAAAACATTAGTGTCTGTGATGCAGCAAGTCCAGAGACTGTTGTGTACGCCATTATTTTACATAAAATTCACTTTAATCTGTGATATAAGTAAAGAATGTGGTTATAAAGTAATATTTTCTCAAATCAAATGAGTAGCGGCTTGGACCCGTAAACTGTATTACATACGTCACAATTTAACAAGCGGATACAGTAAAGAGAAAGGGATGAGAATCTTCAAGAATAATAAAGTCACAACAATGTCCGGGCACATTATGGTTATTTCAATTTTAAAGAAAAACTGTTCTAAAGAAATTACAAAAGGTAAAAATAGTGATATCTAAAACAAAAGTGATATTTATTTTATATGTAGTTATTATTTATTTTTTATTCATGGCTGGAGTAATTCATTCATTGGCTGGAATAATCAATGTGTGTGGTATACCATTTTTGCCTCTGCTTCTCGTGGTCAGACAACTTGTTTGTTTAAAGTGTCAGACGGTGATTTGATAGACCGTGTGTGAGGGAGATGGAGTTTGGGTGAGGGGTGGAGGAATTCTGTAGTGTCTTCGACAGGGAATGTGGAACAATACAGGTCTTGTTTCACTGGAATCCAAAAGACTTGCTGTCTGGGTCAGTCAACTATGACAGCTCAGTAGATTCTCCATGGAGGAAACGGAAATCATGTCAAGGGCCTCATTATGAACAGAACAGTTGCTTGAAGCAATTCTTAACAATGACGCTTATAGGAGCGCAACAAGACCTAGAATTTCATAGATCTACCAAATGTACTTAGACATTGTCATCCCTTTTGATTTATAAATTAATTTGTCTTTTGTATTTTTACTTGTTTTAACAAATTAAACATTTAAAAAATGTTTTTCTGATTTGAATTCAGCCATTTATTGCTATGCACATCTATTTGTGTTTATTTATTCAGTTGCTGAAAGGATACTTTTTTAGCAGCGTTACTCTGAGTGACAGAACTTGGTCATATTTGGGTCATATTTCACTCCAAGAAAAAAAGGCTATCACCACATACATCCAAAGCTTTTACTTTTTGTAATTTTTTGTTGCTGTTGTCTTATTAAAATCTCATTACTCTGATACAGTAGCAATAACATCAAAGCTTTTGTTTGTGTTATTATTATAAGCATTATCCATTTGTTTAGTGTGACGTCACGCGAAGCGACTTCTGGGTCGAAGCGCTCTACCAAACTATATGGGGATACTCAACAAATGAAAATTATAAACATTTATAAAGCGATGTGCTACTTTTGAAAATCATTATCGCTATGATTGGACATCTATCTCCCACTTTGAAATATTAGCAGATAAACATGATGTATATAAATTACTTTCTGCCTCTCCTGATGCCTCTAATCCTCTAATTTGATTTCCCATTTTATAGATGTTTTAACTGGTCAGTTCGACATATCTACCTTGTATTTGAAAGTTTCGTGGGTGAAAGATTTAGGCATTCAGATGACCAATGAGAACTGGAAAAAGTCTATCAAGGTCATAAATACATGTTCTATTAACTCAAGACACCAACTGATGCAATATGAAGTATTGCATCGGCTTCATTGTTCTAGAGTTAAGCTTAATAAATTCTAGTCCTCCATCTCCTCTAAATCTTACAAATGTGAATCTGCAGAAGGCTCTTTAGGACATCTTTTTTTGGTCATGCCCAAAACATTTTGAGTTTTGAAGTGAAATTTTCAACTTCCACTCTACTTCTATGCTTATTCTTGTGACCTCGCCCCTGATCCAGCAATCGCTATTTAAATGAATATTAAATAGGCTGTTCAATATGGAATAGTGATAGCTAAAAAAATATTCTTTGTCTATGAAAAAAGGCATCAAAACCACTTTTTAAATTCTGGCTTTCAGAATTTTCTAGCACTTTACATTTAGAGGGACTTGGTCACAATCTTTCTGATAACATTGCTTACTTCGAAGCCACCTGGAAACCTTTTTTAAATTATCTGTCAAATGCCAAGGATAACAGTTTAAAGGTATGACCGTGTCATCGACTGCAACATAACCATATTGCCTGTGCCCACGGACCTAGAAAAATATATGTGTAACATTGTTAACCTATTATATGTATAATACGGGAGGAACGAAAACGAAACAAATATTTTCTCAATTCGAATCAGTTGCACAGGGGTATCCAAACTCGGTCCTGGAGGGACAGCATCCTGCATAGTTTAGCTCCAACTTTCCTCAATACACGTCGGGAGGTTTCTAGACAGCCTAGTAAGAACTTGATTAGCTAGCCCAGGTGTGTCTGATTAGGGTTGGAACTAAACTATGCAGGACACCGGCCATTCTGCATCGAGTTTGGACACACCTGGAGTAGCAGCTTGGACCCGGAAACAATATTTCATACGTCACGACTTAACAAGCGGATAATGCAATTTATTTTAATTACTTTTCAGTATGCATTGTTTGTATTATTATTATTATTATTATTTGTAATGTATTATAAAGTAATGAGAAGGATCCTGCATTTTATAAATGAAAATTATTTGGAAAATGTGCACATCTTAAAAAGGTTGGCATTTTAGAACCATTCTTTAGGCCAAGTATTTGTAAATATTTTATAAACGAATTAAGAGAAAATATAAAACTAGGAAGGCAAATTATTCACTGCCATATTTGCAATTCATTCTTGCACCAATAAAAACAAGTTTTCACTAGTTTGTAAATAAGAGATGCATGCAAAGTGTTGTCCTATTCACAAACATCTGACTCCTACTTTCAAAAACACGGTGACTACATCAGCTGCTGGCTTTCGGGGTGAAATATGTCCTGGAGATGGTCGTGAGGTTCAACCTTCCCTTTGATTTCCTTTGCAGCTTGTGCTTGTTTATAGATGTAGTCTTACCCTTGGCTTTCTCCATCTATTTCATGTCTCCATTTGCCTAGCACTGGACCTGCTGGCGTAGTAGGGGCCGTTGGCTCTTGGATTGACCGAACTTGTGGCATTGAGTCAAAATACACTGTACTACTTTCAGAAAGCTATTTTCTGCTTTCTTTTGGAATATGATGACTGAAAGAATCTAAGCAAAGCTTTTTTTAATCGCAGAAACACACAGCGTATTTTGACCTTCTGCTTGGTTGTTGTTGAATTAGAGTTTAGATGTAGATTTCCCTCTTCCATCTTCACATGATTTGGCTGTGCTGTGTCACTTTTATTTAATTCTTTTTCTCTAAATACTCTTTCACAGACCTAACTGATTGGTATCTTGTTTTCTTCTCACTCTTCATGGCAGTGGACCGTATTGTTGGTTTGGACCAAGTGGCAGGAATGAATGAGACCGCATTCGGAGCTGCATATAAGACCAAAAAGGGCATGTTTCGCACTGTGGGTCAACTATATAAAGAGTCCCTTACAAAACTCATGGCCACACTCAGAAACACCAACCCCAACTTTGTTCGCTGTATAATCCCCAATCACGAGAAGAGAGTAAGTCACATTTGTGCCTTCAGTCTGAAGTACATCTGAGTAAAAATACAGCATTGTCATAATCTCTGTTCTTCTCTGTTAGGCTGGTAAACTGGAGCCCCATCTGGTTCTAGATCAGCTGAGGTGTAATGGAGTTCTTGAAGGGATCCGCATCTGCAGGCAGGGATTCCCTAACCGCATCGTCTTCCAGGAGTTCAGACAGAGGTGCGTTTCAGAGACGTCTTTAACGGTAGAGAACCATTGCACCAGTTCTTTCTGTACACTGTAAAACCCAACAATCAACTTTATCAAATGAAATTTCCTGAAAGTTAATTCTACTCATTTGAAAAGAGTTTTGAACTCTGTGTTGAAGGTAATGAATTAATTAAATACATCATTACTTTAACTTAAATGGAGTAAGTTCACAATACTCGTATAGATTAGTTTTTTTTTTAACTCAAATGGCTTGTTGCAGTCAGTTTCATCAAACGGTTTGAGTTGCCTTAACTTATTGGGTTTTACAGTACTCAGTTGGTTTGAGTTCTTTTCATTTATCAGGGTTTTACTGTTCTCAAATTGCTTCATTTACTCAAATGGATTAAGTTCACAGTACTCATTACGATAAGTTTTTGATCTTAAATGGTTTGTTGGAATTGGTTTCCTCAAATTGTTTGAGTTACCTTAACTTTTTGAGCTTTACAGTGTAGCATTAGTTTATTGTATTATTTTCTAAGTGATTAAACTGTGATATCTGTTTTCATTTCAGATATGAGATTCTTACTCCTAATGCAATACCTAAAGGCTTTATGGATGGCAAACAGGCTTGTGAGAGAATGGTGAGATATTTTAAACCTCAGATGACTGGAAAATGAGGCTGGAAAGCTCTCATGAAGGTCTAAAGTAGAAAATAAAATTATTAAATCATAATATTTTAAATGTTTCATGAAGACATTCTGGCATGAGTTTCATTGAGCTTATTTAGAAAGAAGGAAATGCATATTTATATTGTGCAAGAATTCAAGGACAAAGTAAAATTTATTGTCTTCCGTAGGGGAAATTTGTTTTAGAAAAAAAAAGGTTCTGCTGTACATAGACACCCAACAAGACGACATATAGCATACATACATACATACATATTAAAAATCTGAACCTAAAACACCTCTGGATATAAATAAGGTTCCATAAAAATAATAATAAAATTAAAAAATACAATGTGACCCCACTGCCCTCTGTTATGCCAACCAGTGCAGTTATCTTAATCTTTGGTCCTACTTGGTCATTGATCAATTTAATTTAAAAACGAACAAAAGAGAGTTTATATCTGTTAAACTTGCGTAGCGGGATCCTGTATCTTCTGCCAGAATCCATCAGCTCATACTCCAAAGACAGCACATGCGAAGAATCAGATAAAATCTTGTTGGCTTGTTGAATTGTGCACAACTCAAAGATGTCTTTTAGCAAACCAAGTGTCTCAATTCCCATAATTTTCCTGCCACTCTCATCAAGTTATTTACTTGGGTTCTCGTTTTTACTGTCAGATTTCCAAACCAAACAATAATTCCATATCTTAAAATGCATTTTTGAATTTTGAAAGTTTATGTAGCAATGTTCTTTTGAACTTTGAACATTTTCCATCAAATTCTAGAAAAACGTTGCTCCTTTTTCACAATAAAAATATTGAGCAGCTGTTGGTGATGAAAAATATTCAGCTGAACAGAAGTGTAATTGTTTTTAATATATATAAAATAAATTATAAAATATAGATTGTTCCAGTCTAAATAATAGACATTTCAGAATCACACCTGATAGAGAAATAATGAATTTCGCAAAGTGCCTTATAACTTTATATAAAAATATGCCATTTTCATAATAGACCCTTTCACATTTCCAGGTTTCTCAGTAGCAGAAGTTGTCATAGTTGATTAAACTTAGAGCGCAGTGAATGGGAGAGTACAACAAATCATTTTTTTACAATCCCATTTGCTGAAATATTGGAAGTGAAACTCCACGATGGTGTCATCAAGACTTTTAGGAAAAAGGAAAAAAATTGTGTGGCACTGATAACATTAGTCAGAAGAGAAAACGACATCAAATGTACTGTCCTGCCCAATAGACAATGCTTTAGAAACACCTCGCACAAGAGGTAATTCGTTTTTTTTTTGTAATTTGATGCAAAGATGATTTAATATATGCGTGAATACATATAAATGTACTTAGTTTATTTTATTATTTTTTTTAAATCAAAATGTTCAAAACTTTTAAGGATTTAAGATTATGATGACCATTAAAAGTTTTGTGAAAAGGGTCCATTAAAATGAAAGAAATATTTAAAAATACAAGGACACTTAACGTTTTCTGAATAATGTCCAATACTGAAAAAAGCAGCATTTGAAATTTAGCAGCTTGATAATTTTGAAGCATCAACTTAATATTTGCAGATCCGAGCTTTGGAGCTCGACCCAAACCTCTACCGCATCGGTCAGAGCAAGATCTTCTTCCGCACTGGAGTGTTGGCGCACCTGGAGGAAGAGAGAGACCTGAAAATAACAGACATCATCATCTACTTCCAGTCGGTCTGTCGAGGATACCTGGCTCGCAAGTGAGTCCAAATGCAAACGGCTGACATAAACCTAATCAACTGAACAGGGGCTGCATGATATTGGAAAAATCTGATATTGCAATATTTAATTTTTCTGTGATTAAATATTGCGATAAATACAGTTTCACAAGATTGTTTGAATAAGCACTATTTGACAGTTTTCTGGGGAGTTTAATAGTATTCCGGTACAGAAATTGAGTAAATTACAATGCAAGAAATGATATTCTTACTTTGCTTTGTCTCATTTATAGTCCAAACAGCTAAAAACTTTTTTAGATCAGGCAAAAATATTGTTTTGTTTTCACATTAAGAAATAATTTTTTTTCCCCTTGAAACAAGCAAAATTATCTGCCATTGGGATAATTAAGATAATCTTGTTTTTGCTTTGAAATGTAGATATTTGGACTAGAAACAAGATAAAAATTCTTTTTTGGCATAAATCTTAAATTCTGTATAAATAATTAAATCCAATAAATCTTTGTTACACCTCCAAACTAGGGTTGGGCGATGTCGACCAAAATGTCTAATGTGAAATATCGTGATGGACGATGGCATTGTTGTCGAAGGCGGCGGTGAATTAATTACTTATGAATAATTAATGAATCCATAACGAATTAATTATTTGTAGCCTACCGTTTTAACTACCTAACCCACATGGTCTTTGTTTTACCCATAACATAAATCATAAATACCATATCATATCATAGCCCATATCATAAATAAATAACGATAAGTTACACACAAATTACCACCTGTCAATCACTTTTTCCGTAGTACTCTGGCATTGAATAGGCAAAGTGATCTGTGTCGTTATATTGGTGTCGACAAACTAACAGGAACCAACCAACAGAACCAACAGTATCTGAGGTTTTCACAAAAATTACCAAGTAAAAGTCTCCAGCGGTACATCCTTGATAAACTGTTCGACGTGCACTGCTCTCTGGGCTTTTGTGCTCAAAGCACCTCCTGATTGCCTGGAGCTCAGACGAGAGCATACGCTGCAGCACATGACTGTGTGTGTGTGGTCACATGGTGTGCGTTTTCAACGGTATAGTGCGGATGGAGGGCTGTTTAGAAATGCTAGATGAAACACCAGTGTGGACGTGGATCGTTTTCGTTCTAAAATGTCATTTTAAAACTGCGACGTATTGTGACCTGAGTGTGTAGGGTTCGTGAGAGGGTTGCTGCTGCGACGGGGGCGGGGCGGAGGATCGCGATGCTGGCTTAGCATTGTGATGTCCATCGGTGATGGACAATGGCATTGTCTATCGACACAACCCTACTCCAGACATCATCATTTTTTGTGTCCAAATGTTCTAAACTCTCTCGAAATGCTCATTCACAGGGCTTAAAAACACAAGCAAATTATAAACCTTCACTCTATTATGGTTAAACGACAAATCACATGTTCTTCTGGTCAACCATAATTCAGACTCAACTGCGCTGCATACTGTATATTGAGATGTAACTATTGCAGATGGAAACATTGCTGCACATCGATGCTGAAAGGATATATTGTGCAGCCCTAGCCAGTAGTAATATGCAGCTCTTACTGTTAGTAATGTACAAATCACAGTACAGTACATGAAATGGGAACTGTGTTTGTTCCTCAGGGCCTTTGCTAAAAAGCAGCAGCAGCTAAGTGCTTTGAAAGTCCTCCAGAGAAACTGTGCTGCTTACCTGAAACTGCGCCACTGGCAGTGGTGGAGGCTCTTCACTAAGGTTGGTCTCGGTTAACGTACTTGTTATAATGAGCAGCTAAATAAAAGATGTCTTAACTGATTTGCATTATTATTGTAGATTGTTTTTAATTGAGACATTCATTGATCCATGTTTACAGGTGAAGCCCCTCCTCCAGGTGACCCGCCAGGAGGAAGAAATGCAGGCCAAGGATGAGGAGCTTATTAAAGTGAAGGAGAGGCAGGTTAAAGTGGAAAACGAGTTGGTAGAAATGGAGAGGAAACACCAGCAGGTTAGCACATGCATTTCCACCCACTTGCTCCCTCGCTCTCCAGAAAATTGTTGTAAAATCTGAGAAAAGATCATGTTTTTGTGTTGTTTTTCAGCTTTTGGAAGAGAAGAACATCTTGGCCGAGCAACTGCAGGCCGAGACTGAATTGTTTGCTGAAGCTGAAGAGATGAGGGCTCGTCTGGTGGCTAAAAAACAAGAGCTGGAGGAGATTCTTCATGACCTGGAGTCCCGCGTGGAGGAGGAAGAGGAGAGGAACCAGTCTTTGCAGAATGAGAAGAAGAAAATGCAGTCACACATACAGGTGGAGCAGTCACACTACATCTCATTCCATCAAATTTAATTTGTTCACTTACAGAATGAAATATTAAGCTGTGATGTCCAGTGATGGGAATAACGGCGCTATAATTAAACTGTTACTTAAGGCGATACTTTTTTCAGTAATGAGTAATTATTTAAAGTTAGCATTAACAGTTCCACAGAATCCTACATCAGTGCTGAGGGCATATGCATGTTTTATAGGACCTAGAGGAGCAGCTGGATGAAGAGGAGGCTGCTCGACAGAAGCTGCAGTTGGAGAAAGTGACTGCTGAAGCCAAGATCAAAAAGATGGAGGAAGATATTCTGCTGTTGGAGGACCAGAACTCCAAATTCCTAAAGGTCAGTGTAGATGTCAATCAAAATGCAGTCCAGGGACTTTCTGATAAGCATGCACAGAGACGTCCTAATTTATTCCCTCGTTGTCTCTCAGGAGAAAAAGCTCCTGGAGGACCGTGTCGGTGAGATGACCTCTCAGCTGGCTGAGGAAGAAGAGAAGGCCAAGAACCTCGGCAAAGTCAAAAACAAGCAAGAGATGATGATGGTTGACTTGGAAGGTGAGGACAGGGTTGATTTTGTTTTGTTTAAATGGATGTAAAACAGTAAGTCTTACGTGTTTGTGTTTGAACATCAGAGCGTCTGAAGAAAGAGGAGAAAACTCGACAGGAGCTTGAGAAAGCCAAAAGAAAACTGGATGCAGAGACCACAGACCTACAAGACCAGATAGCTGAGCTGCAGGCCCAGATTGATGAACTTAAGATCCAACTGGCTAAGAAAGAAGAGGAGCTGCAGGCTGTGTTGGCCAGGTAAAGATCTGTTCAGGGAGAAGCACTGAATAATGATAAAAATAGAGGTTATTCCAAGCAGACTCTTCTCTTGGAGCCAAAATAGTTTTGCTGTCATGTAAATGAGCGTGTCTAAATAATAACTTGTGGTAGACTGGATTTTTTTAAGGTCAAGTAAATTGGAATATTAGTCATGGAATAAATCTATTCTTGACCTTTGTGTTGGTTAACATTGTGCGTTCCTGAAATCATTTTATCAGATTGTATCACTTTGGTCAATTGTATGACATCACACCATAACCTTGTTAACATTAACTGTAATATACATAATTTAATCATCTTCAAATATTTTAGTTTGGAGCCGAGTTCAGACTGCATGAATTTCAAAGTAGTCGTGTCACAGATGTTTTCACACTGCATGATGATCTGGGCTAGCGTTTTATTGCTGCTTTATTTACACTGCAAGATGGATCAGCGACAGGGGGTTTCAGACTGCACTTTACAATAGGACGAACCAGCGACAACTTTGTCCAAACTATGTCTCACAACCCAAAATACGCAGTATATCTGTTGTTATTAACTACATAACGAGAAAGAATCCTTTAATGGGGTAGAAAATGTACATATTTGCTCACCTGGGTTTGAAGGGAATTAGCAATTTCTCCTCAACTTTTTTCTTTCTTGACCTGGTGATATTGCTCAGATGACATGTCAAACAGACACAGGTGCTCCTGCCAAATTTCCACTAGTTTTTCCTCCATTTCTTGGGTCCAAATAAACTGAAAATGAGAGCTTTTAAGTTCTCCCGCTGGCCTGCTAATGAATGCCGCTCTCTCATTGGCTGTAGGTGTGATCGCTGATGTTATTTTCAGTCAAAACTGATTTCACATGGCATGATTTGAATCACTGACAGCTCCAGATATTTAGCAAGCCAAATATCTCATGGGTGTCTGTGAGTCATCGGCGACTCTCTTAGATCGCGTCTTTGATAGTTCATACTGTGTTATTGTTACTCGCATGAACAAGCACTGATTTGCATTGTGATTTTAGGCATCTGTCTGCGATTTCTCAAAACCTGTCGGCGACTCAAAATCAGGGCTAAAATCATGCAGTCTGAACTCGGCATTAGATGTTTACGTGCAAAGAAACACAGCGCACATTGATTCTGTTGTTTTTTTCCCTCCTTCCTTTCAAACGGCAGCTTATCCATACTCTGGAAAATGATGACATTTCGGACGCTTACAGAGGTGGTCTTGTGTAGTAATCTAACCAACTTTCTTTATACCACCACCACCAGTTTAAAATGTAACTCTTCTTTAGGCTGTACCTTTTGAAACTTTTCTCCTAGAGCTATCATTCAGACTATATCTCACATTAGCACTCTAGGAAATTGCCGAATTAGGAAATTGTATTTTGTTTTTGTAGCCATTTCTTCAGATTTTACCCAAAATGAGCCAATTGGTACTAGCTGCATAAAAATGACCAGAGTTTTGAAGATTTTATTTTCATTTTATTTTCTGATGACACAAATTTAACAGAGTAATCTACAGTTTTGATAATTTCTTCAGTACTTTTCTTAATCGAAAAGAAAGTCCATACCCTTCATCAGCAGCATGATTTGAGAATCTATGCCAAATTTTGTAACCAGGGCACCTCACAGATCATGAGATCTAAAAAAACACAAGTTTTCTTATAACTTTACAGTAGATTTAGATGCAATTAATTGGTTTTATTTTTTCAGTTGCAGATTTTGAAGTAGCAATTTCTCATAAATTTAAGACAATGGCAAAAGGTTTAATAGTGATTATTGACAGCATGTTTTGAAGGTACCTGAGAAGTGTCACCTAGAGTTCTAGAACTGTTTCTTTTGTGTTCATTTTTGTGTTTAGATTTGGTTCACAAAGTGAAACAGTAATAACCCTTTTGAAGGATTCTGTGATGAATAGACATTTCAAAACAACTGCAAAAATGCTTTTCTTTACATTTCTCAACTTCTTTTTAGTCCAAATATCTAAAACTATTAAACCAAGAAGCATTTTCTAGACAAGCAAACAATATTGTCTTGTTTTCAGAAATAAGTCAAAATTATGTGAGTTTTTCTTTAAAACAAGCTAAATAATCTGCCAATGGAGTAAGCAAAATAATCTAGTTTTTACTTTGACGTAATGTTATTTTGCTTAGCCCATTGGCAGATTATTTAGTTTGTTTTTAAGGTAAAACTCACTTAATTTTAGCATACTATTTCTGGAAACAAAACAATAATTTGTGCTTGTCTAGAAAATCCTTCTTGATTTTAAGAATTTTTAGATATTTTGACTAGAAACAAGGCAAAAGCTAAATTTTCCAGTGCATTGTTTATTTAAATTAAAAAAACCTGTCAAATGGAATTTAAATCAAATTATTGTGTGTCTTTGCTGAATGAAAGTATTAAAGGTGCTGTATGTAATTTTTTGACTCTTCTAAAGCATGAAAATACCATAATATGTTTGCAGATATTTAAGAAACATGTTAAGTGAACATTCTTGTTTATCTGAAAAACAGTCCGAAATTCTGCTTTTGAAAATGTGAGTTGCGTGCCGGTATGGCTGTCTTTGTTTTGGTTCTTTTAACCCACCCACTGCCACTTTAACCAATTATATTTCAGCATCCCGGGTTGCCTTCATGGAAAACAATGTATTTTATTCATTCATTCAGAAAGGCTCTCTAAGCCTGTGCCCACAACCGAAAATGCAACCTCCGGTGGACAGTAACAACCCTAAAAATGAGACTCAGATTCAGTTTCACATGAAGTTATTAATTAGCAAATAATATAAATATTACAATTTACATTGAGAAGAAAATCAGCCTTTAGGCTTGTTAGTCAGGCACTCTCATGTCAATCTGGCAACCAGATTGCGTGGACATGTTTGTTGAGGAGCCAAGTGAAAATGTGTTTTGATCCAGGAGTGCAATACCTTGTTCAACCACTAGGTGTCAAACTTATATATTGCATCTTTAATTCCTAGTTTGTAAACAAAAGTCTATTAATAAAGCCCTGTACATTTTGCATGCATTGTTTTGCTGATACTCTCTCCTCGTGTTTGTTCTTCCGCAGAGGTGATGAGGAGGTCGCTCAGAAGAACAACGCCCTCAAGCAATTACGGGAGCTGCAGGCCCAGCTAGCTGAGCTGCAGGAGGATCTGGAGTCTGAGAAAGCAGCCAGAAACAAAGCAGAGAAGCTCAAGAGAGATCTGAGCGAGGAACTGGAAGCTCTAAAGACTGAGCTGGAAGACACCCTGGACACCACCGCTGCCCAGCAGGAGCTCAGGTACAAGTCCGCTTCACCAATCTGACACTACCAGTAATTAGGGACCGTTTTAAATCCAGTATTTCTTGCTGCAAGATTTCATTTCAATTATTTGTTTAAACCATTTAAAAATTTTATCAAGATGAAATATTGTGATATAAATGCCTGTGTTTGTGTGTTTTAATTTAAAGCGGTTAAAAAACTAATCAAATGCAAGCTGTTAGATCTGTGCATTTGGCATTATAATGCGGCAGCACACAGAGTTAATCAAACAACAAAAGATTCATTCACTGAATCCCTCACAACTATAACTTTAATAAGAATTCATGTGCATGTAATTCAGACTGTTAAGGCCATGCAGTGTCTTACTTATCTATTTGATTACTTGATTTAATTTCTTTTTTTTATTTTTGGTAGGCTAAATTATTTCATAACCTTTTCTTTTTCGTTGCTTTACTTGCGGTTTAGCTCACTGCCCTGTGTTTTCTAACAGATTAAGCATTTGATGGTTGTTGTTTTTTATTTTTATTAACACTGAAAGAGTTTTGGGAGCAACTTCTAGTTTTTAGAAGTAGAAGTCTAGTTGTAGACTGTAAATCCCACATAAACCTACTGCATTAAAAATATTACATTTTGTATCAATTATTTTAAAGAATAATTCAGTGATTCACAAATAAAGTGTTAATTAATTTCTGGTGACTGGATGAATAATCATTTCATCAAATTAGATTCTCTTGAACAAATGATTCAATGACATCTATTTTTTTATTACATTTTTAAAGATGTAATTGATACATTAATTCATTTGAAGCACCATATTACTTTAAAAAAATTTTGCTCTGCTTCAGTCACTATTATAGGCAGCATTATTGTTTATATCCATAAGTAAACATTTGCCACTGCACTTTTGTAGTTTTGTAAATTTAACAAAGATTAATTTTATTTAACGATTTATACATGAGTGTAGACAGTTTTTATCTGCACTTGATTATTACGTTTTCTGAACCTGAACACTATTAGACTATGTACAGTGCTCAGCATATTTGAGTACACCCCATTTTGAAAGTGAATATTTTTATCCATTTCTCAGTGAATATAGACAATATATTTTGGTGCATTTAAACAAAACAGTTTTATTAAACACATTTATTTATTAAAATAATATTTTAGTCTCCAAAGATATTTAGAAATTGAAAGAAAAACAACTAATTTCAAGCAAAATATTGCAAAAAAATACAACCTACAAAATTTTTCAATTTTTTTGCTTCTCTTGATTTTTCCTCTTTTTTTTTTATTTTTTTATTTATATTTTATATTTTTCTATGACATACATTTTAGTGTACTAGTTTTTGGACTGTTATCGTAAATTATTTTGTTAGATGAGCTCCAGATTTGGCTTCAGTACTGACTAATCTAATGTATATGCACAAACATAACATTGTATAGCGTCTTATTAAAATTATGAATTTAAAAGAGATTTGTAAGGGGTGAAATTTACTTGTGGTGGTAGCCAGATTGAAACACACTTTTTACCCACATCACATAAATAGTTAACTATATGCAACAAACAAAACATAATTTCTTTATTTTAAAGAATAATTCAGTGATTCGCAAATAAAGTGTTAATTAATTTCTGGTGACTGGATGAATAATCATTTCATCAAATTAGATTCTCTTGAACAAATGATTCAATGACGTCTACTTTTTTTTATTTTTTATTTTTTTACATTTTTAAAGATGTAATTGATACATTAATTCATTTGAAGCACCATATTACTTAAAAAACATAATTTCTTTTCGATGGGTTAAAGTAAAAAAAAAAAAGAAAATCAACTATTTCTCGTACTTTTATGCTATTTTACAGCCATGTGCATCCACTGACAGGTAAAATCAGCTTCTCTCTATCTCGCATTCAGGTTGTTTTATTGGCATAATATTTTGTACAGTATTGCCAAAGCATTTTAGATGTATAAAATATGTAATATATTGACATCATCAAATTAATAAAATATACAGCAAATAAAATGACAGAAAAAGGAAATCCCAAATCCCTGACATTTTTAGTAGATTTAGAAACCCCGGCCGGATGCAAATAGACGTGTCTCTATGGGTCTGCAGAGTACAAAACGGGTAAATGAGAAAAGATTTTCCACTGCGTAATCAATTGCAGGAGTTTGGTTATATTTGGCGGATACAAAAAAAGTGTAAAAAGAAGATGATAATCCAAAAAAGTGTCACTAAATACTTGAATACTAAAACACTAAATATTATTAATGTTTTTATTATTTTATTTTTATTATTTTATTTTTTTAACATTATTTTTACATTAACCCCTTCTCCTCAAATGTGTCTTACCAATGAAGGAGTAAGCGAGAGCAGGAGGTGGCGGAGCTGAAGAAGGCCATTGACGATGAGACGAGGAACCACGAGTCTCAGATCCAAGAGATGAGACAGAGGCACGGCACGGCTCTGGAGGAGATCTCCGAGCAGCTGGAGCAGGCCAAGAGAGTAAGAATCAACCAGAGCCATTTCACTGATAATATCTGGCCTGGAGCGCAGCCAGTTATCCTCTGTCAGAATGATGTCTTTGGCGTTAATTTCCTCCTCCACTCTTAGCTTGGACCGAATTTTGGCTCCATCTCAAACTGTCTTGTCTGTCAACGCTAGGTCAAAGGAAATCTGGAGAAAAACAAACAGACTCTAGAGAGTGATAATAAGGAGCTGACCAATGAGGTGAAGAGCTTGCAGCAGGCCAAGTCAGAGTCTGAACACAAGAGAAAGAAACTGGAGGCTCAGCTGCAGGAGGTAATGGCCCGCTTCAGCGAGGGGGAGAAGGTTAAAGGAGAACTGGCCGACCGTACCCACAAGATACAGGTCAGTGCTCTTGCAGAAATCACATGTTAGGGATGTTACTCTTTCTGTCTTATCATGAGCACTCAGAAACTCTTCTGTCATCACATTAATCCATCAAAATAAAGTTTAGTTTAAAGGTCCCTTGAAATTAAAATACAATTTTTCAGATGGTAGTATCAGTGTTTTGTTAGTTTTTAAGATATCTATAAGCTAGTGTGCTCCAAAACTGTGATGAAATTTGCGTTTAGAAGACTTGTTACTTGTTAATTGTCCTCCCACCGCAGATTGTAATGCTTGTCATTTGTTGCAGACGGAACTGGACAACGTTTCATGCCTTTTAGAAGATGCCGAGAAGAAGGGAATCAAACTGACCAAAGACGTCTCCAGTCTAGAGAGTCAGCTTCAGGATACTCAGGTAAACTGTCTCTGACCACAATAAATCTACTTGCTAAGTCTATTTTCTAATGTACAAGATTGATGCTCATTATATTCCAGTATGTACTTCACTGATGAACCTGCAATAGAAAAGACTGCACAGATCTAATGCAAACAGTTTATTGGTATGTGTGTGTGTATAGGAGTTGCTTCAAGAGGAGACACGTCAGAAGCTGAACCTGAGCAGCCGTATCCGTCAGCTGGAGGAGGAGAAAAACAATCTCGTGGAGCAGCAGGAGGAGGAAGAGGAGTCACGGAAGAACCTGGAGAAGCAACTGGCAACACTACAAGCCCAGGTACACACAATCACTGTCAGAAAAACCAGATTAACCAGTATCACCTGACATATGACCAACGCATCAGTTGACATATTGCTTTAAGTGGTCAGGAACTGCCTTTTTTAAAACTTTTGAAACTTTTGTACTCCTCTCTGAGGCCCGCTTATGAGGTTATCAAGATTTTTACATAAAAAGACATAATATAGAAGTAATAGGCTATTGTCTCTCTTGTTTTGACCTCTTATTCAGACCACATTGATTGAATAGACTTGGCTAATTGTAAATGACCGCTGCTATGATTGGATGAACATTTAGTTTAGTTATGTTAATAACAAAAAAGGCAGTCGTTTGTAATCCTCGTTTTTTTTGGGTAGCTGGTGGAGACCAAGAAGAAGCTGGAGGATGATGTTGGAGCCCTTGAGGGTCTGGAGGAGGTCAAGAGGAAGCTGCAGAAAGACATGGAGGGGACCAGTCAGAAGCTGGAGGAGAAGGCCATCGCTTTTGACAAGCTGGAGAAAACCAAGAATAGGCTGCAGCAGGAGCTGGATGACCTTATGGTGGACCTGGACCACCAGAGACAGATCGTCTCAAACCTGGAGAAGAAACAGAAGAAGTTTGACCAGGTAAGTGTCAGTTTTGGTTAAAGAAAAGGAAAATGAAATGAAAATAATTTACCCATCCTTACGTTGTTGCAAACCAATGGGACTTTCATTCATGACCACCCAAATAAAGATATTTTAATTATACTTTTTGATAGTTCTTTCCACCACAACTTTGCTCACATACTTTTTAAGGCTTCAAAATTGATTCAAAAGTTTACAAAGTTGATTGTATATCATATAAATATAACAAACATATTAATAGCAAGTAAAGAGCCTTTAATGTTTCAAATAACCTAATAATAAAGTATGAAAATAAAAGCTTGTAATATTCCATCATCATTCAGCATTACAGATATTATTAAAAAATGAAAAAATATGCTTATACTTACCTGTACTCAAAATATTTAAATGATTACATAATCATACTAAATTTTAATACAAAACTTCTTGCTGGCAAATGGGTAAAACCTAGAGGTTTAAAGGATAGTGGCAAATTACTAAGATTTAAAATGACAAATAGGATGTGAGGCAGCATTTTTATTCATAGGGGCATTTAAAACAGTGGGGAAAATAACTATTGAACACGTCACCATTTTTCTTAGAAAACATATTTCTAAAGGAGCTGTTAAGTTGAAATTTTCCCCAGATGTTGGTAAATGTATATATGCAAAGAAACCCATCTAATTAGTTTACAAATTAAGTTTTGTAATAAAATGAAATGACACAGGGAAAAAGTATTGAACACATGAAGAATGTAAGGTGCAGAAAAGCAGTGAAGGCCCAGACAGCAGCTGATGTCTCTCGGTAGTTCTTCAGAAACCCACTGCCCTTCGTCATTGTAAATGAATATTAGCTTCTTCAGTCAAGCATCTACATTATTAGGATGATTAAGATGAAACCAGGGTGGACATTTCAGCAAGAGAGTGATCCAAGACACAGCCAAGGAAACTCTCAAATGCTTTCAGAGAAAGAAAATCAAGCTGTAGAATGTCCTAGCCAATCATCTGACTTGAATCCAATATAGAATACAAATTAAAGCTCAGATTTGATAGACAAGACCCACAGAACCATCAAGATTTTTACACTCTGTTGAAGTCAAAACTCACACCTGACTTCATTCTCCATATGAGAGGCGTCTCTAAGCTGCCATACCCAAAAAAGCTTTTTATATAAAGTAATAAATCCGTTTGAGTAGTTCAGTACTTTCTCCTTGTGTAATTTCATCGTTATTGCACAGAATTAATCTCTTTTTTTTTTTTTTTTTTTTTTTTAAGTTAAAGACTGTATTTAATAGTAATATAAAATAATAACAACACTAAAGAAAATTAACAACTTCCAGTACATACAAGTGCAATCTCTCTTTATTGTTTATTTTTATTTTTATGTTTGTATTGTTTGTGTTTTTACCCAAAAAAGCTCCTTTAGAAATATTATTCCCAGGATAAAACATGACGTGTTCAATACTTATTTTCCCCACTGTATGTACGTTCAGTGAATGTGGAAATCTCACGCTTCATTAAAATAATCTGTGCTAAGATAATCAACAAAAAAATGTGTTTATTACAGGGTGTCCGTGGGGTCTTAAAACGTTTTAAAAGTTGATAAATTAAAGAAAATTAATACCCTTAAAAGGTATTAAAAAGTCTTAATAGCATTTTTTACGAGGTCTTACATTTTGTTCAAGCGTTGTCCAAAGTGTTTGACTCCAAAAAAAGCATAAATATATATATATTTTCCTCCTAATATTAACAATGGCATACTTGATCCATTGATTGGTTCGGGCCGGGATGTGTCCGGCCAAGCTCCTCTATCCGGGTGATGTCACGTAATTTGCGACAAACGTGGGAAGGTGATGTGATGCTCACCACATGTAGCGAAACCATAGAGCAAAACAGACCGCAAAATGGGAAAATGTAAGTTTGCGTACTCCTGGTTGGAGAAAGACGAGTTTAAACAGTGGCTGAAGCCTGTCATTGAAAACCACTGCGTAATTTCTTCTTTCAAGCTTTGTTTCTTCCGAGCTTATCTGAGTTCTGTTGCATGGTTATGCTCCACTACAACTGTTTATTAACAACTGTTTATTAAGTGAAAGATTTGATACTGATTAGAACTTGAAGTGGCGATGAGGTCTTAAAATATTCTGAGTAGGTCTTTAAAAAGTCTTAAAAGGGTATTGAAATTACCTTTAGGATTCCTTCATATAAGCTGGATTAAGTAAATTAAGTGGCATGAGGGTAATCAACTAATGGCAGAACTTTTATTTATTGGTGGACTCTCTTGTGATTGTTGTGTGATGTTTTTATTATTTATATATAGTTTAGATATACATTTTTTTTTCCATTGGGGCCTTTAAAAACTGCTGACAATAAAAAAAATGCACATGTAAATGTGTGTGACAGATGCTGGCGGAGGAGAAGACCATCTCTGCGCGTTATGCTGAGGAGCGGGACCGTGCCGAGGCTGAGGCTCGAGAGAAGGACACCAAAGCTCTGTCTATGGCCCGAGCCCTGGATGAAGCTCTGGAGGCTAAAGAGGAATTCGAGAGACTCAACAAGCAGCTCAGAGCTGAGATGGAGGATCTGATCAGCTCCAAGGATGACGTAGGCAAAAATGTAAGTCACTGTGGCCACATGTTCACTAAACCATATGTGCATAGTTTTGGGGTGCACGGACCATACACAAAACAAGTACAGCAGATGCAAGAGAAAAATTGATAATGCAACTAAATATTCATCAGGGTCGTCTTATCTTCTATATTGGCCATGCAAGAAATCACTGGGAGCGACTCAATCTTTAGTGTTGCCAGATATTGCTAGAAGAAACTGGAAATATGAACATAGTAAGCATAAACCCTGATGCTTTATCTTGTCACCTTGTAATAAGTGGACAGCCTTACAAACGTATAAACGGCATATAAACACCTCAGCTAAAGTGAATTTAGATGTAATAACTGACCAAAACAAGGCTACGGTAATCAATCTTATGTGGCAGAAATTGCAGATGCCAAATGCATGAGATGCCTGAATTTAATTACCAAAGTGTTGATCATCACATTTTCCAAAAGTCAAGTATACACAATTGGATAATTTATGGGTTTTATGGATTCAATCCCATTTTAAAATGCATTTGTCACTTCTGAATCATCATTAATGAATCAACATCAGACTGTTTATGAGGGATTGATTGAGTGCAATTAAGTATGTTCTTTGCACTAAAAGTATAGTAATAGTTGAATTCATCATCAGCGTTTGAATCGTTTTTGGTGTTTTGTAAACTGCAGATTGTGTTCTAATGTGCTCACACCTTTTGGCATGTGCTAAACAAGTGTGATGCAGCAAGTTGCAGATGTTAAGTAATTTGCCTGTCGTCAGTGCCACCAGAATACACAAAAATCAGCCTGTCAGAACATTTGCATTGTTAGTATTACAGCATGAAAATTTGGAGACTATAAATAATTAGTTTTATACTAAATCTTCTTTTTTTTTGGACAAAACAGGGTTAGCAAATGTCTTGAGTTTACCAAAGCTGATTTGGACAGAAAGAAGTATTAGGGAATTAAAAAATGGCCTGGAAATCCTGTATAAATGTAATAAAATGGTAAAACTGACCAGATGTGGAATTTCTATTCCTGAAAAATGGAAATCTTGAAAATAAGGGATTTGAACTGTCTAGAAACTCATTGTCAGTTATGGTTTTAAAAAATTGGCAACTGTTGTGACATCTGTGTATTTATTTCAATTGTTAAATGCGCAGGTCCACGAGCTGGAGAAATCTAAACGGACTCTGGAGCAGCAGGTGGAGGAGATGCGCACTCAGCTGGAGGAGCTGGAGGATGAGCTGCAGGCCACTGAAGATGCCAAACTGCGTCTAGAGGTCAACATGCAGGCCATGAAGGCCCAGTTTGACCGAGACCTACAGGCCAGAGATGAGCAGAACGAGGAGAAGAAAAGAGCACTGGTCAAACAGGTCTGTGACATGGACAGTTTTTTTTACCTATTAAAAAACTGTGATTAAAAATAATAAATCAGAAGGATTTTATTTCAATAATTAATTGATTTTTTTACAGGCATCAGTTCCTATGAACTTCATTTTTTAATCCGTTAACACATCATTCTTTCATTTGGCTTTCTAAAATTTTTAGTTGAAGATTTTGAGTGTTGAACGGCTTTTTAGATTTGAAGATTTGATCTAGAATTTGAATTGAAATAGGTTTTTTTTTTTTAAGAAAACGTATTTGTAACCCTGGACCTCCAAACTATCTGATGTTGCACAGGTATATTTTTAAGAATAGCCATGATATTTTATGCTAAAACTCATTAGGATATTAAAATCATGCTTGCTTCTGTAGTTATATCAAAACTTAATTTTTGATTAGTAATATGCATTGATATGAACTTGTATTGTACAAGATTTAAAGATGATTTTATTATGTTCTTTTGTAATCCTCAGATTCCAAATTGCCAAATATTGTCCTATCCTATTAGACGAAATCTCACTTTAAAAAAAAAATGGGACCCTTAAGTCTGGTTTTGTGGTTCAGGCTCACATTTATTAAATTGTAATCCAACATTAACATTCTCTTGTTTCTGTTTCTTTTGAGAAATAACAATAAATGTGTGACAGCCTTCAAGAGTTTTCTTACAAGATAAACCTGTGTTTCTGTAATCTGGTAAAAAAAAATTATCCATGAGTTCTCTTGACTTCAGGTGCGGGAGATGGAGGCAGAGCTGGAAGATGAGAGGAAGCAGAGAGCTCTTGCTGTTGCTGCAAAGAAGAAACTGGAGATGGACCTCAAAGATGTGGAAGCTCAGATTGAGGCTGCAAACAAGGCCCGCGATGAAGCCATCAAACAACTACGCAAACTCCAGGTAAAATCTTTTCCTGAAGGCTGCAGTTCAGAAATGTGATGGCGCAGTAATGACCGTGAAAGAAATGACACACTAAATAATTTTTCACTAACGGTGCATCTACACTGCAATAGATTTAGTTCAATCTGCAAAAGTTTAACATTTGGATTCTGACGATATGATAATTTTGGATTAAAGTATCACGATATTGTGATAACGGCTCTAAAATATGTTCTTTTTAAATGTCTGGGTTAAAAACAACAACTTTTTTCCCCATTGAATACACTATATTTTATTTGAATAAACATTTAAAATATTTTAGTACAGTAAACATTATTAAAATGCTGTTTTCATTAGTTTTAAAAAGAGTTATTTACAACTTAAAAAGGCATCTTTTGGATATCTTTCTTTTCTTTGGATATAGAGGATCCTGTTCTGCTGGAGATACTGTTGCCCTAAAAAAAAAAACTAAATAAAATAGTCATAAAAACATGTAAAAAACATAACGAAAAAATATATATATATACCATAGGAATGGTACGGTATAACAGAAAATTTTTGCAGTTTTTAAGACTTGTCCAAACCGTGGTAAACCTTGAAACTGGTTTTCGTCCCATGCATACTGTACTTTCGTCCACACAACACTTTTTTTGTATAACGGGTAACAAAGTTGAAAAATCTCAAAATACCGTTCTAAGTGTAGCTATGTGGATAGAAAAAGTGCCACTTTTTGTAAAGATGACATTACAGCATCAAGTAACCAGAAGAAGGAAGAACGTCGCCTGTAACAAATGGTAACAACAATAGAAGATTACAGAGCTGTGTTTAATGTATTAGCACAATTACAACAAAACCTGGTAATGCTGTATCAACTATGACACATTAACAGTTTTCCAAGATACACTCATTCGGTATCATTCGTGTCTGTACTCGGTGCACTGAAGAAGGACTTGCTCACTGCATTATTCTTTGATTTGTGTGTCTGTGTTTGTTTACAGCACCACATATAGAGGTGGCTTGCAGTGGGGAAAATAAGTATTGAACATGTCACCATTTTTCTCAGAAAATATATTTCTAAAGGTGCTGTTGGCTTGAAATTTTCCCCGAATGTTAGTAACAACCAAAGGACTCCATATATGCAAAGAAAACAAATCTAATTAGTTTACAAATAAAGAAATGCGTAATAAAATGAAATGACACAGGGAAAAAGTATTGAACACATGAAGAAAGGGAGGTGTAGAAACGCAGTGAAAGCCCAGAAAGCAGCTGAAATCTCTCAGTAGTTCTTCAACAACCCTCTGCCCTTCATCAGTGTAAATGAATATTTGCTGCTTCAGTTCAACATCTACATTATCAGGATGAATAAGATGAAACCAGGGTGGACATTTCAGCCAGAGAGTGATCCAAAAGGAAACTTTCAAATGCTTTCAGAAAAAGAAAATCAAGCTGTAGAATGGCCCAGCCAATCACCTGACTTGAATCCAATATAGAATACAAATTAAAGCTCTGATTTGATAGACGAGACCCAAAGAACCATCAAGATTTTACACTCTGTTGAAGTCTGCGAAAAAAAATCACACCTAAGCAATTCATGTGACTTCATTCTCCATATGAGAGGCGTCTTTAAGCTGCCGTCACCAAATAAGTCTTTTAAATAAAGTATTAAATGCATTTCAGTAGTTAAGTACTTTTTTCTTGTGTCATTTCATTGTTATTACACAGAACTCATCTCTCTCTTTTTTTGTTTTGTTTTTATTTTTATGTTTGTATTGTTCAATTGTAAAAATCTGGTTCAATTCCATGTCAACAGCTACCTTGGAAATATTATTCCCAGGAAAAAGCAGGAAGTGTTCATTACTTATTTTTAATACGCATTGTTTTTAACCCAGTTTTTAACCCTGTTTCCATCTGAACACCGATATTTCTTGAAATGATGCATGTATGAATGTGAATATTTTCAGAATGCGTAAAAGACAACAAAACATGATTGTTGTTGTCCGGACGTAACCTTAAAAGCTTATCGCTGCTGCATCAGTCTTAGTCCAAAATGCGAGACGTACAGACCAACAACATCTCTGTTTTCAAACCAGGCTCAGATGAAGGACTATCAGAGGGAGCTGGAAGAGGCGCGCACTTCTCGGGACGAGATCTTCGCTCAGTCTAAAGAGAACGAGAAGAAGCTCAAGAGTCTTGAGGCTGAGATTCTGCAGTTGCAAGAGGTAAACTGACACTTCTGAAGAGAACTGACTGTGTTAATTGAGATTAGTTCGACTTGCAAATTTATGGTTCTGTTTCTGTGTTTTTAGGATCTGGCATCTTCAGAGAGAGCCAGACGCCACGCTGAGCAGGAAAGAGATGAACTTGCTGATGAGATCTCCAACAGCGCCTCTGGAAAGTAAGTCTTTGCGCTGTAAACCTCTTGCAGTGCATGTTTGGTTTAGTTTATTTGTTTACAGGGACAGTGCACATTAATAAACACTGTAAAAGGTGCCAGAATTAGCCAAGAATGGGTATTTTTAATTTCTAGATCCTTAACAGAATGTTAAAAAGTCATTCATTCATTAATTTTGCCTCGACTTAGTCCCTTTATTTATCAGGGGTCGCCACAGCGGAATGAACCACCAACTATTCCAGCATATGTTGTACACAGCGGATGCCCTTCCAACTGCAACCCAGTACTGGCAAACACCCATAAACTCTCAAATGCACGCACGCACACACACACTCATGCACTACAGCCAATTTTTGTTTACCCAATTCACCTATACCACATGTCATTGGACTGTGGGGAAACCGGAGCACCCAGAGGAAACCCACGCCAACACGGGGGAACAAACTCCTCACAGAAACGCACACTGGTCCACATTGAAGCTGAAAGTTTGCTTCTGTTGTTTGCTCCAGCGTTGTTTCCATCATCAGCACAGTTCATTTACGTCTGTGCACGCCATCCGTGTGCATCCTGATTTGTGTGAATGACTATTTGAACACTCCAACACTCCAAAACAAAAGGTCCCCTAGTTAGTGTGCATCCACCATAAACATTAACACTGATGGTGAATAGAAGTTCCTTCAATAGGTTTGCATGCTTGATTGTGTAAGAGCCCTGGTGATCTTCCCAGGCTGTTTTAAACACCATTTCAGAGGGGAAGCTTATGATGGCAAACAATTGTTTCCTTTCAGTTGACTTGCATAGATTAAGTGCATGGTTTAAAACTTGCTGGAAATGGTGTGAAATTTGATGCATTTTGAGTTTTAAAAATTATTTTAGTCTTTCTTGCAAAGTACAATTAGATTTTAGTTATGCAAATGTTGATTAAATATCGTCAGACTTATAGATTCTGTAATGGAATGTGTAAATTTAGTCAACAGCAGTCTAAGGAATGCATTAAATATTTCTTTCTAATTTCCAAACTCATGCTTCTGAATAAAATATATGTAAATAATGTTTGAGTATAAAAATAGAACTTTGAAATAAAGGTTTGCATACAGGTTAACATTCAGCTGTTGTGAGAGAGAACATCTTAATCTTTAAAACATGTTAAAACAAAGTTATTTACCAAAGAAAGTTATTACAGGGTGTCCGCGGGGTCTTAAAAATATAAAAAGTTGATAAATCAATGTAGATAAATTTAAGGCCCTTAAAATGTATTAAGTCTTAAAGGCTATTTTGCAAGGTATTCAATTTCAAATCATTTTTGATTATGCAATGTATGGTTGTATGCTAAAGTTTGCCTGAATTAAATCTGCGAATATCATGCTGCTTTGTTTGCTGCAGTAACCAAGGCATCACCATTATTTCTGCAGTTCTATACCCGCAAACCTGCTGAATTAGCTAGATTTAATATATTTTTATTCAGTATATGAATAATGTTTTAGTTTTGGAATAAGTTTCTTACATGAATATTTAGTAAATATACTGCAAGTTAAAATCTCGCCAGTGTTTCTGGTTGAAAAGTGGTTATGAAGTCTTAATGTATGGAAAAGTCCTAAAAGGTATGGTATTTCACTCTCTGATTCCTGTATATACACTGTATTAAGAAACAAGAACATGCTCCTCTATTTAATACAATGTTTGCATTTTTTATATTAATATTTGTTACAGCAGTGATTCGGTGATGAGTTTTTTTTTGTTTGTTTGATCGATATTTATACAGACAGCAGCAGGATTATTAGGCTACTGTCTCTTTATGAGCTAATGCACGGATACAATATAGGGATACTACTTACCCAATTATTTCTCCAGCTGCCAGCATAATCAAATGTATTTTTCAGTACTAATCAAAACTGGCATGACAATACTTACTTACGTGTGATAAACATGCCAAGGAGGGGTTTTTCTGTCTCTGTGTGCATTGAAAACCAACCAAACCT